>NC_139237.1:52483228-52595024 GCF_977018435.1 Lepisma saccharinum | reverse complement strand
TCAAAACATGCCAATTTTAACATAAAAAAAACGCATCGCATTAAGCCGCAATTCCTTCAAGAACACTTTCCGGTGCCGGAGCCGAGGGTTGAAATGCTCATGTATCCACATAATTTATTTCTTTTGAGCAATTTAAATGTGATGAAATATGAACAATAATACTGGAGGTATTATGGAATTTAACGTTCACTAACCAAACACATGCACTTTCACTTACACACACGCAATACACGCACACAATGTGAAACCAGTCAAATACTTACAATAAAAATATGGTGTTTACACTTTACAATCCAACAAAACTCACCCTCATTTTGCCTTTCTCCCGTAACAAAAATAGTGCTTCATATTTACATTTGGCAACACTAGTCACTAGCTAGCCAATGAACATGCACTGCATAAAAGAAGCAACCACTACGCCATGCTATATTGCCACATTACCGTCCGTGCCGAACGGTGTGAACCACTAGCCGGGGCGCTATTCAATTGTTTTCAATTATGTTTGCGCGAGTGTGTCCAGGAATGGAATGACAATATGGCAACAATGGCGAAGGTTGGCGAGCAGGATAGAACACGTGATGCTAAGAGAGAGGGAGACGAAACGAAAATTGGTATCTGCGCAACCTCAGAGATAGCTGCGTTGGGCTCTACAAGACTGTATTTTGTATCGTGTTACCATCTATAATCTTTTTAAGAAAGTTCCTGACATAGTATCTACATTTACCTGATTTCGAAACTGAGGTGGTTGCTTGGTTTTGCTATGATTCTTTGAATATACTGTAGTAACTATTTCCTTTCCGATTTATTACCTGTGTATTTGTCCCATTTTATTTTGTGGCTGTTTTCCTAGACATGTGTGGACTGACCACATAACTCTACGCTGAAGATGAAGACAGAACTATAGACGCGACGGCCTAGGGTCCGGCAGGGAGACCTCCTACGAAGGAACTCGCGGTCAAACAACCAATAAGACATCTCTTGGGCAAGAAGCGGTAACCTTAAAAATACCCCTCCCAAGGCAGCCAGCAGGGAAACAGGATTTTGTCGAAATAACCGTTCTGCGCTGTGAATGAACACCGGTTGTGACGGCGGCCGGAGAATAGTCTCTGATGCTCGTTTGCACCATAACGTCGTCGATTCATTCGTAAGAGTATACTCACAGTTAAGTTTTGTGAATTGTTGTTTTACGTCCACTTTCTGCACAGAAAAGCTAATCGGCACTGGACCTACAGTTAGAATCCGAACCACTGTGCCATGTGTTTTCATCGGGTATCGAACCAGAGATCCCTTGATTACAAGGCGACGACGTTACCACTACGCCATCTTAAACTAACAGTTAAACCACGAATATCTGTTTAACCAACAAAAATAGTGGATAACCTCGGAGTTAGAAGTAGGATCAATTATACCAGGGGCGGACCTGGGCGGATGTTTGGAGCCCCGTCCTCGGTGGGCTACCTTGACGAGTGCCAAAACCTTATCTCTGATGACATAAGCGTGATTATTTGCTTGTTTGTTCTTTATTTTTCAGTTCACTTTGTGTAAAGTAATACTAATCGGGACTACTATGTGCCTCCACGGTGTGCGTGGCTATTTGTTTTAAAATGAGTTGGATTTATTGTGGACAAGAATTAATTGAAGTTGCTGCTGAATAATAAGCAGTAGGCTATAGGCAATTGGATGTCAAAACTGAAGGGGATTGAGGGGGAGGGGGTCAATGACAGTTTAATTTTTCTTGGTAAACAAAGCTTAGCATTAAGAGGCCATAGTGCGGGGACAGCAAGTGGCAAAAAGTAGGGGCGACGGCAACTGCCCCTCCACGTTCTCCTAATCGCCGCCACTGATAATAAGTATATTGCAAAATCATGTAACAATTTAAGCTAATTCATTACTGTTAATTTGTTGTCATTGTGTATTAAATAAACGCATTCCAAAAATGAACGTGTTCTTAACAGTAACATTTAAATCATTTTTAAAATAAGGATCTCATTTTTCGTCATTAAACCCGTAAATATGTTTGTTTTTTTGGAGGAAGGTGGACAGTAGCAGGACCAGAGTAGAAAGATTGGGCAGGGTGTAAATTAGAGGGCGCCAAAATCACACCTCGCGCTGGTGAGAATTTCTTGTCTTGAGTTGCCCCTGAATTTTACACCCCCATCCCCGTGATCGTAGAATAAAAGCGGAGTTAACCCAGACTGGCAATGCATCACTTCAGAATTTCAAAAATAAATAAATGTTAAATAGGAACTATAATAGACTCAAGCCATGTATATTAAAAAGCGAGAAATGTATAGTCTGTTGTTGATTATGCATTTTAGTCGATATTTGCTGTGCACTTTCCACAGTGTAGAGTTCGTAAAAATTTCAGGTGCAATACGAAAATTTACCCAGTAACCGGGCAAAGTGGAACATTATGGTATTATAAGCGAACGTGATTTTCCTTGAGAAAGTGCGTCGTTTGATAATGCGTTTACTTCTAATCTGCTTCTCTTCAATATGATAATGATAATTTCGCTAAATATGCTATTCTTCAACAAGAAGCAAAGTAATTGAACTTAAAACACACAAAATATACATTTTAATATGAGCCTCTGTTATCTTAGCCTGAGGTACTTCTGCTTGAACATTTCATGCAAGTGAATATAGCACCCCACATGACAATCCAAATTTGACGAAAAATATTTCCATTTATATTTTGTTTCCACTTTTTACCATAGCAGTTTCGGCAGTGGCGTCTCGTCCCTTGGGGCTTCCGGGGCTTAGCCCCTAAAGAAAAACGGACGTATTCACGTAATTATCAATCACCATAACGCATAACTATCACACAGTCTTTTAAAAGGCGATTTTTACCCACGTAAATTCATCGTCTGTTGCAATTCTGTGGTCGACATGAACTTGCTCTATGAGGACATAATGAAAGAGAACAATCTTTAAACAGAGGCATCTTCCCAGAGTTATTATCCCTTCATAGAAGAGCGAAAACTAAAGAGGGAACTTCGTGTTCTTTATTGTAGCGAAGAGTACAAAAACATAAACTCTATCAGTAGATTGCATTCATTTTTTATTTAAAATTATTTAGAGGTTATTAAAACATAGTCTTAATAGTTTTAATAACTCCAGTGGCAACAGCTGAATCTGAACGATGTTTCAGCACATTGAAGCGTATTAAAACCTGCTTAAGAAATGCAATGGGACAAGATAGACCAAATTCCTTGGCACTTGCTTACAATAGAGAAAGAATACATTTCAAATATAGAGGGCTTCAACGAAAAAGTAATAACAAAATTTGCTGAGCAGAAGAACAGGAGTCAACGTTCGTAGAAAGGTATGTTTCACAACAATACCTGTTTCTTTTGTAATCATGTGAATTGTCATTATATTTTAAATTCTTAAAAAAAAATGAGTCCAGTTTTGTAGTTTAGAACAAGATAAATACCCGTTTGTGTAATTCATGTAATTTGTCATTACATTTTAAATTCTTTCAAAAAAGTAAGTCCAGTTTTGTAGTCTAGAAGAAAAAAAATACCTATTTTTTGTAATTCATGTGAATTGTCATTATATCTTAAATTCTTTAAAAAATAAGCCCCGGCCAAATTTGAGGCCACGAGACGCCACTGAGTTTCGGTATCTAGTCTAGATCACGGATAAATTATTACACTTAATGGATGGTATTTATACAATCCATTTATCAGTAGTAGAAACGCAGAAATTTAAATATGAAAACAAATATCAAAATAAAGAGCTGCGTTAGTTATAAATTGATTGTCAATGCCACGTGGAGGTAGATATATAGTATATATATATATATATCAAAGATTACTAAAAACATCATTATAACACTATTTATTCTGACGTAAATATGTTTCATTTACATTTTTATTGGAGGATTGCCCTGACACGTAGATTTTCAAACCCGCGAGTTCGTGCTACGTTGGTGTGTGTAAAGTCCAAACTATTCATTGAGTGTTCCATATTTCCTATGATTTTCGTAATGTACTCAGTAGCATCAAAGGACCGCAAGGCTTATTATGGAGTCATAATTTGTAAACGATGTATAATCGACAATATTCACATTACAAGAAAATATATGGATGGAATTAAGACCGGAATATAATTATTAATTTAAGATTATTTCCCTAAATCGTAACTGCTTAAATAGGCAGTTCATTAGTAAGTAAAAGCAGTTGATATGTATAGTGGTGAATGAACACCTCCCCTTTAATACCTATATAGAATATCCCGGTTATATGGTAAACAAAGGTTCAACTTGAAACAAACGTAAAGTGAGAGAGGAATAAAGAATGGCAATTTATTGTGTCGTAAAAATATTATTGCAATAAGACTTGCTGAAGCACACAGACTCCTTTGGTGTACGGGGATAATGCTTAGGAACAGGCTAAACAGAAAAATACAAGCATAAAATTGTTAAGTAGAACATTAAAAGATTAATTACTGAACAATACAAAGGTATATACACAAAATGAATGCAGGATTTCACCCTTTCACCTTCGCGGTGGTTAGCACAGTGGCATGGTTGTTCTCTGTGAGTGTCCCTTCATCAATTTCATCATATCATCACTTAGCCAAAAGCGGAAGAATTGCTACACTAAATAATAAAAATAAGTGGTAAATAATCGATTTCACCTTTCCTTTCGGTGTATGCTTACTTTCAACTTGCAATGTTGTGCAAAACCCGGACAATGCTACTTCCGGTGATCCCTATACATAATCTACTTTTGATATATAATAATAATAATTATTATTATTTATTATTTGAAGTAGGGTTATAATTAAGCTTACAGTATTTTTACACAGATTATCTTACTATATAAACAGCTTTTTGCCCTACATGGATTAATTTGTTAAACTATACAATTCTGCTAAATGTTTAAAAATGTATAAAATATAGAAAAATATAAGTGTGCCTATATAATTGAAACACACAAGGAATAAAAACACACAAGAAATAGAAATTAAGTAAGTATATGTGAAGAAGGCAATGAGGTAAATGAGGCAAATGAGGCACGGTGTCAGTATTCGTAGATTAACATCTTAATTTGTTGTTTAAATTTGGCCAAATTTCTCTCCTTTCTCCAGGCTACAGGCAATTGGTTCCACTCCTTGAATATTGTTCCTCTGTACTCTATGGGATTAACATAAATAACACCAACAAATTCAAGAACGGCCTAATAAATGCTTTGTAGAACGCTAATTTGTGAGCAAGGTGTACATATTTCCAGACATGTCGAAACTGCACGTGCACACATAATCTTCACATGTTGTGAAAAGGATAAATTCTTATCTAGGTATACACCAAGATATTTTAGACTCGCACTTGGTTTTATATACGAATTACCTATTTTAATATTGTCAACTTGCGTGATGTTATTGTTTTCCGTGGATAATATTAATACTTGAGTCTTAGACTCGTTCACTTTCAACAAGTTAGATTGATACCACTCAAGAACTTCGGGCATGCTTTTTTCAATATTTGCAATTACTTTTTCTAATTTGTTAGATGCGCAGTACAGGAGACGGTCGTCTGCGTATAGATACAATTCAAAGCTAAATTTCTTGCTGGCGATATCATTTACAAACATGTTAAAAAGTGTTGGGCCCAGAATAGATCCCTGAGGTACACCGAGAGATACATTCAGACCGTTCGAAATCGAGTTGCCAACTTTTGTATCGATACTCCAATTATGCACATAGCTTTCAATCCAGTTGGATGCAGTAGCAGAAAAATTGAATTGTTGATGTAAGTTCTGTATTAATAACTTTGGTTGAACACTGTCGAATGCTTTAACGATCTAATACATGCCCCCAGTTATGTAACTGTTCATTCAGGAGTAATTCTGTTGAGTGATTTTTCCTAAAAGCGAATTGTCTGTCACTAAGTAGGTTGTTACAATGTAAGTATTGTTCTAATTGTTTATCTATTACCTTTTCAAGAATCCGACTTAAAGAGGAAGTTATCGATATAGGCCGATAATT
This sequence comes from Lepisma saccharinum, assembly GCF_977018435.1. Lineage (NCBI taxonomy): Eukaryota > Metazoa > Arthropoda > Insecta > Zygentoma > Lepismatidae > Lepisma > Lepisma saccharinum. The sequence goes on along the minus strand of NC_139237.1, from coordinate 52,589,030 downwards.
ATTTAATTGCGTTGGTAAGGTAGAGTTACTTAAACACCCGAAGGTTATACATTAAAATATAACGAAACTTAAAACCCTGAACTTCATACAAAGGCAAGCGTTCAAATTCTGTACCATATAACATCGAAACATGTTTGTCGGCAAGTCTATGGTCGTATAGATGTACCTTTCTCCCCGAACTTCATGCCAAGAAGTATGTGAGAATGGAACCAATCTTGGAACGTAACCTATTCTTCCTGCTGTGCCCTGGTCGACAATCTCGGCGAAAATGATTTTTCGGGTTAAAAACAGTCTATTTGTACTTCTTCAAAATTTACGTGGATGGATTGATTTTGAGTATTAATCATGCCCAAAAAAAAGGGTGACATCTATATAAGTTTCAGTAAAAAGAGATTACATACAGCTATAAGACATTAGTTACTGGATACAAAATAGACATGTAGAAACACAAACTTGATTACAATAAACAGAAGAGTAAAATATGATATACAATAACAAAGTTTCCTCTAAAAAGGGTATACTTATAACATGATGACGTCATCAAAATATGCATCAAATAGCACATACTTTCAGAGGCGTAGCAAAGGGTGCAAAGTGGGGGAGCGCCCAGAGCCTCGCGTTCCATGAGGATTATTTTAAAAAAATGTAATTTGTGGCATTCTTAAACAATGTATATAGATGTCCAAAACGCATGTTTTCCTCATATGCTAACTTTCTGATGTGTTTCTTAAACCGGAGCCTCCACGATGGCGAAGTGGTAGCGTCGTCGCCTTGTAATCAAGGGGTTCCAGGTTCGATACTCGGTGGAGGAACATAGTGGTTCGGACCCCACTTTAAACTGTAGATCCAGTCCTGATTAGCCTTACTGTGCTTAAAGTGGACTTAAAACACAAACTCAATCAATCACGTGTTGCTTACACAAGTACCAAGACTATCATGGTGATTTAATTTGGGTTAAAGTTTCAGTATCTTTGATGCCCTGACTTCGAGTTATGAATTTCGGCCTTTTATCCTTATGCTTGCTGCGTGGACATTCTTGATGAGTTCCTCCTTTCAATGAACTAGGGAATATTTCCGTATCGTACATGGCCATCAGTAGCGTGGCGTGACTTTTTCAAAAGTGTAACCGGCCATCAGACGTTATCATCTCCACCCTACCCCGCCCCCCCCCCCCAAAAAAAACATGCCTTTGATCTGGAGTTAGCCACAATCATTACTAGAAAGAACTACCACTCGTGAGAGAGTTACCGCGGAAATCCAGTGAATAATGGTCGAGCCTTGTCAACCATTTCTGTTTCTTTGCAAATAGAAAAGGGAAAGAAGAACCACACATTTCTCGGGTCAGTTTGACGTTTCTGCGGTGAGCAGACGACAGAATTCCCCTCCTCCAGCGGTGGAAGGGAAGTCCACATGTACGTCCTACTGTTGCCAACTTAGTTTTTTGGAGCAAGGTTTGTCCAAATCACGATTCGCATCAAGTATTTATCTTTTCGTCTATTACGTAAACGGTCTCAGTTGTACTTAAATCCAGCTTTGGATTTGCAGTCTAGCTCTTGTTGCTTCAGAGAAATAGTACCCTCGTTTTAGGCGGGATTTAGCTCTTTTCTGGAAATCCAATGTGACAACACTTGCTGATCCGGCAGCCCGCACCGGCAACTAGGCCCCTAAACAGGCATATGAATAACCCCATAGCACACTTGCCTCTAAGTCTTTCCCTGCTGTTCTCTTGTATTGGCGCCCTTTCCCCTTGTTACCTCTTGAGGGTAGCGGAACGGCCTGCCTCTTCGCTTTTGTCGGCTGCAGAAAAAATGTCCTCTGCAATATATACTCGACTGCAACGGTGTCGGTTAATGTATTTAACAATGTTGTTATTTTATTGAAAAAAAAAAAAAAACTTTTAATTTCTTTACATTTTGCTGTTACCTGCGGGAACACCGGTTACATACACGACACTCCTCTGATGACCAGGATGTTAAGCGATATGTAAGAAAATCTCTACTATAAGCATTGCATGACAGGGTAAGATGTACACAGGTGTAGACCCAATATACTTCTGCTACATATAGATGAAGATTAATTAATTGATAATACATAGAATCTTTAACATGATGTATTGATTATTGATTGTCAGCCATCTGTCGAGACCTGAGATGCAGGTTGACTTTATGTCATGTTACTGTTTCCCTGTGCTTTGCACCACGCCGTGAAGGCGTATAGGGGGGTGTGGAGTTGGAGATCCACACTTTCTTGATCACGGCGAAAGGTTAGAGTGATGTGATCAACACCACGGCCCTGGCCGCCTTTACCCACCAGAGTTTCATTCAGGTACCATTCATTCAAGTGGTGGAAAAATCCCGCAGGCTCTCGCATGGTAGTTAGACGCTCCAACATCTGAGCTATCGCTGCTTCGATGTTACATTTAGTTGCATAATATTATCGATCAAGATGCGGCATTTTGTGCGTATGTCTTCTTGGGTCCCTTCGTCCTATGTTGTGGCGAACCCTGTGGCCGAGTGGTTAGCACATCGCGCTGTGACGCCAAGTTTCCCGGGTTCGAATCCCGCTCGGGCTTGGTTGTTTGTGAATGTCCATTCATCAATTTCATCATTTCATCACTCATCCCCATCTTCGCAAATTAGCCAAGAGGCACAAAACGCGAAGTAAAATAAACTAAAGAAATAAATCGTCCTATGTTGTGAATTGTACGAATGGGATGGTGAAGCTGCTTCATCCAAAATTTGATTTTTCTCTTTGCATGAAGTCGAGTTTTTGACTTAGTATTTCTCAAATCTGCATATTAAAAACATACCTATCTGCTCCTGTAATTATTCGCAGTGTCTTGTTTTGTACACTTTGTGTGCGATTTATACTATATGTTGTTGCCCTATGTTGCCACTAGAGTGCTGCATCGAGGCATTTTTGCTCGATCGTCTAATAGTTCGCACGGATGACGCTAGATGGCTTACGGAATTTACTGGTTCTTCGCTCGAGCGAATAACGCTCGAACAGCCAAACGATCGGTATACGCTCGAAGCCCAGTAGTTCACGTATAACCGTAATTTGTATGTAGTAGTAGGGCTTCAAATATACTTCGTGAAGTGAAAGACAAAGTGAAATTGAAACTTAAGTGAACACAGTCATCATCTCCATGTTAAAATATAACTTAGTCTATCTTAACAATACGTACATAGCAATATATGAAAATGATTATGGGCTGAAACTACAAGTACAAATTTTACACATATTTGTACGATTATTGTCCCATTGAAATGATATTTGCTTTCCTGGGAAATTCGAGTCTTACCAGTCTGAGATTCAGTGGTCCAAGTTTTATTTTAAAACTAAAACTAAAGTCCGTGGTGCAACAGTCCTTGAAGGGCCAGGGCGGCTTTCCATTGGGTGACGCGTGGTCAGCGCATCGGATCCCATCGCCACTGTTTTCTGTTTTTCGTGACCGGAGCCCGCTACTTCTTGAAGTAGCTTCCATCTTGTCTTTACGACCCTGGGTCAACGCCGAAAATTTGGGTGCACCCACCGGGAATCGAACACGGGGCCGCTCGCACCAAAGGTGAGAGCGCTAACCACTTGGCTACGCAGGAACCCAAGGTTTATTTTATTTGTAAATAATACAGACACACTCTTGTTAGGGTTGACCTTGATACTCGATTTCTCGGCCCATCTCTGGAAGTCCCGCAAATATCTTTGCAACTTGAAGGTATACATTTGGAAGGTAACATTGTTGCTAAATATTGCTGTCAGAAAAAGTCGTACCTAAGAATTTTATATTTGGAGCACAACAATGTTTAACATTCAACAGTAATTGTTCATTGTTGAAGCTCGTTACAGTAGCTATGACTACCCGACGCGAAAAAGAAATATATTCTACTTTTACTTAAGATAAATAGAAATGGGAAAAACTGCTTAGCGGTAATCCCAAGTAAAATGTAAATAAATAAATAAATAAATACTTAAGATAAAGTTCTTAACACCGGATTTCCATTGAAAATTGGAGAGAGGCTGGCAGCTGCAGGATAGTACGTAAGGTTTTGAATTTTATTATTTTCGGTTGCTTTTCTGCAATTTCTGGCTAATAGCGACAATGCGGATGAGTGATGATATTGAAAGGACACTTACAAGGACACCCGTGCCCAGATCGAGATTCGAACCCGGGAACTTCGGTGGCAAGATCGAAAGCTGACCACTTAAAAAACTCGACCACCGAGCCGGTGTGTTCATGTTATTAATGCTACATTGATTTGGCTTATTTTACTTCGCTTTCCCTCCACTTTTGGCTACTCGCATAGATGAAGATGAAGGGACATTCACAAAGAACACCCATTCCCAGGCCGGCATTCGAACCCGGGACCCTTATTAATGCTATATATGTTCAAAGGCGTTTGTCTATAAAATAAACAAACCCTGTAGCCAACAAGTCTTAGAGTGCCAAGGCTTACCAACCAGAGATGGCGCCTAGTGAACTCATAAGAGTTCCATCATTGCTGCTGTCTAGTTTGCTAGATTGTATTACAAGATGAATGCTAGTTAATCTCTTTATCTGCTATCTTCATTGTTCACAGTAGCTTATTGTATTATGTACAAAAGATAACATACAGGATTTGCCTGAACTAACTTGGAGTCTCGCGGTAACATGATTAAGCATTGTTTCCATATTACGTCGTGGAAGTTCCACCTTGAACAACGGGCCTCCCTCTGCGATGCTGCTCTATCTTAGGTGTGATAGTACATGACGTTTTCTGAGCTGTAGGAGTTCGTCAGCTCTGGAATATTGGTGGCTCGGGGAGGTCCTACGTTTGGTCAGCATCCACGGTTGTTATGGCGGAGTGAACTTGGCCAGCTTACCACGGTACAATTACATTAATAAGATTAACCCATGAGATCTTCCCATGTCACTTCAGGCAAATGTAGGTATGTATGGAAGTAAGTCTTCCTAGCCAGTTTGTAGGTATTCAGATATAACAGTAGGGTTGTAATGTAAGACCACTAACGATTCTTCCTTTTGGGTCTGCGAAGTAATTCCTTACGCTTGTAGGTTAGGTTGAGTGATAGGTATTTCAAGTGCTTTATGCAATTTTTATTGCCTTATATTTATGTATGCCAGTATTTGCAGACTCATAAGGAAGAATGGTGTATTACAAGAGATCGCTGTGTACACGAAAGCGAGATCTTGTTATACACAGATGCAATCGACATTTATATCGAGTGTATTTGCAATCGATATATCAAGTCGATTGCAGTTAGTTCTCCGGCGCAAGTCTGTAAGGTACAAATGGCCTTGCGTCCCTCTGCCAACTGAAAAAAAGAGGCCCTCACAGATGGTAGAGACTTTGACGGCGTTGTGAGGCTTTCCACCAACATCTACCTGTACCAATAATACTTGACCCCATCTTTTCAGGACCTTAACATTGCCCGAGAACCATCGATAGAATTCTGGAGAGCTATTGCGCCGACAGAAAAGCATATCAGATATTCTAACTTCACAACCTCAAAATCAACAGCACAAATTCATACTATGTCCCGAATTGTGGAATCTAAACTTGGGAGTTAGCTCTCGAAAAATTAGAAAACATTTGAGAGATCAAAAAGTACAATATACTATGCAGATGACGTAATAATTGTAATTGAAGGTAATTCAAGAACAGAATTGGAAAAATAGTTCAGGTTATGCGATAAACTCTCTCGAGGACTTGTGTGACAGATTGCACCTCTCCAACGACGAATGGTAAATAGGCTTACGGTAAATCGTTTACCAGATTAACGGTTTCCACATTCCTCAGCGCATAAAAATAACTTTATGTTTAAATTCTGCATCATAAGAGTGATGCTTCTGTCTCTCCAGTTTTAATGTCCGTTTGATGTGTACTTTACAAAACCTGACTCACTGACCACCTATCTACTGCAAACAGCATAAGAACAATCCCTCTTTGTTCCCCTTTCGTGAGTCACTGCTAAAAAGAGACTGACTCGTTGTTGTGAAATGTTGATTTGTTGTAACTAAATTCAATAAATTTAGAGGAAGCAAAAACAACAATAAACGAATTTAAAGGAAACAACATTTCGTTACCAATACCTGTACAGTTTACCGCTCGGGAGATGATCCCCAACGGAAGTGGAGTGACATAGCGACAGGCGACTCCACTATTAGGGTTGGGGGAGTGCACCCTGAGTGAGAAATACACGAGGGCTCGCTGTAACCGGTGCAGCGACGCAAGTCGTATAGGGTAACCAGACGTCATCTTTTACTTGGACTAATCCTCTTTTTCGGGTCCTAAAAATGGTCCGGGCAGATTTTTAGAAAAATTTGGAAATGTCCTCTTTTCTAGGATAAAGACAACTGCTTTACTTCAAGATTAGTAACAAGATGTTGTTTAATAATAATTGTTAATATTATTTCCGTCTTCAATTTCAAAGTAAAGAAATACGACACTCTCAGTTGCAAGCTCAAAGCCAAGAAGAAATTTTTCTTCCAACAAAGAAAATTTGTTGGAATTTTGACGCCTGTTCTGTTGTCGCCGCTCGCGTGAGATTTTGATTTCAAAGCATTTGTGATATCTACCGCGGCTTGTGGTGTGCAGCAAGTTTCTAACAATACGTAAGAATATGCGATACGCCGCGGCTTTCCTTGATTTGAGTTTCTCTGGGTGATTGACGCAAATCAACTCCTAGGCACTTCGAAAAGGAAACTAGACCTCAGCGGAAAACTTTCTGCCAGCCCTAAAATCTGCAAATGGACCGGTCTTTCCCTTCACCCCCGCTCCCCGTCTCCCCTCGTTTGGGGATCTTCTCCTGAGCTGACTGCTGTCGGTAAAACATCGAGGAGAAAACTTGATTATTGAAATTTGTAAATACTTCATTCCATATTACACTTCTACCATTGTATATTTATGCACAGGGTTAGAAAAACTAAAACTAATTCAGACGCCAGCTCTTTTTTTCTCAGGAGCCAGGTTCTTTTTTCTAAATATGGTCTAAGAAAGCCATGAATTCAACTAAGTTAACGCTACACATTTCGACATATGATCTTAAAACATTTAATTTATTAATTGGATTCGATAAAAAGTAATTAATTCTTGCGCCAGAGTGGCTTTTCTAAACAAGCCGAACCCGCAGCCGTTGTAGGAGATTTCCGAGACCGGGTTGCGCTACTCGCTCGTAGCTCCCCAATTTCCTCACGATGGTGGGTTGCCACCGGTCCTATACACAGGCCGAGAACAGTGTTGCCACATGAAGGGAAATTTCCCTTTTGCACGGAAATTCGGACTGAAGTTATAGCCAAAAGGAAAGGGGAATTTCGATTAAAAATATCACAATTTCAGGGAAATTTTTAAGATTTCTGACTCGACATTATTACAGTTTATGTCAAATTCCAGTTTCATATTCCCATTTTTATTTTTTTCTGATCCTTCTTATTTTTGCTCCTTTGAATATAAGCCTGTATCTATTTATATTTCTCTCAAGTTTATTGTGCGTCGCTTTTCTATATCTTCGGATAATTGTAACGATTAGAATTAACGATTTAATGGATTCCTGACCATGATTTTAAACTGGGACATCTGACCAGAAAGCGAAGAAGCTTACACGTATGTGAAAAATGTGTGTAACATTTTTTATTCATACGATCATGGATCAACGGAAATTTTACTACTACTACCACTGCTAATAATAATAATAATAATAATTATTATTATTATATTTGTTTAGGTGAAAGGAAAAAATGGTCCAAAAGGGAAATTGTGTCCTTTGGAAAGGGAAATTGTGCCCTCAGATTGTGGCAACACTGGCCGAGAACCCAGAGACAGAATCCAGGCGGACGTGAATCATGCCGTCCCGCAGTCGCTAAGCCAACCCTATGTATGTTTATACATTGCTCGCTTAAATAAAAATGTTTCAATTCAAGTGGGATTAAATCATACATTAAACGGTAAGGAGTTTTCAGTGATGCGAGCTTAAAACATTAGAATTTTGCTGTTTTTCGTGGAAATTTTAAAATGTTTTTTTTTCGGTAATGATTCTCCCATTATGCAAGTGATTTGGCATTTTTCGCAATATCTGTGAGAAAATGAATATTTTTTTTGTAGAAGTATATAAACTCATGTTATCTAGAGCGCACACTAGCACCACCCTGCTCTTGCAGCACATCAGGGTAAAAACTAATTATAAACCGTGCTCGCCATATTTAAATAATTCAATAATAGATGGCAGCATGGATGCGATGTGAATTTTCATTGCTTCCTCAGGCCTACCGCCCGAGCGACTCCCAAGCGAGACGTTAAAAAATAGGGAGCTAACTTCATCCCTGAACAGTTAATGGTCCCACTTCATCTCCGTGTCGTTGTAATGGAACTTGTAAAAATATTCAAGTCACTCACGGGTTCCGAGTGGTATTAGGGTTAATGGGCGCCGGGGAACCTTCTACAGAAGACGTGACTAATGACTATCTTCCGTAATTTTCGCCTCTTTTGAAGAAACTAAAGGAGATACGAATGGGAAGTCGCGATAGCCTGTGTTCAGGCTTCTTTTGTAGAGTCAGCCACCACGATGTCGGGTATTGTGAATGCGAGGGAACTTGAATTATATATGCGTTCAACTATCCCCCCTCCAAACGCAAATGGTGTTTGGATGATGGAGTGCATTAGAACAAAGGAAAACAGCGGTGTTAACGAATTGAGATCATTTCTTTTCTGTAATCTTTCCTCCTCTTTGCTGCAGAGGAAGAAATCGTGATGTAATTATCACATCAACACTTATCATTTCTTGTTGTAGAAATTTCTAATATTTCGGGCAGTGGTGTGGTGAAGTGTCTGAGGAACAGTAAACGACTTGTACCCCCTCCCACCCCCTAAAGCTGCGATAGCTGTTTGACCTTTGGCAAGTGTTACTTCCTCAACGATTCTAGATTAGTACTCATTGCAGTCCGGGCCTCCCGACGGCGCAATGGTAGAGTCGTCGCCTTGTAATCAAGGGATCCCGGGTTCGATACCCGGTGGAGGCATATAGTGGTTCGGATCCCACTTAAAACTGTAGCTCGAGTCCCGATGAGCCTTTCACCGCCACCTATGTGGGGCAAAAAAACCTCCATGAGACCAGCGGTCTTTTACCCGTGAGTAAAGCAAGGTATGAACGTCACTTCAATCCATGAAGATCAGAGTGAAGTTCGCCCTCGAAAGCTGGGAATCCTACCCAGAAATCACCTGGCTGATTTATTATATAGTCGGTATTGCTGCTACAACTATTTTTGGTCGTCTTCTTCTTTCAAGAGAACCAAACCCAAGAAGCCTAACCTAACAACGAACGCATTCCACAGACTCCACAAAGCTATTATCCAATGTCAATGCTCAAACAGTTGTAGCAGCAATCACTACCTTATTATGACATCTATTTTCGAGGGAGAGGCCGTAGCCATTCCGGGCGTCCATTTGTGTGTGTTTGGATTGGATGGTTATGGTTTATTTTACTTCGCTTTTCTATCACTTTTGGCTAATCGTGAAGATGAGAATGAATGGTTATAATATGAGATGAATGAAGGTACAATCACAAACATACGTATATAAACGACACAACGCGACTCCACAGAGGATACTAACTGGGAGTCCAGACACCAGAGCCTCGCTAGTCTGCAAAATGCGCTCCAGGGTGTACTTCGTGGAAGGGAGGTAAACGTTTGGGTGTATTTGGAAAGTTGAACGTCTCACACCACTATAGTTATTACTTTGATTTATGTCGAGTTTAGAGAATATTGACTACATGTTGATAGTTATAATTGTAGCTTTCAAAGCCAATTCATCTTTACTATGTAATTTCTTGTCACTAATGTTTCTTAATGATTCATTAATTCACCTTTACTCTCAACATTGCACCATGGAACGGAACTTTAGGTAAATAAATGTTTTTTTCTGCGATAAGATAGAGACCCTCGTTTTTGCCAAAATTCTGATCATAGCCTTATATGTCAACACAGCAAATTTTATTTTACATAAAAACACATATTTTCCAGTTTTCCGTATGTAAATACATATTTTGCGAATTTTCATTTTAAATACATAAAATCGCTCATTGACTTCAGCTACCTCGAAATTCTCGAAGGAAATATGTTTATTCTCCGCACCTCTTTCATATCGAGAGTGCTAGGTTTGTTTTATCTTTGAACACGCTCGCCGGCAGACTTCTGGCGCCTCGCCTACGATCCTATTGGGGGGAAAAATTACCCCCACTGGATCTAACCCACAAGTGCCAATGTCTAAATGTACAGAAATGTTGGGGAAAAACCAAGGTTTTCAAACTTTGTGCCAAATTGCACGTGTTTTGGAAGGTGAAGTAGAGGAAGAGGAAGCTTTGTAAAATTTCAGCGTTAGTGACATTTCGAGCTTCAAATATGCAAGAATTGTTTCTTGTGACGTGGAGCGATCTTTCTCACAATATAAGATGCTTTTTAGAGATAATCGTCACAGATTTGCAATGGAGAATTTGAAAAAAAAAACAATGGTGATCCCCTGCAACTTTTCTAAAAAATAGCTCACTAAGAGGTAAGCATTTAGAAATTGATTTCAGGTGTTAAAAATGCATGCAATATTTTTTGTTACGAAATGGTTTTTATTTTTGCCACATATTTACTTGTTTTTATCACATATTTTCAAAATTTATGACACATAAAAATATAAATATTTCTTAGTTTTTTAGCACATAAAGTTCCGTTCCCTAGCCATAATATCAAGAAATGGATACAATCTGTCAGAAAAATCTACAACTAAATTTTGATCCAACAGATCGTGTTTGCGAGTATTTTCGTCAGCTTCTGGTCGGCTTTCCACCCCTCTTTCGCTCACCGCCGCCTATGTGGGGCAAAAAACCTCCATAATTGGCGTAAGTGATTACGGAAGTCCGCGTCTAGGAACCCCCATGGATAATTGACTGAGGGCCGCAAAACGCATTATCCACTGGGGTTACTCTAGGCTCGCATGCTGTTGGGCTCAACTGTGCGGAACACACGCTGCTAACTACTTTTGTTGGGGCGGCGGAAACTGGAGGAACGAGCAAGAGGCATCCAGCATCAACAATAATTGCTTCTTCATTGTCGGGCTGAAACGTTTGAGGCGGCATTATGACGGTTTTCTAACACTGTCGTCGTTCCTCAGTGTTGCCAACCTCACGGTCCAGTAAGTACATGTTCCATACTCACTTATTACAGACCAGTTTTTGGACCGCACGCTAAATACAAGGACCAGGAGGAAATTTTTAGACATATCGAAAAGAATTATGAATATATTCAAGTAGCAACGGATTATCACATATGAAGGTCATGTCTGTTCGTATCTTAGTGTCAACCGTTATTGACATAATGACCTATAGATATACTTGTATTCAGAAACTCGTAAAGTTGTAAATGCATTTAATTCGACGATCTCAAACACCTATTAAAACCAACCGCCAGTCCGCCATTTCTGTTGAAGTTATCATTTTTTTTATTGGTAACTTCCAAAAATTGGTATAGGCACATTATAAGATTGGGTTTTATACTGTGCTCAGCACTTAAAAAGAAACTATTATTATTAAATATTAATCTTATTAACCTGTTATTTATAAACGTTATTACTAGGTACTATTAATCATAATATTTGTGAAATAATTTGTTCGGATAGCACCCGAAATATAGTTCTTGATACATGCCTGCGTTGGTCACCATGCAACGGAAAAGAACAACAAACAAAAATTAATTTCAAACTTTCCCTGAAGGAACAATCGAGTAACAGTTGAAGAAAGGGAAGATGAGAGAGAAGTCGGAATCGGAGCTATGGAGGCGCCATAACGGAGGGAGTGGTCATCGCGCACGTCCAGAGTCCTGTTCGCCTCCAATGATGAACGACCCAGAGAATCTGATATGGCTTCCTGCTGATTCTGCACGTCGAGCCGTTCAAGAAATCAGCAAATCAGCGAAGAACACGCGAGGTTGCTAATTCCAGCAATATGTCACCTTGTGACCATCGCGATTGCAGAAAGAGCATCCTTTTGGGAACAACGGCAGGACTTAATCGAAATTCCTCAGGGTTTTTATCCCTTTTTCGAGCAGTGTTGCAATCTCTGAATTTTTCGATCAATCAGCGTTTTGGATAGGGTGCAGACAGAGTACTATGGGAAAGCAAAGTTTGTTATCTCTGTTGATAAGTTATTGGCAAAGATATTGTAGATGCAGGAACTGCAATACCATTGACTTCACTCTCGAAATAAAATGCAACTGTGTTGCCATCAAAGGTGGTGGCAACAGGACACGTCTTCAGGCCCGTAGGCTAGAGAGAGCTGGAGCTTAGGCGCCATGCACAGAGAGCGCTATTCAAAAGGGTCGCCAGAACTACAGCGAAAGGGATTAAGCGCGAAATCCGTTTCGCGGTTGTTCCTCTCGCGCTTAATCCTTCACGGTTATTCCGTTCGGGTTTAATCCGCTTCGTGCGTAATCTTTTCGCTCCTATTCCGTTCGCGATTAGTCCGTTTCGCTCGTATTCCTTTCGCGATTAATCAGTTTCGCTGTTATTCCTATCGCGCTTATTCCTGTGTTCAATTTTAGTTTCGCGATTAATCCGTTTCGCGGTTGTTCCTTTCGCGATTAATCTGTTTCGCGGTTGTTCCTTTCGCGTTTAAACTTTTTGCCCTTAAACTTTTCGCGCTTATTCCTTCGCGTTTATTCCGTTCGCGCTTAATCCGTTTCGCTGTTATTCCTTTCGCTCTTATTCCTGTGTTCAATTTTAGTTTCGCGATTAATCCATTTCGCGGTTGTTCCTTTCGCGATTAATCTGTTTCGCGGTTGTTCCTTTCGCGCTTATTCCTTCGCGTTTATTCCGTTCGCGCTTAATACGTTTCGCTGTTATTCCTATCGCGCTTATTCCTGTGTTCAATTTTAGTTTCGCGATTAATCCGTTTCGCGGTTGTTCCTTTCGCGATTGATCTGTTTCGCGGTTGTTCCTTTCGCGTTTAAACTTTTTGCCCTTAAACTTTTCGCGCTTATTCCTTCGCGTTTATTCCGTTCGCGCTTAATCCGTTTCGCGGTTTAACTTTTCGCACTTAATTCTTTTCGCGGTTAATCTTTTCGCGCTTGTGTTCTTTCGTACTTAAATGCCTTTCGCGGTTATTCCACCGCCCCATTCAATTATTTTTTTTTAATATATATTTTTTCATAAAAGAACTGAACTGTAAAACAGGGCAAATAACTTAGCAACTAAGTACTACAAGGACCTTGATCTCATTGAAGTACAAAGCAAAATTGCAAGTTTCAACGTTATTATTACTATGCATACGTTCTTTTTCATAGTGTCAGTACAAAACTACTCAATCCATGCTGAAGCTATTGTCTTGTTAAGGTCGGTGCAAATACTTACAAGTAAACTTCATATTATATAACAAACTAAATACAAGGTTTTTACTTAATTAATTTTTAGTCTTGAAACACGATTATAATGTTATTTTTCTTCCCCTTTTCTGCCACCTTTTTGAATTGCGAAGATGAGGATGAGTGATGATATCAAATTGATGAAAGAACACTCGCAAAGAACACCCATGCCCAGGCCGGGATTCGAACACGGAACCAATGAAGTTGTAATGCGCTCTGCTAACCACAACGCCACCGAAGTTGGCGATTATAATTTTATTTTGCAAAAACAAAGCGTTGCTACTGTCGACTTTTTATTGGGGGTGGGGTGATTCGGACCCCTTAACCCCCTATATACGCCCTTGCTTAAAGAGGCAGAGAAGCAACTCAACTTACCCCTTCTACACAATGTTTTGGTTGGCCAATGGGTTGACTTTTCCCTCCACACACCCTATGTAAGTGCATTTGGATATTAGGGTTTTTCATATCCTTAAGCGTCATGTTCAGAGACCAAAGTTGGTAACAGTGGAAAATAAGGAAGCATTTTCTTGAAAGGGTTTTGGGTAAAAGCCGCCGTTCCTAGTGCACCATCTGGTGGGTTCGAGAGAAGAATGTGCTCCATGAGGAGTGTGGATGCGAAACTGCCGTCGAGATGAATGGTGCAAGGTCGTCCGCTGCATCTCCCGGCTCGTGAAAAGCACTCCGTCTTCCGCGTGGAGAAGTGGTCGCCTGCAAGAAAACAGGAAGGCCTCTTTGGCCCTGGGACAAGCTGTTCCTTGGTCAGGGCGAAGGAGAACAGGGGGGATGTTTGCGAGAGAGGAATTAGGCACCTTCTTCTTTACCGAGTGATGTCCTCCTTGTTACATTCTCTTCCTCCGCCGTAACACTAGCTTACCTATGGGAAGGGAGGAGGGCTGTCAGGTCCACCACCACATTTTGTTCGGTCTTACAACTATTATTTTTTTAAAAAAAAAATTGAAAAATAAATTACTTGTTCCCTAGGGTGTTCTAAATATGTCTACTAATTTTGTGTAATTATTACAATTAATAAATAATTGCACGTGTATAATGAACAAAGGAAGCACATATTCAATAGCACATATTCAATAACAAACCGGTTTCGTGAATTTTAGTGATAAAAAAAAGTGTGGGCCTGTGAAGACCCCTCCCCCTTTCAGGTAAGTACGTTTCTCGTACGGCACGGGTAAGCTAGGGGTAAGAATGAGTCACTGTATCCCAAACCCACATCTACAGTTCCGTCCAAGTTCAATAGCACAGCTTACCTTGACGGCTGGGGGTGGCACTGTGTCACAACGAGAATGAGAGAGCTAAACCACGATATACAGGGTGAGTCATAAGTCTCCATACAAATGGTGAAAACTGTGACTAATGTTTATTTTTCCTTTTCTGGCAGATGAACCAATGAAAAAGAGATGCCGCTAATGAAGGAAGAACGGATTGACATCATTCTGTTGGCTGGGAGTGGTACTACCCGTCATGTAGCATGTACATTCAATGCAACCCACAGAACGCAGATAACACATGACACCCTGGCTAAACTTATCAAAAAAATCTTCCAGGTCTGCTTTCCTCGGCGGCGAAACCTGTCCTTCTGAATTTCTTGATAAGTTTGGCGACAGTGTCATGGGTTATCTGCGTTCTGTGGGTTGCATTGAATGTACGTGCTACATGACAGGTGGTACCACTCACAGCCAACAGAATGATGGCAATCCGTTCCTCCTTCGTTAGTGGCATCTCTTTTTCATTGGTTCTCCTGCCTGAAAAGGAAAAATAAAACATTAGTCACCGTTTTCACCATTTGTATGGAGACGTATGACTCACCCTGTAGATTCGGCGCGAAAGAAATAACCGCTGTGATGATTAAGAACGAAATAAATTACTGCGAGAAGTATTAAGCGAGAAAGGAATAATCTCAAAATGGATTAAGCTTGAAAGATAAAGATTAAGCATGAAAGGAATAACTGTCTTAAGGATTAAGTCCAAACAAATAACGGCGAATGATATTAAGCGGGAAATAAGAGCGATAATGATTAATCGCGAAAAGAATACTTGCGATAAGGATGAAGAGTGAATGAAATGCCTGCGATAAGAATTTAACCCGAAATGAATAATGGCAAATGTGATTAAGGGCGCAAATCCGCGATAAGGATTAATGACGAAATGAATACTCGCGATAATGATTAAGCATGAAATGAGTAACTACGATAAGTATGAACGCGGAAGAAATAACGGTGATAAGGATTAGGAGTGAAATAAATTTTCGCAATAAGGATTAAGCGTGCAAGGAATAACTGCGATAATGATTGTGAAAGGAATAACCGCACAGTAAGGACTGAGCGTGAAGGGAATAACTGTGAGAAGGAATAAGGCTGAAAAGAGTATATGCAAATGGGGTGAAGTGAGAAAGGAATAACGACAGAGTAAGCCTGAAAGAAAACAACAACCGACAAAAAGCAACAAACAAAACATCCTTATTTCGCTGTTGTTGAACCAACTAAGGCTCTGTTGTGGAGGTCTTAGCGTAAAGCCGCTTTAAACGAAAGGATTTCCTTTAACATTTTTGCTAGCATAAATGCTACGTAAATGCTTCCAAAAATCTTATAGCAGATGGTACTTAACACAGAAGCATTTCATGTAAAATTTCGGTAAGCTTTTGCGATTACAATGTATAACATATACAGCACGAGAGACACGTCGAGTTACACCGTCTATGCTGAGTGCAGGGTATTTACAATTGGAACAACTAAAATATTCTTCCATACGTGCACAGTGAATGTTGTAAAGTATGTATTTAAGCAGCGCCATTGTTGTGTACCTAATAACGTTTTACACGAAACGTTATTCCTTTCGGTTGAATAGTTATCGGTTTTTTAAAATGTGAAGTGATACATTGTTTACATCTCGCGCGGCCGCCATTACAGCTGCACTCGTGACCTAGAAGTCGCTTCTGATTGGTTATGCTACGGAAACAGGATCGATCCTATCCTTGAGAAATGCCATGAAATATGCCATTGCATCTGAAATGCCATAAAATTTCTCACTTTGCACAGTAGCATTTTGGCCATGGCGTAAATATTAAGGAAAATGCTTTCCTCTAGAGCGAGCTTAAGGTGGTGCGAAGCCAGAAGCTCTGAGGACACAAGGCCAAAACACGCGTGCCGTAGTTGCTGTTGTTTTATCATTCCCTGCGAACTCTTACAGGACACCGCACCTTTGCTGCAGAAGAGAGTGCTTGAAAGAAAACCTGATATCATGGTCATTCGATTACATTCCTTGCTTACGCAGCCCTACTTCGCACTATAGCCTGAATCCACCAACACGATAAAAGGCTCACGTGCTACGATAACGGTATTCTAACTTCCCATCTGATCACTGCTGGGACTACTTGAACACCAGGACTCCGCTTTCTTATGCAATATGTTTCCTCAAAGCAGTTTGTAACATTGGAAATTTCAGCTACGAACGAAGTTTGTTCAGCGACCATCGAATAATCCAAGCCAGGGAAAAAACAGGGAGGTTTTTCGAAGGGAATGAGCTCCAAGAAAGAAGAACAAAAACCTATCGAACTTATACCAACATGAAGCTTACTGTGCAAGTCTTGAATCGGCTGATTCGTCTAATCTTCTGCCTAATCCAAGATCAACTTTCTTGAGGTTTTCCCCCCTTGCGTCCGTTTTCCGTCTATGTTGCATCTTTTCCGCCCGCTGCATCCACAAATGATTCCACTTCCTCCCCCGATTGCTTTCCTGTGGCCCCAATAAGGGCCAGAAGAATTGCCCCAATTCCAATTTCGCAAACACCACGCCATCTTTCAAAGCTCTGTCATCTTCTACATCCTTCTTTCTTGGGTTCGATTTTCTGTCTCCTTAGTCTAATCGCGACGATGAGGATGGATGATGATTGAAATTGATTTAAGGGAAACACACAAGATAGCATGCGAAAGTCAGGATTCGAAACCGGAACCTTCGGTAGCGATATTGTGAATCGACCACTGAACTCCTTTGGGCCACCGATGTGGCTGTCCTCCTCTGACAACAAGAGATCTCTAGGTTTTGTTGGGGTTTTTGTAACTGAATGAAAGCGGTTGTGTAATTCTATCATATTGTAATCAATAGGTTCGGGTTCAATCCCCGCTGGAAGCACTGTGCTATGAACCTCACTTTAAACTGTAGGTCTAGTCCCGATTAACCTACTACAGCATCAAAGTGCACCTCAAACAAACTTTGAGTACATTTTAAACTAACGTAAAGCTGTCCCCTGCACCGTTCCCACTTACTTGGAGATAAGGCACCACACATTCACAATCTTGCCCATTCTTGAAGGTGATGTGATCAGCACCACGTTCCAGTCAGCTTTACCCTCCCCCCAGGGTTGTTCCCAGGTAACTATATGCAACCGAACCGGGTCTTCTGCGTTGTAGTCAGACGGCCTACTGATCTCACGTTGTAAAATAATAACAATAAATAATATGATGATTACATTAATAATAATGCCACTACAGCCGATATCGTTTGTCATATATTAATATATTTTTCAAGCAATCTTCATACATTGTATGTAATCCGTTCTAAAATATTTAAATATTTCAAAAGCGTTGAATTCATGTTTCAGTGATCATGGTCACAGATCTTATTGCCAAATTCTAATATATTCCTAATTGAATTTTTCGTATTTTAGGTTGCTCCTTCGCTCCTTTTACCTTTTAGGCTAATCGTGATGATGAAGATTAATGATAATCAGTAGAGCGTCAGAAAAATAATGACGAATCGATGATGTCAGGACATTTTCTGGAGGGAGTTACATTTAATAGATCTAAATACTTGGTCTAAAAGACCATTTATTTATTTTGTTTTTATTGTTTGCTACAGGGCCGTGAAGCACACAGCCCTCCCCATGACATCGTGAGTGATGACTAGAGCCCGGAAGTTCAGGCATTTATTTTCGTTAAAATAGGCAGGCAAAAAAGCATTTATAATGTGGAAAATAGGCACTAAAAATGAAAGAAAAAGACAAAATAAAGCGAAGAAAGGCACATTTGGAAGTCGCTTACTTTTATCTATAATCTCTGGCAAAATGTTAAAATCTACATTGGGAAGAGCATTTCAATTTTCTCCGTCTTGATTACACATAACTACAAGCTGTTTTTTTAAGTTCTCAACATTCATTGATAGTCGTCTGTCAGAGAGAATGTTTTTCATAATAGAAAATGATCTTTCTACTTCGACAGAAGTTATTGGAGCATACATAAAACAAGCTAATGTAGCTGGACTCATTTTGGTAACAGCATTTTCACCTTTTAGAATATCACAAATTGTTTTCAATTGTTTCAAGTCCTTATTTGCACTCACCACACGTTTGCACTTTTCCGCAACAGCTGACCCCTTTTCTCCTGGCACTTCCATCATCTGCTGCATAGATTCCTCGAAGATTTTCATGGATGCTACAAGAGTCTCGCCTCTTTTTTCTAGCTTTGTAATTGTCTCTGGCAATGCACCATAATGTGCAAAAATAAACGACAGTTCATTCTTCAGTTCTGAATAGCACAGGAGTTTTTCACTTCACGAATTGAAGCCGCTTCATTTTCTGGAAGAGCATCGATCACCTCACTGATTTTTTCAAGGTTGTTAGCATACATAATATGTAGCTGCTGATATCCAGGTTCCCCATCTTGTCAAGACTGGTTGCGGAGGTAAACTAAGCTCAGGCGCAACTTCCTGAAATTTTCGGGTTCGAGAGGGAGATTTCAGAAATATCTTCTTTGTGTTCGAAATCAACCTCTCCACTTCAGCAGTCAATCATGCACAAGGAAATGTTAACCGAAAGGCAATATCCTAACTGAGCATGAAATACTTTTTTCTCACACTTTTCTCCTTCAGCAATGTTGAAACATGCGTGAGTTCAATATTACTTAAATAAAGCGAAAATTATTCACATAATAAACGGAAGAAAAATAAATGCCAACATATTTTTTAAAAAAAATGGTCAAATTTCATTGAAAAAGGCAAAAAAAGGCATTATAATTAAAAATAGGCAGTGGGGTCCCAAATAGGCAAAATAGGCAAAATGAAAAGGCTTCTAAAACATTCGAAACAACATAAGAAACGTATATCCGGAAAAAATTTATCAATATATGCAGTAGATAAAAAGAGGCATTTTGTCAAACTTCCGGGCTCTAGTGATGACATTAACAAAAGGAGACTCGCAAAGAAACACCCTGCAGTGTGCTACACTGTATGAATTGGAAGGCGTGAAGTGGTTGCTGACCTTGACTCTTTGGAAGTAATGAACAGTAAAGCTTCTCCTAAAGGACACCTCTAAATAACGAACATTTTTAAATTCCCCGGGCGAAATACATGGGGTATAATGGCAATATTACTTCTCAATAACGGACATTCTTAATAACGGACGCGGACACTGAAAACTACCTCCCCAACGCAAATAAATTGCTTAATAACGGACAGCCTGAAAGAAAACGGTCGCATTGGAATTCGACACAACAATGGACAGTATTTCGAACTAGCGTGCATTGTTTCATGTTACACCGAACGTATTTCTTTTTAAAATTGCAGACAGTGGACAGTATTCTTTGTGGTTATCTTGAGAAGTGTGTCGTTTTGAATGCAGTAATTTAACAAAGAATTACACTACGTGTACTGTATTTTCTTGTTTGAAATTTGTAATGTATGTAGGGATACTTTAGTAAATTCAAATTCACTGTATGTAGTACAGTATTTTGTTCCTTGAATGTAGGAAAAAAACATTATGTTCGTAAAGTACGTACTGTAATATGCTTATCCTATTGCGTAACATCCTACATTTTTTTCTGAATAGCGGACACTTCTTAATAACGGACATTTATTTTTTCCCCAGGCCTGTCCGTTATTGAGAAGTTTTACTGTATATGCTATCAGTCAGTAAACTAAACTATTACTTGGCGGTTCTATACTTAGAACATTGATAGCCTAAACCATTAAATCTTATGATGACACTTAAACGCAAATTAGTACACATATTTAAATTCTAGGAAAAGCAGAACTCATCTACAACAATAGGTAATGAACTAGGAATACTGAAATCTTGGCCAAATTGAATTGCCAAGTTAAAAATTAACGAACATCTAACCTATCTATCCGTTTCGAGTCAGCACTTTAATACATGTAAGATATCAGCACTGTGCCATGGAAACTTTTACATTTTAGAATACGATACAAATACAAGGTCTTAATATCGAGATATATACATACGTAATATTCATAATAAACTAAACAAACATTTTTATCTGCCACCGACCACACATTAGTTTAATAACAATTAATTTAAATTAATTCAAATTAAAATCATCACTTTGAGAGTATAAAAAAAATTAATTAACAACCAGAGCGAGTGTGATTAAACGCGCGAATCCAAGTAGGGAGATGGAAATGTTGATATTGGCGTCAGGTTTTTAGACACTGAAATATGTCTTACTTTGAACCTTAGTCCCTCCTTCTTCGTAATCAAGAGATTCCGGGTATGTTTTAGGGCGTTTTCCGTGCATTTTTTGCAATGGTTATTTAAGGAGGTATCTAAATGGCTTCTTTCTAGCAATGAGCATGTTTGTCGTACACACTCGAACAGTCTTCCCTAAAGATATATTATTTGAAGTATAAAAAGTATTCAAATCATGCCTCTTAACACAACATAATGATTGATGAGAGATAAGATATGTGAAGTATTCCAGTCAGTTTTACGAGTCATAACAGAAAAGGAACAAGTCTCAAGAGGAAGAACTAGCTGTATTTCTTGACTGTTTACAGTGATACTGTACGTGGTGACCTTGGTAATTTGGTAGAAACTGATAGTTGGTAATCTTTAGTGCATTATCCATTTCTCCCTCCTTTTCTGCATATGCGCAAACACACACACCCACGAATACATTCTATTGTTTCAATAAAATTTGTTACGTGAATGTTGCAATTTGTTACAACCTTTCAACATTTGCAGTGGCCGGTGGGTTGAAGGTGGGGAGGTAGATACAGAAATCGCCTGTTTTCCTTTGGTGGCAGTCTGTACCTGAATCCCTTCAGGTTGTCGAAAAGGCTGTTGAGTAGTAGCTCCTTTCAGCCTGTAAGCTTATCGTAGAGGAGGGTGAAAAAGATTGTCGCTTATGAAATGTCAAATGTGCCTTCGACAAGACAATAAATATTGCAATTAGAAATGTGAGAGCAATCGATCTATCACTGCTAGACTCGGAATAACTAAGTGAACATCACCAATTGTTTACTGCAATCTTCAGTCAGTTGTCTTTTGTGAAATGCTCAGTGAAGTAGCTGCTGTCTCGACTCGATGAGTTGTTAAATTACAGAATGGTGTCCTTTTTGAATCCAGAAGGCTGCATTCTTTTCGACAGGGAAGTATTTCATGACCGGACCATTAATGGACACAAATGTGTTTGTTTCATGGATAGTAGTTATACTATATGCTATCAAATCCATTTTATTTGAGGGGAATTAAAACATCCCTGGTAGGAATAAAAATAATTTTATTTTGCCGGGGATTTTTTTTGTGGAAATAATTTTACGACATCCTCCCGTTAATTCGCACGCTTTTCATATGTAATATATTATTAATTAATTGATGGTGGGTGTTATTTGTTATTCTTACAAGTGGTACAAGAGTGATATTTCTGACCCCTTAGCGAAGGTTCGAGGTTCGAACAACAGAAACAAGATGAGGAAACCGCAGGCACTACTACGAAATACGTAAAGTGGACTGTCATTTTGCTTTCTCCTCTCGCTTCCCCTTTACCTGTACCCAAATTGCCCACGTGTTGCCATATGTGGAACTTCCCTCTGTCAAAAACATCTCTCGATATAACTTCTCCGCTTTCGCTGTGTAAGGTTCTCCATTTCGTGATAATGCAAGCACTTGGCACTTAATAAAGGTGACGACGATGTCTTGGAGAACGAGACTAATTTCGGGAACGCAGGGGCAAACAGCTGATTGCATCGCCCAGAGCTGCAGGGTTTTCCCCTCCTTGTGTTTGTCCAATACCCTCATCAAGTCATCATTCATCGTCACGTTTAACAAAAGCGGTTTAAAAGTAACGTAAAAATAGCAGAAAATATAAACGAAAACAATAGCAAGTCTCAGAGGACTCAGGAAATATATTTCTGGCATGTTCCGACACGGGCCTATTGTTATAATTCACTTTTCAGACCCAATAAAGCAGTATCGTTGCCAACAAACGAGTATTGCGGGAACAGCATCATTGCAGCCGTACAAGTCCATTTCCTCCCCCAAAATCTCCAACCAGGTCCGTCTCGAGCAGTTGATAATGAGTGCTGTGCAGAAACCCACCGTCCTATTGTTGCCAGCTGCCGCTTTCCCACGCAGCGCTCCTCCATTGTTGACAAAAGACGATGAAGAGGAAAGGGGAGGAGAAAATGTTAGCGGGAGAGATAGGGAAGGAAAAAGAAAATACGAACCAGAAGAATCTTGAGATTGCTCCAACAAAAGAGATGAGCCTAGGAGGGAAGGTATTTTCACTGGCCGAGGAGGGAATCGTTCTTATATTCAGAAATTCTAGCCATCTCTGATGATGGTTTTTACATGAAAAAAGAGAAGGGAAAAAAAGGGGAGGGGAACATTTTATCAAAAGAGAAATGGACCATAAAATATTTAAAAAATGAAGCATTTCGTTACAGTTTAGGAACAAAAGAAAAGGCGTATCTTCAATGAAATGAGGGAGGCAATGTAATTTTGCAAATTTATTCAACTGGTTACGTTAAGAGTAAAAAATATAGAATGCTGATTAGAGGGATCACAAATAGGTGCTTTCTATTCTCACTCTATTGTGCCGACTCGGCAGTTGGCATCCGTGAATGTATTGTTTGTGTGTAACATTGCTCTGAAAGTGAAAATAGAGAATTGTGTAAAACTGACATATAGGTCATTCCATGTCGAATCAACAGATAAAAATAATTTTGGAACATTTAGGATTCAGAATTTTTTAGATTTTTTTGTGTTTAATCATAGTAACTATCAACAGGACGAAAACTGCCATTTTTCAGATTTTTTCGGCTAATAGGTTTTGAGTTATTGACTTTCAAAAAACAAAAGATCCCAAAATTTCATGACTAGAGCCCGGAAGTTCAGGCATTTATTTTCGTTAAAATAGGCAAGCAAAAAGGCATTTATAATGTGGAAAATAGGCACTAAAAATGAAAAAAGGCAAAATAAACCGAAAAAATGGCACATTTGGAAGTCGTTTACTTTTATATATAATTTCTGGCAATATGTTAAAATCTACATTGGGAATAGCATTTCAATTTTCTCCGTCTTGATTGCACATAACTACAAGGTGTTTTTTTAAGTTCTCAACATTCATTGATAGTCGTCTGTCAGAGAGAATGTTTTTCATAATAGGAAATGATCTTTCTACTTCGACAGAAGTTACTGGAGCATACATAAAACAAGCTAATGTAGCTGGACTCATTTTGGTAACAGCATTTTCACCTTTTAGAATATCACAAATTGTTTTCAATTGTTTCAAGTCCTCATTTTCACTCACTACCCGTTTGCACTTTTCCGCAACAGCTGACTCCTTTTCTCCTGGCACTTCCATCATCTGCTGCATATATTCCTCGAAGATTTTCATGGATGCTACAAGAGTGTCACCTCTTTTTTCTAGCTTTGTAATTGTCTCTGGCGATGCACCATAATGTGCAAAAATAAACGACAGTTCATTCTTCAGTTCTGAATAGCACAGGAGTTTTTCACTTCACGAATTGAAGCCGCTTCATTTTCTGGATGAGCATCGATCACCTAACTGATTTTTTCAAGGTTGTTAGCATAATATATAGCTGCTGATATCCAGGTTCCCCATCTTGTCAAGACTGGTTGCGGAGGTAAACTAAGCTCAGGCGCAACTACCTGAAATTTTCGGTTCGAGAGGGAGATTTCAGAAATATCTTCTTTGTGTTCGAAATCAACATCTCCACTTCAGCAGTCAATCATGCACAAGGAAATGTTAACCGAAAGGCAATATCCTAAGTCAGCATGAAATACTTTTTTCTCACACTTTTCTCCTTCAGCAATGTTGAAACATGCGTGAGTTCAATATTACTGAAATAAGGCGAAAATTATTCACGTAATAAACGGAAGAAAAATAAATGCCAACATTTTTTTTAAAAAAATGGTCAAATTTCATTGAAAAAGGCAGAAAAAGGCATTATAATTAAAAATAGGCAGTGGGGTCCCAAATAGGCAAAATAGGCAAAATGAAAAGGCTTCTAAAACATTCGAAACAACATAAAAAATGTATATCCGGAAAAATGTTATCAATATATGCACTAAATAAAAAGAGGCATTTTGCCAAACTTCCGGGCTCTATTCATGACGTTTTGAAATCTTTAAAGAGCTGTAGATAACAAAAATATTTTAACTACAGAACTCAAATTGGTGTCGTTCTATTCTGCTTTTAATGTGCTTTAATTTTAAATGTAACACGACTGTGGTATTTTAATTTTGTAACTTTTAAAAAAACTTGAAAAAAAGTATTTATGAAAAACTCAAAAACACCATTTTTAATTTTTTTAAAAAAATATGTTTTGTAGACATCAATTTACTATTTGTGTGCAAAATTTCATAATAGGGCGGCAATGGTTCCTATGGAAATTAATTTCTTTGTATTGTAATGTGTGCGAAATTTGCTAAATTTATTGACTTTCATGTTAAAACCATAACTATCAGCTGAGTGGTTGATGATGATCTCTTCATATTAGTCTATTTTATAATTTTTGGACTACAAATAATGTGAAAATTTGTAATTTTTATCACTTTTTAATATTTAGTAATCGAATTCAAAAATATGTAGAATTTGTGTTTACATTTTAGAATATGATACAAATACAAGATCTTAATATCGATAAAATATACATACTTAATATTCATAATAAACTAGATAACCATTTTTATCTGGCACCGACCACACATTAGTTTAATAACAATTAATTTAAATTAATTCACATTAAAAGCATCACTTTAAGATTATAAAACACAGCTACTTCACTGAGCACTTCAAAAAAGACAACTGACTGAAGATTGCAATAAACAATTGGTGATATTCACTGAGGTATACAGAGTCTAGCAGTGATAGATCGATTTCTCTCACATTTCTAATTGCAGTACTTCTTGTCTTGTCGAAGGCACATTTGACATTTCATAAGCGACAATCTTTTTCACCCTCCTCTACGATAAGCTTACAGACAAAGGAGGTACTACTCAGCAGCCTTTTCGACAATTTCAAGGGATTCAGGCAGAGACTGCCACCAAAGGAAAACAGGCGATTCCTGTATCTACCTCCCCACCTTCAACCCACCGGCCACTGCAAATGTTGAAAGGTTGTAACAAATTGCAACATTCACGTAACAAATTTTATTGAAACAATACAATTTATTCGTGTGTGCGTGTGTGTGTGTTTGCGCATATGCAGAAAAGGAGGGGGAAAATTGACAATGCATTAAAGATAACCAACTATCAGTTGCTACCCAAGTACCAAGGTCACCACATATCACTGTAAACAATCAAGAAATACAGCTAGTTCTTCCTCTTGAGACTTGTTACTTTTCTGTTATGACTCATGAAACTGACTCGAATAATTCACATATCTTATCTCTCCTCAATCATTATGTTGTGTTAAGAAGCATGATTTATAAACTTTTTATTCTTCAAATACCTGTAAGGGATATCTCAGACCAAAATAACAAGTGACAGGTGACAATCGACAGCAAGGATTCACACCGAAGTGACAAACAAGCAACACGGGTCCTTCAGTCTGTCAGCAAGCATTCGCCGTGCATGCGCGAACAACAGACCGAAGCGACATGATGCGCTTTATTGGACAAAAGACCCAGTCCGAGCAACATGCAAGGGACAAGGAAAATGTGTCTCGTTGTAGCATGTCACTTCGGTCTGAAAGCTCCTAAAATATTAATATAATACATTTATGTATTAAGGTTGTTACATACAATGAGAATATTTTATAAAATATGTACTAATACATTGTTATTAAAAGTGAAAAATAATAAAAAAATTACATTATTTGTAGTCCAAAATTATAAAATAGACTAATATGAAGACTTCAACATCAAGTTATGGTTTTAACATGGGAGTCAACAAATTTAGAAAATTTCACACACATTACAATAATAATAAAAAAAATCCATAGGAAATTTTTCACACAAATAGTAAATTGAGATCTTCAAAACGTATATTTTTTCAAAAAGAATTAAAATGTTGTTTTTGAGATTTTCAAAAAAACTTTTTTCGAGTTTTTTAAGAGCTACAAAATTCAAATATCAGAGTCATCTTCCATTTCAAATTAAAGCTCATTAAAAGCAGAAGAGAATGACACCAATTTGAGTTCTGTAGATGAAATAGTTTTTGATCTACAGCTGTTCAAAGATTTCAAAATGTCTAATTATGAGATTTTTGCATTTTCGAAAGTCACTATCTCAAAAACTACGAGCCAAAAAAATCTGAAATTTGGCGGTTTTCGTCAACTTTACTGGTACTACCACTTTACCAAAAAATATCAATTTCTGAGAAGTCAATGGAGGCACATAGTGGTTCGGATCCCACTTTAAACTGTAGGTCCAGTCCCGATTAGCCTTACTGTGTATAAAGTGGACTTAAAACACCAAATCAATCAATCAATCAATCTGAGAAGTCAAGGTTCAGACCGTAGTTGATTTGACATGGAATGACACATATAAAATAATTTAAAGATATTGACAAGGGAAACCACCACTTACATGTTTCCTTTTAATTTTTTTAAAAAAAGGAAAGCTCGGTGGCCGAGATGTCGACCACAGTGGTGGAGTGGTCAGTGGTCATTTGTATGGGATTATTTCATTACATAGTTAGCGGTTCCAGTTACGCGGATGTTGCATCCAGTTTGCCTGCAGACGCGCCCTGACTTCCCGGCGCGCAAGACGACAAACATGCTCATTGGTGGAAAGTAGTTGCTACGTCCCACGTAGCGGTGCACTTCACCAGTACACTTACCTTATGAGCTCAGCAGAGCATGCTGGATAATCCCAGGGATCGGGCTGAATTACTGCGTTCCTTCCCCTTGGATCCACAGGTGAAGTCCAATGACAACCACGAGGTTGTCCTCCTGATGCAGGTATCCACAAGTACGAAATACACTTTCGAAATAAAGAAAAACCGCAATATGTTCAACTTTACGTTTATTTTAGACACGCACGTATATCATGTCAGACTAAAAAAATTACAATTCAAATACTTTTGAACGGTACAGCACGAGATGCGTAAGCCTATCTTTTCCGTAACGCGAAGCACCTCTGGCTACTTCAAATCTCTCCGCGCGACGACTAACCGTTTTCCTGGAAGGCAAAAACACCTCCTCAGTTACACAGTGTTACCAGACACAATAACCTTTTAATACTAGGAAGTTCTATAAAAGCCAACAGTAATATATTAGAAAAGTACAGTAATCTGGCACAGTGAATTTAGGTATGTGGTGGCAACAATGCAATGAAAAGCACGTGATCTTATCACCCCACAAAAGTTTAAATAAATCAACAATGGCTTTCAAAATATAAGAGAAACGAACGGCGTTTGCCAGAAACATGAAACAACAAATAGATATAAGGAATTTAACTCAGAAATTATTAACTTCGGCTTCAATTCACTGATCAAAATGAAACTTATAACACTCCTTAGAACATTTAAAAGCAAATGAAACGATTAATGTTGAAACTATGTAAATTGCTTAAATTTGCCGCTATTCATACTTGTAGATATGTGTATAATTTTGATTATAAAGGCGGCCATATTTATGAATATATATATGAATTATTAACTGTATAATACTACTAATAATAATAATATAAAATATAATAATATAAAACCACGAAGTAAGGGCAAACTCGGGGTCATTACAATATCCCCCCTCTTCCAAAATAAAAAAAATCTTTAATGAGAAAATCGAAGAAAAGTATATATATATATATATATATATATATATATATATATATATATATATATATATATATATATCAAACAAATATAAAACTTGTCTGTGCCAGAAAACATACTAACAACGAAGTATCTTAGCATTGATTACACAAATGTTTTGTAACGCATTCACAATAAACAGCTTATATTCGTGCCACAGGCAGGAAAATGTGAATGATGATGATGAGAGGTATATTTTCTGTTTCCCAAAATACTATTAACAGTATATGTTACATGTTCTTCAGACTCTAAGAAATAACTGAAATATTCTGAAATATCAAATCAGAAATGCAAGCTGTGAATCTTCAAATATAACCATACATCTTGCAATACATAATTCGTGTTTTTCTTTTGACAATCAAAATATTCTACCCTTTTAACTTACATGAGAAACATATACGATTCGTAAATACAAGCTTTTCAACAATCACTGAAAACAATTACAAAAGGAAAAGTTGTCGGCACTTTGACTACCATCGCCGAACATGAGAAAAAGTTACCAATCTATAAGCATTGTTACAGTCATGCTTCTCCACAAAAGAAAACAAAACAAAAGAAAACATACAAATATTTACAGGAAATTACAGTCGCAAACTTCATTCATTGTTACAGGCTTTTACAGAAAAAGCGCGTTCTTGCTTTGAAGAGAAATAAACAGATATCTTTCTTATACTCTCAGTTCTTTCTTTCTTGCATTTCAACCTAACAATGGATTCTTTTGTTCGACGGTATTGAGTAATATAAAGAACAAAACAACAATTGAAAAAAATAGGTTTACTCGCACTCGCAGGGTTCTTGCGGGACGATAAGTTTTCTCCGTTCCGATGAACAATTAAAAAGTTTTAAATTATCCAAATTTACCTTCGCAAATTCTGTCAGGTTGTCTGGGTGTAGAAGAACAGCTGTGTTGTGTTTAAGTTCGGTGGCAATGTATGGACCAATATAGGTTTCAAATAGCTTATGGATTTGTTTCCGAAATGCAGAGCTGTGCTTGTGAGTTTTCATAAAGACCAGATCTCCGGACTTCAACGGTCTTGCATTCTTGGAGTTTAACTTCAGATTTTTCCGGGAAGTTTGCCGCTGTGAGACTATGATTAATTTGGATTTCCATATGTTCTGGTCTGCCTGTTTCTCTTCTGGCCAAAATGCAACAATGCGCGAGTCGTTGGGTAACGGCCGGTTGAAGAATAGTTCGGACGGTGCATAGCCGGTTACTTCAGAGATCGCATTGTTTAGGAGCCAAACAATATCAGTAATGAATTTCGCCCACAATTGATGATCTCTATGACAATAAAGGCGCAATAATCGCACTATCTCCTGATTAGTACGTTCAACAAGATTGCTGCTCGGATGATAAGGTGTCGTAAAGACAGAGGAAATTCCCTTGGATTTTAAAAAGTCCTTCCACATAGATGATGTAAATTGAGTTCCCCTATCGGATATTATTGCCTTCACCACAGGATAGTGTGCTAAATATTGCTTAGTCAAGATTCCTGTAATTTCTTGCGTGGTGGCTCTTTTCATAGGGTACGCACTTACAAATTTTGTGCCTACATCAATCATGGTTAACAAGTAATTGTAACCTTGTGAAATTGGTAATTTTCCAATTATGTCTATGGACAATAGCTCATGAGGGGCCTTCGGTGCGATATGTAATTCTTCCTTGAGTAACTTCATTTTATCTACTTTAGTACGCGCACACGTGACACAATCTCTGACATATTTTACAGTGTCGGATTTCAACTTAGGCCAGTAATATCTGTATTTAATCTGTCTATACGTTTTACTGATCCCAAAATGTCCTTTGTGGTCATGATTTTGTTCCAGGATTTTAGTTTTCAAACTAACTGGTACACAAAGTTTCCATTGTACTTCTTCCCCTGCAATCTTTCTAAATAATAAGCCACCATGCATTTTATATAACTGTTGCACTTTCGTTTCTCCGGGACTTAGATTCTCAGAGGTTTTCTGCAAAACTGTCATGATTTGGGAGCAGAACGTATCCAGATTTTGAGCGTTAGCCCAAGTTTCCATTTCTTCTTCTTCTTCTCGAACATGCCAGATATAATTAATGTGAAAAGTAGTGGATTCGGGTGATGTGACAGTATTTTCTTCATCGATAGCATAACGACTCAGGGTGTCTGCAATGTGATTAGACTTGCCCGTGACGTACACGATCTGGAACTGGTACGCTTGTAACTTTAATGACCATCTGGTCAGACGGCTGTTCAAGTCCTGTGAATTTCTTAACCAGACAAGCCCGCGGTGGTCAGTGTAGATGGTAAAAGGTCGTCCCTTGAGATAAATAGAGAATTTATCGACACCGTACACAATCGCAAGACACTCCAGTTCATGAATTGAATAGTGGCGTTCACTGTTTCTTAGTTTCCTGCTAGCGTAATGAATCACACGAGTGTCATCACCACATTTTTGAAATAGCATACATCCCAGACCTTTCGTGCAGGCGTCGCACTGAAGACAAAAGTCAACGTTAAAGTCGGGTTGCGCTAAAGCAGCCGGATTCACTAAGTCATATTTTAGCTGTTCGAAGCTCAGCTGATGTTCCTCTAACCACTTCCACTTCACGGTTTTCGAGAGCAGAGAATATAAGGGTTCCGCTTTAATAGCAAATCCTGAAATAAACTTACTACGCCAGTTGGCAAGTCCTAGAAACTTTTGCAAGTCCTTCCGACACTTAGGCACAGGAAACTTTATAATTGCATCATTCTTTTTCGGATCGGGCCTTACTCCGTCACCAGATACTATATGTCCGAGGTAACACACCTCACTCTTTGCAAATTCGCACTTCTTCAATTTAATTGTCATCCCAACTTCTGTTAAACGATTTAACACAAACTCCAATTGAGATAGATGCGTTTTGAAATCAGGGCTATGGATCAGAATATCGTCGAGGTACACTGTTAGAAAGTCAGAAGTTTCTGGTCCAAAGATTTGATGCATAATATACACAAAGACACTTGGGGCGTTTGCAAGTCCATAGGGCATCTTCAGAAATTCGAATAAGCGTCCACGATCAGAAAAAGCTGTATATTTTCGACACTCTGGCTTAATGTTTACCTGTAGATATCCACAGGCAAGATCTGCACTAGTGAAATATTTAGAACCATTAAATTGACGGATTGCTTCATCAATCGGAGGTACGTGATTTCGAGGCACAATAATCTTAGAGTTCAAAAACCTTAAATCTAATAGTGGTCTAACTGATCCGTCAGGCTTGTCTACAACATGTACAGGATTTAAATATGGTGAGATAGTTTCTTGAATAACTCCCCACTGCTTCCATTGTTCTAATTCTTTGTTGAGGGCAGCACGTTTAGAAATGGGAATCGGATAAGGCTTCCGAAATACAGGAATTTGATCTATTAAATTTATTTCACATTCCAGTCCTTTGACCGTTCCTGGTCTGTCAGAAAACGTCGGTTGATATTTTAAAATTAAATCTAACAGTTCCTTTCGTTCTGAAAAACTCAAAGTAATACTTTCATCGACCTTGCACTTCAAATCCTCCTCACTAGCCATCCACTTGTCATACTGAACGTGGTGCACAGCCTTCCTTTGCTCATTTGCACCCACGTTAAAAACTATATTCTCAGACAAGGATGATTCATCATCGAGGCGAAGTATCAGCTGATTGGTTTGAAAGTCCACATTAGCCTTGTAGTCACGCAGAAACGGAACTCCTAAAAACATATCTGCCGGAATGTTTTTGATCACAAAAATGTCCACTTGAACTTCCTGTCCATCAAATGATATTGTACGTTTTCGTTTTCCACACACACGTACGTGCTGTTTTCCTGTAAAGTCTGTCAGCCTAACTTGTGGTTCTTTTGTAAGTGTCATACCACTGAATTTCTGCACTAAACGTTCCCAAATTTCATAATTCAACAATGATACCTCGCTTCCGGTGTCGATGACACAAGATACCGGAAGTCCAGCGATGTTACTATTCACGATCGGAGTGGTGCTATTTGAAGATAATTTTTGAATTTTAAATACGGCACCTCGGATCACAGCCTTTTCAGTTTCAGTTAAATCAATCGTCGTGGTCACTCCAAAAAATCTCGAATCACTAACGTGGGATAGCTCCTCAAGATGCCCTTGCCCAACACGGAGCTGATCAATTAAGCAAGGTGAGAGTTTTCCGGAGAATTCCCACCTGCCTGATTCATGTTCCAGTAGTAGTTTCGAGTGTCATTTATAGCCTGTTGCTGTTCGTGACTTAACGGCGGCTCATCAGTGTTTGTTTCAGCGTTCACCATCGGGTTATGACGGGGAGAGTCCGATCTTGACCGTTGGTAGCTCGGCCTGTATCGCTGTCGTCGACGAGCAGTTGGTGTCCATTGCCTCGTTCTTTCTGACCGCTCATCTGTTTGAGACGTCCGGTTCTGTTGATTCTGCCGTCGAGAAGTATTGTACGGATGAAATGAATTTTGGTTTTGATTGTTAGGACGGTTATTTTGTCTTACCATCCTTACTTGTGGAGCTCGGTTATTTTGTGTACGACGAAAGTTAGTCTTCCTGTCGTCGTACGCCAGCCGTATTGTCATACGTTTGCCAACCCATCGGTTCTTCGCACACTTCGTAACTTTTAAGAAATGTTGTCAGGTCACGAATGTTCCTAGGAGCGTTGGCAAGGCACAGATGTCGCACTCGAAAAGGGAGCTGTTCGATTATCAAAGTCACCACTTCATTTTCTCGTAAACTGTCAGACAAGTTCTTGAAAGCAGCGTAGGTACTCCAGGCGTAACTTTCCATGGACGAATTAGTTTGCCTAGAATAACGACGCCGTCGCAAAGCAGCAAGTTGTCGTTGTTTAGCTTCCGGGGAAGCAAACTGTGCCCGGAACTGTTCACAAAAGTCCTCATAGTTTTGGAACTGATCACGGTTCGCGGAAAGCCAATGTTCAGCCGTTCCCACAAAGATTCGAGACAGCAAACCTACTCGACACTCATAAGGTATATGCATTAGGTGAAAGCTAAGGTTTAGGTCTGTCAGATATTTTTCCGCTGAGTACGCTTCAATGTTTCCGTCAAATTTTGGTAACTGATTTATGTCTGTCATGCGTGGCAAACGAAGATTCCACTCTCTTAAAGGGGCAGTATCCGAATCGGACACTTCATCTCTTACTCGTCGTTCGTCAACGTCGTACTGTCCAACACGAACTGTCTCTCGAGCAGGTACAACGGACTCGCGCACAGAAGGTCGATGATCTCTCTCAATCTGCAAGGACTGCTGTTGTACGTACATTCCTGCAATGTGACGGGGCGACGAGGTAATGTTGTGGCCCATGTTTTCGCCTACAGGAGGGGTAACAGTTTCCTCTCGAACAACTAAATTTGTCACACGCTGCCGAAGGTCTGCAATGTCGTTTTGTAGGTTCGTGTGGGTCTCCGTCACAGTCTCCTTTAGCTGGGTCCGCAGACCAGAAATGTCCTGCGAAAGTTCGGTCACTTGATCCTTCAACACGTCTACATCGGACTCAAGGACAGTCTGCTTGGACGCTAGACCCTGTTGTGCTTCTTCGACTTGCCCAATACGTTCAGATGTAAGCTGTATTTGAATAGGAAGAGCACTTAGTTGTTGCATAATGTCACCAAACTTTCCCGCAATCTGTTCATTACTCTCCCTTTGTTTTTCCGATAATGCGGTGACGAACTGTTCTTGTCGTTGCAGGTCTCTCTCTTCCCGCTCACGTTCCTGAGCTAACCTGGTCTCTTCCCGCTCACGTTCCTTCTGTTCCATAGCGCTGACGAATTGTTCTTGTCGTTGCCGGTCTCTCTCTTCCCGCTCACGTTCCTGGGCTAACCTGGTCTCTTCCCGCTCACGTTCCTTTTCAGCAATGGCAGCAATCATCTGATCCTGTCTCTCCATCACGGCCTTTATCCAATCCGGGATCACTGACACGGTGCCTAGCACAGGTTCCACCGGCCGCATCCTCTGTTCAAAGCACGTTTGACACAGCAACTCCAGCAACTCCTTGTCATTCTCGCCGACCACAGTCTCTGCTCGGGCCACACACCCAGTATGGAATAACCTGTCACAATTTTGACATCGGTATCCAGATTCTTCTGTCCAAGTAGTGCTGCAACACGCCGCTATCGTCTCCTGTACTACGCTGCGTGATTGGCTCCTTAGGTTCTTCCTATCCATCTTCTGGGAAAGTGGTATAAATTTTGGGAGGACACAAAACACTCGGGACCACTGGGAAGCACTTCACACAATGGGAGAAAGGACAATCTTCACTCTTCACGAGCCCCGCGATGTGGCGCCACTACTTGCTACGTCCCACGTAGCGGTGCACTTCACCAGTACACTTACCTTATGAGCTCAGCAGAGCATGCTGGATAATCCCAGGGATCGGGCTGAATTACTGCGTTCCTTCCCCTTGGATCCACAGGTGAAGTCCAATGACAACCACGAGGTTGTCCTCCTGATGCAGGTATCCACAAGTACGAAATACACTTTCGAAATAAAGAAAAACCGCAATATGTTCAACTTTACGTTTATTTTAGACACGCACGTATATCATGTCAGACTAAAAAAATTACAATTCAAATACTTTTGAACGGTACAGCACGAGATGCGTAAGCCTATCTTTTCCGTAACGCGAAGCACCTCTGGCTACTTCAAATCTCTCCGCGCGACGACTAACCGTTTTCCTGGAAGGCAAAAACACCTCCTCAGTTACACAGTGTTACCAGACACAATAACCTTTTAATACTAGGAAGTTCTATAAAAGCCAACAGTAATATATTAGAAAAGTACAGTAATCTGGCACAGTGAATTTAGGTATGTGGTGGCAACAATGCAATGAAAAGCACGTGATCTTATCACCCCACAAAAGTTTAAATAAATCAACAATGGCTTTCAAAATATAAGAGAAACGAACGGCGTTTGCCAGAAACATGAAACAACAAATAGATATAAGGAATTTAACTCAGAAATTATTAACTTCGGCTTCAATTCACTGATCAAAATGAAACTTATAACACTCCTTAGAACATTTAAAAGCAAATGAAACGATTAATGTTGAAACTATGTAAATTGCTTAAATTTGCCGCTATTCATACTTGTAGATATGTGTATAATTTTGATTATAAAGGCGGCCATATTTATGAATATATATATGAATTATTAACTGTATAATACTACTAATAATAATAATATAAAATATAATAATATAAAACCACGAAGTAAGGGCAAACTCGGGGTCATTACATAGTCATCTTAGGTACCTCCTTAAATGATCATTGCAAAAAATGGACGGAAAGCACCTTAAGACATACCCGGAATATCTTGATTACGAAGAAGGAGGGACTGCGATTCAAACCAATGCAAAGGGAGTCATTTTTGGATTGATCTAAACCTGATGACAATATCAACATTTCCATCTCCCTATTTGGATTCGCGCCTTTAATCACACTCGCTCTGATTGTTAATTTATTTTTTCCGTAGCCGCTCTGGTCCTTGTAAAATTTTCCTATCATTTATCGACTCAATGAGTAGAAGTGGGGGAAAAGGGGGGGGGCATTGGAATACAGCAAATATAAATTCCATGCATTTCGCCCAGAATATTGGATGCGATTTCGATAATGAAATGGGAAAAATTATACATTCATAGCCAAATCCAATTTTTACGATCTCCCCCTGAAATTCCCCCCCCCCCCCACCTCCCTTTGTACTTGGATCCAGTAGCAGTAATGAGATTTGCGTTTCGTAAATTATTGCATTGTGAACAGCCCTTT
Organism: Lepisma saccharinum; assembly: GCF_977018435.1. Taxonomy (NCBI): domain Eukaryota; kingdom Metazoa; phylum Arthropoda; class Insecta; order Zygentoma; family Lepismatidae; genus Lepisma; species Lepisma saccharinum. Next base: position 52,552,847 of record NC_139237.1, on the reverse strand, counting down.
TTTGCGGCAACAATTGAGTCTCCCCGAGACATTACCATTGGAGAAACAAAATCGGGATTTCTTTTTTTTTTTTACCCCCTTTTCCTGATGTCGCCGCTAAAAATTGAAACTCCCGTCCATGGTTGCCTGCGTTTATTCCCACAGTCGCACAAACAGCTTTTCGCCAAGAGATAGCGAACGGTGAAAATTTATGCGCGATTGGTAGCGTGTGCGGGAGATTGTGATGACAGTGCGTACGCGTGGGGGAGTGGGAGGAAGGGGAAAGGGGGGAGGAATTGATTCATTTTACCTTCAAATGAAGTACTCTTACGCTTTTAGGTTTGATTGTCTGCCAGAATGGCGGGGATTTAGAAAGGATTTTTAGCGCTAATTCTGTTTCGCGCTTATTTCGCATATATTCTCTTCACATTTAACTCTTGTCGTGACTATTCCATACATTCGCACATTTGTTGTGGATTTTAACTTCTTGCATACCTTTACTCGAACCGGCCTCCGTGGCTGAGGGGTTAGCGTCGCGCTACAACGCTAGGTGTCTCGGGTTAAACAAAATCCTGTCTTGTCATGGGTGTTCTTTGCAAGTGCCACTTCATCAATTTCAGCATATCATCACTCATCCTCATCTTCGAAATTAGCGAAAACTGCCAGAAAAGCGACTCAAATAACTTAAATGAATCAATCAACCTTTATTCATGCTTCTTTCGTTTTGCTTATCTATGATATTAGTGTTGAATTAGAGATGTCTCTATTTACAGCATCTTTATATTATATTACAGACAATAAAGTAAAATACGCATTTATTAACACTTCAAAGAAAGTAATGGAAAATAATATGGTAAAGATAGATAAATACAACAAATAATGAATACCAAAAAAGTCCCATGTTTTGAGCACCATTAAACTAATTTGCATGAAGTAAAAAATACAGTATTCATCAATACATACAACATACGTGGGTTGTAAATAAAGTAGTGGCAACACTGTCAGGAAAAGCTGATAACGCCGTGCATGTGCTATCAGGCAGTGAGCAATGTCAGTTTGAGCCCATGCTGATGTGGAGTGTCAAAAGTGGTCGGTGCAGCGAGTTCTGTTGTGTATGTAGGAGGTTGAAATGAACACCATTTTCTGTACTGCTCTAAAACATGTTTACAAAGGTAGAACAGTGATCAAAATCCAGGTTTGATCATGGCAAAAATGCACAAGAATGTGATCAAAACTTGCATGAAGCCTGAAGCAACAATAACTAGCCTTACCTGATGGTTGCACAATGGTGACAATATCGGGAACCCAGAATGATGCAATTTCCCTCATATTGAGGTTGTTCTCGCGGACACATCGCAACCTCTTAAAGAAATGCACTTACCCATTATGCAACCATCAGATACGGCGAGGTATTGTTGGTACAGGCTTCATGCAAGTCTTGCTGATATTGTCTTACTTTCTACACAGACAACCTGGATTTTGATCCACAATCAATGTTTTACTTTTGTAAACATGTTTTAGAGCAGTACAGAAAATTGTGTTCATTTCAACCTCCTACATACACAACAGCACTCGCTGCACCGACCACTTTTGACACTCCACACATCGACATGTACCCAAACTGATATTGATCACTGCCTGATAGCACATGCATGGTGTTATCACCTTTTCCTGACAGTGTTGCCACTACTTTATTTACAATACACGTAGAAACAAATGCAAATTAAAATTATACAGATTGATTAATAGTCTGATATCTACTGCGTAAATAATTCCATCCAGTGCGTCGTCTTAGCTACTGTCTCAGCCTTCTTCAACCAACTCTCTCCAACACAGTCTCACTTGTTACTTTTCCCTTCCAAATCGCCCACTCCATTCTTCGCCATAGCCACATTTCTAAAGCTTCTATAGTTACTCTTTCTCACTTCGTAGGGTACAGGTTTCTGTGCAATGCAATACCACGCAACACTCCACACAAAACAATTCATTAGTCTCCTTCTTAGTAATTTGTTCATAGGTCCACAAAACACACTTCTTCTTCTTCTATGAAAGGCTTCTTCTGTCATTTCTATTTCCACTTGAACTTCCTTACTGCAGTGCATGTCGTTGCTCGTGAAACACCCCTTGTGTCGTCGCCTTGTAATTACGGAATCCCGAGTTCGAATCACACTTTCAACTGAGCAGCTCGGAAGTAAAACTTAATACCGAACATAAGTATGAAACCAAGAAAAACGCAGGTGATAGTTCGTTTATTACATTGTGGCTTGTGAGGTATCCAGATGTTCCCGTGTGTTTCTGACCGTCACCGGCTATTGAAGGAACTTAATTCACTATCGTACAGCAACTGTGCAGCAACTGAATCCAACGTTATTTCAATTTTGTACGGAATGTGGGTTATCAAGTTTTACTCCCGAGCCGCTCAACTGTATGTCCAGTTCCAATTAGCAAATAAAGTGGACTTAAAAATCTCAAACCCTTTCAGCTAACTTCACTCAATATTTGTAAAAATCTCCTGCTAAGTCAACAGTATTCATACAGAGATTTGGAATTCGAAAGTATACTAAGAATCGTCAAGAGAGCACAAGATATATAATTATGATTTCACAGTCAAATATCACCTTCTAGCATTGCTTTTGCATGTGTGAGTGTTACCTTAACTAGCTTGAATTCAAGAGACCCGGAAACGAATGTGTATATATATGTAGATTCTATGAAATCTGGAAGCAAAATCCTGAATTTTTCCGTCAGAGAACATTCTGAGAGCATAAAAATAATAACATTAATATAAAAATAAATATTACGTAGGAAGTGACTTCTGTAGAAGTTGCTGAACATCAAAGAGAGACGATTCTAATGTAATAAGCGCAGTCGTAAGAGTGACATATATTTAAATGTCATTTGGTTGCTTTTGAAGAGAAGCTGAAAAACTAGATGAGAGTGCTTGACAGTAAATAATGTCCCTGGAATTCTTCTGAATTACAAATTCCCTGGATGTTCTCAGCATTAACTTGCCTTTGTGAATAAGTAATAATGCTTATATTTTCTGATATTCTGCAACGGGACGATCCTCTGTGTGGAAGTAGTGATACGGATAAGGTGTCTCACACCTTAAAGTTCTTGCAAGACTGTTTTTTTTTTATTTTTCTTCTTCTATTTCTGTCCTCCTTTCTGTCTCACTCTTCTCCTCCTGTGTTTTTACTATCTTACTCACTCTCTCTCTTTACACTTATATCTTTCTTCATCTGTTTTCTATCTCCTTGTTTCCATATTTCGATCTCTCTTGTCCTTCAATTTCCCTTCACAATCTCTGTTTCGTTCTTTCTCCTCTTTTCTCCATCTACCTACATCTTTCGTTTCTTGTCTTTCTTCCTTAGTATTCTCTATCTTTCCTTCCATCTTTACTTGATCTGTTTCTCTCTTTTCCATTTCTTCTTTTTATTTATCTTTCTTTCTTAATGTGGTTTTCTAATTCTTTCACTTTCTCACCTTTTTCTCTTGCTTTATCACTTTCTCTCTTTCTTTCTCCTTCTCTGTTAAGGGGACCAGACGTCCCAGCCGGGACAGCCTTTGAGTCTCTGACCTGCTTTTTGGAACGTAAAGCCGGACGCCAAATGTCTCTTTCTTGTGGCGACTTATTGGCATAGAATTACGACAAATATTTGATAAATGGGAGCTGGAAAAATAAACATGACCAGTGATAGTTGTGAAGAAATTATTTCACATTTCAATGTCAACAATGTACCATGTTACAATTTTTTTTAGAATATTGAAGTTTCCTCTGTTTACCCGGAACAACTGCCCCCACTGAGCGAGTGTTTTCGTACATAAATGTTTTGTGGACATGTGGCAATTCTTTCGTAGCATTGAAAGCTATGTTGATTAAAAAGTGAACTTCAATCACATGTGTGTAAACTTTTACAAAATGTTATTTGAAAAGAAGGATGTACTGAAGAAGATTCATTCACTGGCAAAATATCAATGAATGACTTCCAGTTCTAAAGGAATCCTTGCTAAGGACACTGCATATCAGCATATTATGTAAGCTATTTACACAAAATTAATTTATTTAATTAGTTTTCAAATATAAGTATTTATGACCAAACAGTTATTATATTAAAATGTGTATATTTTGCAGTCCCGTTTTTCCTTCAGGAACATATGAGAAATGTCCCGTTTTGTTGTTCTAATAATCTGTTCACCATACTCTCTGTGCACGTACGATTCTGTCTCGATTATACATGATTCTGAAAATTTATATTGTAACCTATTTGGTGACACTACTGCAAGCAGAAAAATTACATTTCGTCATTCATATAACCCATTTGAAGGCATTACTTGGATGAGGACTTATACTACATATTTTTAGCTTTTCTCTGTGCACATTGCTTATTGGAAAATGTACTTTACACAAACCCGTTCTCGTCTCCATTTCTTATAAAGGGACCTTGTTTGGAATTTAAAAGTGAGGCCTAGAGTCGGTTCCAATCCTACTGCAAAGATTCGCCAGCCACAAATCCTGCCATCCCCATTTCCCTCAGGCATGGGCAACCAAGACATATCTTTGGAACACAGTGCTTCCCCCAGTGGCGTTGCGTGGGATTTTTAAAAGTGTTACCGGTTATCAGTATGACATTTAAGGGAGGAGCCGTAAAACTTGGGCGCCTCCCCACCTCATGCCCCCCCCCCAATGTCTTCCAAGTAGTTCATATAATATTAATCTTGTACGTCTGCAATTCAATACTAGATTTTGGTAAAGTTATTAATCAGGAAAAAAAATGTTGACATAAGGACTGAAGTGAAATCGCAAACATTGGTTGTTGACACAATAAACATTATTCTAATAAAGAAATACGTAATTTGATACTTACAAAAACATCGAAGGCTACTTATAGAGCAGATCAATCCGACGACTCTTCTTTGAAAATAGTTATATGATGCTGGGGTCCCGGGTTCGAATCCTGGCTTGGGCATGGACGTTTGTGATGTCTATTCATCAAGTTCATCATATCATCACTCATCCCCATCTTCGCAAATTAGCCAAAAGTAGCACAAGAGAAGCAAAATCAATCAAATCAAATCAAAAAAGTTATATAATGCTGTCATAAAGTGAAGTTTTCATTTGAATTTGAATTTTTGGGAGCGTTATGGTCATGGTTCATGTTATCCACACCTGAATTCCACACGCTTTTTTTCACCTGAAAATAGAGTACATGGCCAACAAAACAGTTTGGACAACTGCGCACATCCACATAACCACGGATAGTCGTTATACCACGAAACATTGAAATGTCGGTCATATCCAGCAGACGACTTGGTTTTTAAATCGTTGAAAATAGGCTTTGGCATCCCTTTCGCCACAATTTCGCTTTTTTTTCTACAAAAGAACGAACCGAAAGTTTGCTTCAAAATATCTTCTATCGCACAATTACACACACTGTTCAGATAGGATGAACCCGCCACCTCGGAACTCGAAGCAATCTCCATTCCGCTTGTTAATTAATTGTCAATGCCCGAAAACAACATAAAGACGAAAGACACCACTCACAAAACTCGCACTGCACAGTCCCTCCCGCAAACCGTTGTTTACTTTTGTAACACGTGAAGCACCCTCCTTGCCACCCCCCTTCTCAGCATCGGCGCTTCCCCAATAATTCCTTCGGAACCTGCAAGAAGTCCAGTTCTACTACTGTTGCCATCTTAGTTCTTTTGAAACCAGATTTGCCCAAATCGCGAAACTTCTCGTTTCAAATAAGACGTATGTAGAGTAGATAGGGCCTCCCCCATGGCGCAGTGGTAGCGTCATTGCCTTGTAATCAAGGGGTCCCGGGTTCGATACCTGGTGGAGGCACAAGTGGTTCGGATCCCACTTTAAACTGTAGGTCCAGTCCCGATTAGCCTTACTGTGCATAAAGTGGACTTAAAACACCAACTCAAACAAACACCAAATGTAGAGTAGATGTAGTCTTCACATGTTTCCTCTACTCCCACTCCCATGTTTCACTAAATCCACTGAAATCTCATTTCTCACACCACTACTATTTCGTATATTTTACGTCCCTTGCTACCTTTAAGGCTTTCGCTTTATAGGATAATCGTGACGATGAGGATGCGTGGTGAAATATTGAAGTAAAATTATTATTTATTTGTGTATGTAATTATTAATTTTTATAATTATGTAAGTAAAATAATAACAACAAACATTGAAATAACCATTTCTTGCTGAGGATTCGAACCTGCGACACCTGACACTTCAGAGCGTGCTAAGATAACAATCGGGAAATTATGCTTGTAAGTAATGTTTTCACCCAAAAACAGTTCTACCACCTCAAAAACATTGCTTCAATCCGAAATTATCGCATTCCTGCGACAACGTATGTTAATCTCAATCGGCCCTTTCAACAATTATCAGAAATTCCTGTAACCGAAATAATATTATATGTGTGAAATATAGAATTTTAGGTTGACATTTTTAGAAGGACAGTGGACCCCTTCCCTCTCCTCTCCTTCTCGCCCATGATGTCGAAGAAGGACAAAGAGGACTTTCGTAATCGCTGATATTTAGAGTAAATACAAAATATCACTTGGTAGTTTGCTTTTTCCCAGTGTGAGTGGACACCTTCAGAGTAAGATAGACCCGATTAGGCGACTTCGCTCTTCTGTCAATTGAATATGGCAACCCTGACCTGTATCCGGTAAGGATCACCGGCAACTGCGCCGGCTAAACAGGAATGGCAATAACCCGCCTCCCCCTCCCGCCGTAACAGTCTTTGCGGCGACGGGAAGTCTTCCTTGGGTGGGCTCAGGGCCCTTTCCTCATGTTGCCTGAGGAGGGTACCGGATCAATCCTCCTCTTCGCTTTTGCCGGCGTCAGAAAAAATGTCAGTCTGCAATGTTTACTTTACGACAATATTACCAGTTTATGTACGTAATAATATATTAAGACAGGTTCTTCAATTCTTTATATTTTGGTGTTACCTGCGGTAACAGCGGCTACATGCACACCACCCCTCTGGCTTCCCCCACCCTTTCTCCGCAGGTTGAAATTGAAATTATGTTTCAGGCAGGTTGAGTCCAGTCTCCCTGTAACAATTAGTACGAAACAATATCGTTTCTATTGCGGTTTATGGGTTTAAACGTTTGTCGAATACCGCTAAATTCTTCCATGACTTTATTTCACGAAAATATAAAACCACACAATCAAAAGAATGCTGACCCATATAGGATACAATATAAAATTTCAGAATCATGTATAATCGAGATAGAATCATGCACACACAGACAGGAAGAAGGAAAGAAATAAAGAATAAGAAAAACAGATAAAGAAATAAAGAGAAACAAAAGGACATAACGAAACGGATAAAGAAGAGAGAGATAGAAAGAGGAAACAGAGGAAGAAAATATTGTGAAAGATAAATGTAGGTTATTAATAGTGAATGAATTATAATTATCAGACTGAAAAGTATTTATGCAAACATCCTTAAAGCCGAATCTGATGAGTCAGAGACTTACTGTCTGAAATTTGGTTAATCATAAAGTGTATGGAAATTCCAACCTAAAACAAAATTATTATTAATAGATGGAGTGTAACATGTGTTGTGTGGGTCTTTAGTTCTTTGTATTTTGTTTTAAATATTTTTTGTACCTGTTGTTTTGAGATTCCAAACAGGACTGGGAGAAAATGTTAAAATATTCAATCGAGTCTTAGGAGATGGTGTGTGTGTTTTTAAAAGTAAATAATCGTTTCTTTGAGTAATTCTTACCAAATGGGGTCGATTTCTTTAGAATTGTCAAGTAATTGGTCAAACTTACCAAAATTTCTGAAGGAACACCATGATTGACGTCCGCAGAGAATTGCCTAAGGGGTGAGCAGACAAAATCTATGCACATCATTTTTTTGGTCATTATAAGAGAAAGATGGTTCATAGAAAGAGAGAAGATAAAATGTAAATTAGAAAAGAAAGAAGATAGAGGCGCGGTGAAACAGAGAAATTGAGACACTGAGAAAGACAGAAGGAGAGGGGAAAATAAATAAAAGAAACCTAAGAGAAAGAGGGAGAGAGAGCGAGAAGGGATGAAGAAAAATAAAAGGATAGGAGGTGAAGAAGAGATAAAAGAACCGAGACAGAACGGGAAGATAGAGAAAAGAAACAATAAAGAAAGAGCTAGAAATAAAAAAGCGGAACAGAAACAAAGAGAAAGGGGAAAGCTGAAAACAGAAGGACGATAGGAAAATATTAAGAACAAAGCAAATAATATTGAAGGGGAGAGGTGTACTAGAACGGAAAGGAAAATGAAAATCTGAAGTTACAATTTTAAAAAGAACACGGGAAAGGGTAAAAACTGGAGAATAGAAGCCCGAGGATGTTCTTTGTAAGTGCCCTTCATCAAAATTATCATATCACAGAAAAACGAAGTAAATTAAGCCAAATCAATCAATCAATCAATATACCCAAAGAAACACTCTTAGATAATTCAGACCTATCAATTTTCGCGAGAAGCTGTCGGTTTCAGATTGCAACAGCCTTTCGTTCTGCAATCAAGCGATCGGGACGAAGCGGTGTCAGATTTCTTTTAGAGCCGGCGACCACGGCTATCCCCGAACTAGATTGGGTTTCAGCTTCGTACAACGCTTTCCATCCTGCGGCGACCGTTAGTCTAATCGGATATATTGTCGGTTAACGAAAACTTGAAAGCAAAAATGCGGCGGTTTAGGTTCTGCTCTGACGTATGGGGCCACTCTGGCTGCGGCCATTTTTGCGTGCTAGGGCGAGCCGAGGGGAAGATCCCTCCCGAAAATTGACGATGTGGGAACGAAGGGAAGAAGAGGAACGCAGAACAACGCAGACTGTTTGTTAACGTCTCTTTCTTTCGCCTATTAATCCGGCCCCCTTTTTTGACCCCATATGACCGTTTTTCTGAAGATATATTCAGCGTTGCTTTATCTCGGTAGACAGGGCCCTCGTTCAGGATATATCTCCGCAAAACGTGGTACTCTGTAGAGAAGCAGCCAGCGATGGACGAGGTAACTTTACCCCACACGTGTGCTTCCGTGTATCTCGAAAGGTAATTAAGCTGGACAGATTTATTCGGTCGGACGAAAATTGGATGAATTAATCTTGTTGTATGGCCTCGCGTTCTGTTTTCCTAATTTCAACTTTACTCTTCGTCACCGCAAAGGAAGCCGACCCTTATTTGTTTGCAGGTCGAGCCCTCCTTAAGTGGAGGCAATTGAAGTTTCCAGTTAGTAAAGGAATTCTCCGTTCTAACAGGACCGAGATACAGCGCTAAGAAGTATTCTAGGATTGTGATATTCACACTTTAGAGCTACTAGATGGCATATAAAGAGAACAAAATATACCAGCATAATGTTGAACAGGTATTCTATTTTCGGACACTTAATTTTTTCCGTGCATACTGTTGAGACAATATTTTGATTTATATATTCATGATTTGGAGCAAAGAGGTGCCGCCAAAGTGTATGGCAAAATTATATCACTGGGTACACTAACTTATCATGAAAGTAATTTTCATTATTTTATATTATCGCCCGCTAGCCCCACGTTGGGCGCCATAATGTGACGCGAATTCCTAAAAATCTATTCACTTAACTGCATCTTTTATTATTTTTAATACACTCACTTACCAATGTATTCAACATTAGTTATAGTTTATCTTGCCCCCAGTAAGAGATATGACGAGTGACTAATCTATATGGATATGGTTTAATGCATACATGAATTAACAGCAATTTATTGAAATAAACAAGAACAATAACTGCATCCTCTGGAAGGTCTCTAACTTTTCAATTTCTTCTTTTGTCCAGAATATGGTATATTGCATACATTACATCACAATTTACAGTACACACACTTTTGTGGTGAAAGAAGCTATGGTGAAGTGAGTTGGACGTCTCATTGTCACGAAGGGGACCCGTGTTCAGTTCCCGTGGTAACTCAGATGTTTTCTCACAATGTTCCTGTGGGGCTTACCCGGTCTCTAAGCAATGGGTACCTGGTAAAAACTCATTAACTAATAACACTGACAGCAAAAGTAAAATAGTGCCTCCACTATGTCGAAATGGTGACGTCCTCGCCATGTAACCAAGGAGTCCCGTGTTCCACACATTTCGTATCAATCTTGACCCCTCCCTTCGATATGGAATTGGCGCCACTGATCTTTTGTGTAACTAATTGTGAATGCCTTTTTCACCTTCCGCCACTTTGAATTCAATTGTTGGTTTAAGTCCACTGTCTGCACTGATAGGCCAATCGGGACTGGATCTACAATTTAAAATGGGATCCGAACCACTGTGAAATGTGCTTCCAACGGGTATCGACCCCCCATATTGAGTTGGCACCACTGGGTTTTTGCGGTTTCGAGTCTGTAGTAGAATCAGCCGCAAAGGTAACAAGAGCAGTCAAACTGTCGCTGTTTTAATTCTCTTTGTTCTTCCGTCCATATGTTTTTCTGGAACTCAATTGTACTTGTGCTGGAGAAGAAGTTGTGGTCTGCTTATTCGTGCTTCTTTCGTCAATTTTTGAACACCGCGTTGCGGAAAACAGAATAAGGTAGCACACTGATGGACAATTTGTACACTAATATACTTGCCGTTGGCCGTACGTGTCTACTTCAGTGTGTCGAGGACAGAGGAAAAGATAAAAACGTAGCAGAATTAGGGAAGAGAACGTAAGAAGGAAAGAGGAAACGCGATGTGGGGGGAGTGAAATCACACAAGCTTTCCAATCCAAGTTTGCCTGGCTTTACAAGATAAGGCCAGCAGGGAGTGAATTATAGCTTCGCATGTGACTTCCAAGTTTTAAGAATACTAATTGGAGGATTTGGGCCGGACTTGGCAGACGAGACCACGAGGGACTGAAGTGAGCCGCTATATAGGATTGCGCTCTCTCGTAGCTCCCCCCTTCCCTCAGAGGGGGGAAACTGGGGGGATCTCGTGAAAGTGGGGGTAGGTATCAAATCCCTTGAATCTGCCTGCTCGAACTGCACACGTGGGTTGTATATCTATAGTGGTAAAACAGGTCGTCGCTGCGATCGGCAGAGTGGGGAGGGGATAACTGCTGCTCGTGAGGGAATAAAGATAGCAGGAGTCTCATATCTCACATGCGCGCATGGCTAAAGAACTCATCAGTGCTGTTGAAAGGTACGTTTAGGAATCCTGCGTCAATCCAACCTGCCAGTTTCCCTCCCATATTGGTAGAATGACGCAATTATCAACTGACGAGCCGTGCCTAAAAGTTTCCTGTCTTTCCAAGATATCTGGAAATATTCGAATGGTGAAATTGTGGCGATATTTTATTGCAAAGAATATTGTTTTCTGCAATTTACAGGCTGCCAGTTACCATAAATATACTCTGTCTCAGTTATCTCTGGAAAAAGGCCGTGCACAGCGTCAGAGAATAGAAGTTGGAAATAGGGAATATATACAGAGCGAAGCAGTACACGCTGCGACTGGTAACCGCAATCGCTTTCCCCCTCCACGCAATCCCGTTCCCTCTCATGTGTTTATTGGTGATGCCATTGTTTTCGTTCGCTTGCACCAGAGATAGCGATAAATGAAATAGAAAGTGTTAATTTCAAGAAATTTCAAGAGTTAACCTATTTTAAATAAGATCCTTCGGAATTTCTCTGCTGTTCTGGAATCGGAAAAGTCGCTAAACCATATCCCGAAGACGGGATCTGACGTTGATAATTCACATCCCGTCATTTTGAATGATTACTTTGTCTTAACAATACCCTTCGGATGTAAAAACATGGATCAGATGTACCATGATGGGTTAAAGTAGTCTCTGATATCTGTGCATTGTGTAAAAGTACAAAAGAACATAGAAATGTTCATCAACAAGGTGATATATGTTTTTGGAAAGAAGGCAGGCTTCAATTTGAAATTTTTTATTTGTAAGGTAAAAATACTAATAGCAACAACAACAATAATAATATTGAAAGTGTCTCTGAAAGGCAAGATATTCCTGCTGGTGCCTTACTGACACCATCGTGAAGTCCCCACCCCACACACACACACATTGTACAAACAAAGAGGGTGGCATCGCTGGCCTCATGGCAGTTTCTTGCGCATCAGACTATCAGATTTTTGTCTACCAAACACTGTGGCTTCAGACTATGACTTCAACGTTTCAATATCCGCCATCCCCACCAAGGCCAATGGCGCAATTGCCCCCCCCCCCCAATCTCGTCATGCGTCCCCCCAAAAATCATGTGGTAATCCACATGAAGTATTTAATTACGATAGCGTGTCTACTGAAATTAACGTTTTTTTAAGCTTTATTGAACACGATACTTGATGTGCCCGTCCTCCTTGAACAGAGGTTTCCATCCCCCAGGTAGACTGTGGATGCATTACCCCTCAAAATATTTTGGGTGAATACGTAATAATTCTTTTATTTGAATACAATAGCCTATGAAACTGTCCATATTTTTTAATGGTTCAAAATTTCGAAACAACGGTAAGCTAGCAATCTCAAGTGTATTTAAACAGTGTTTGTGGTTGGAGAACAAGATTTCAATATTGGTATTTAACACAAAATCTTACACAACTTAAGATCGAAAAGTACAGAACCCTAGCTAGAAATTCCTAAGGCCAGGACGAGAATATAATAAGATGCCTCCTTCAAAGAACTCACCCCTCTGCTTGGGGTAACTACAATTTTTTTAGACACTATTTATTTTCTATTTTATTTTCCTGTTTTATCGAGTAATGTGCAAGCGTTACTATGAAGTACACAGTTAGTACAACTATTGCAGCATAGCCCACAGGGAATCAATAATAGAATAATATTGCTAATAGAACCACATGATCAAACTGACTCACCTGCTTTAAATTAAGCAGTATACCGACACTAAACATTATATTTTAAGAAATTATATTATTAAAAAATATCAAGAATATTGTTTATGTTTTGTAATGCAGCTACAGTATAATTCTTCATATCGTCTCATGAAAATCCCAGACAGACACTTTTGTAACGCAACAATGCGAGCGAAGCGAGCAATCAAATTTTTATATCAATTTCTTTGCAGGTTTGCAAGAATATTAATTTAATAGGACTTCAATACTTTCATAGGATCCCTCGATATTTACTCTTTTCCCATGTTCGGCGCCGAAACGTGCGCATATCATATCGCTAAATATAGTTCCCAAATATAATGTTCGAACCCTAAAGAAATCCCTTGACAATCTAAGATTTTACACTTTATTAAGAGCTCCATATATCCTCCCCTCAAATTTAATATTCAATCCTCCAACCTATATATCGCTCCCTCCAACAGCAAAAAATTTCCAAACCACATTTTGCGCAACAATCTCAGCCTTAAGTTAATACACAAGAGTTGGATATCCCCCCCCCCCAACGTTTAATCCTCAATCCCCCACCAGAATCCACGTGTCGATTTAAGACCCAATGTGTAAGAGTTGGATATCCCCACGTCCTTAATAATAATATTAACCATTACAATTTCCTTGGCAGTCTAGAATTTGCTATTTATGTAACAGCAATGGATAGTTAATAACATCATTCAACTTGTACCAAATGCTGTACTGTTTCACATCAGATTTCCATCACAAAAAATCATCCCCCCCCCCCAAAAAAAAGTTGCTTGGACATAATGTGAGTTCACAAACCCACCTGTGGGCATCATCGCTACCTCTAAATACTTCATTTTCTTCATCTAATGGATTAAATATGGTGTAAGGTGTGAACTTCTTTACATTTATATTGGAAATAATATATAAATGTTGAATTTTATATTAAGGAAAAACTCCCCCCAAAAAATTTCGAATCAGCCCCTGTGGGCACTCCTGCAGCTAGGCTCCTTCTGTTGTGATTGTTGTCTACCCGATGGGCTCCTGGGTAACTGAAATTGAAACTAAAGCCGAAAGCAGTGAAGTATACCAACTGAGTAGTTACTTTTTCAATAACAAACTCATTACAAGTTTGATTTCAGATTAAATAACTCTCAAACTGTTACTATTTCACCTGAGCAACTCAACTGTGTAACTCTTGCGCTGTTACTTAATTGGTCAATAAAGTGACTAAAAACCTTTACAAGTTATATTTTCAATTAAGTAACTCTTACGCTGTTACTTTCTCACCTGAGGGCAAAGTCGATTGATTTAAAACAGGTTGATTTAAATCGCGATTTAAGTCACTTGAAAAAATAATTTATAGAATAATATACATAAGGATTTTTGTAGATACAGAATCACTTTCGGTGAAAGTATATTAATCTCGTAATAATCTAATTGTGTTTATTAGGCTCTAAGAATGGGAAATGAGGAAACAAAATATAAGAAGCTCGTACGAAAGAAAATGTAATGCGTAAACTGTAAACACATTTAAATTTATCTTAAATTCAATAATTTTTATAGGCAAAAATAGCAAATATTTTGTGTAGAATGATATACAAAATACTAATAATGTTATACCATAACTAGTGTCATTATAATTAAACTGTAAATAAACATATCAGCTGATATTTTGCAAACTATCATTAAAACAATTGCCTAAATTCAGCTACAAAGTCTATAAAATATATTATAAGTTACAATTATCTCTAGTACACCCAAAATGTTATATATCCACTGGAAGAAAAGTTTCTGAAATTATTTTAGTTGCACTAACACACTCAACAAACATTTCCATACTAAATTCATAGATATTATCAAAATCATAAACAGAAAAAAAATATATTTACATATAACTTTTATTTGCTTTAATCAAACTGTTCAAGTATTTTACACGGCCGTTTACCAGAAAAAGCCTTTCTATGAAAAACATATATCTACATGCGTGGTGTCAAGTAGCATACAACCATTTTTAAACGTGTTTTTTAAAATCGATTGAAATAAAAATAAAACGTCAAAAATTATTTTCTTAATAAAAATCATTATTTTTATTCACCCTGCCTCAGGGTATGTTACTTTCTGACCTGAGTAACCCAAACTTCATTACTTTTCCCATTAAGTAACTAAACCTGTAACAAGTTAATTGTTTAATTAAGTAACCCTCATCGTTATTTTTTTCAGTTAAGTAACTTAAACCTCATTAGTTTTCAATTGATTAACTAAAACCGTGGTACATACATATTGAACTGCGTAACTCTAAAAATTTCATTCTCTTTCCATTACATTTAGATATAACGTTTTAGCTTTTGATACTTTTTCAACTTAGTAAGTGAAAACAGTTTATTTTTCAACTAGAGAACTGAAATCTGGATCTTTTTTCACTTAAGTAACTTCAACCTTGTTGCTTTTTCCGAAGGAGTGACTTTAGCTATGAAAAGGAACCTTCCGAAGGCTGGTTTAGACGCACGCACTTTACGACCAGGCCAAAAGGACAGAATTTATGTCGTCTGCGTAAGGGATTGTTCCTCCTCGCTCGACGCGACGCGAAACGCGAGTTCCGTGAGAAACTAACAGAGAGGGTGGTTCTGGGAAGGAGCTAAGTGACGTCACAGGGTGGAATTATGTCGTAATAAGCGAGAGGAAAATTTCGGGGCTGTGGAACTGGGAGGACCTCGCAGCCGGAACTGTCAACTTTCGGCAGTGAAAAGTTGGGAGAAGAAGAAGATAAGCAAAACCGACATTTCTTCCCCCCTCTTCCCCCCAAACCGCTGGCTTTATCCCTTTTGTATTCTCTCTCTCTTTCTCTTTATTTTCCTTAACGGCTCCTTCTCGGTCATCATCCGCTCTTTCTCTCCCTCCATCTTTATCCATGCTCTTTTCCATTCTTCCCGTGATTAATAGTAATTTGTGTTTCTTCGTCTTAAATAAGGAACCACTGATTAAGAGAAACGGATGGGACCTTTGGGAGACGTACAGTGTCAGACGTTTCTTAGATTTCAGTTATTTATGGCCGTTTTTCATCCTTCTGCAACCTCCGCTGCTAGAGACCCCTACAGGAAAAACCCGGAGTTAGTGGAAATGGGATTCTGAAGGCTTCGTTGTTGCTTCAGGATTTCGCGCTTTTTTGCTGCCAGAAAAAAGACCTACCTTGTGATTTCCTGCAAAGAAAGTTGTCACGTTCCCGGTTTAAACTCAGTTGATATGCTTACTATTAATCAATTCTATAGAACACAAGACGTACCAGTTTACTATGAGGCCTCTTCAGACGTGGGAATAATTTACGTGTATTTTTATTTAAAATATATTAAATCTCGCACAGTTAGAATACCCTAAAACATCAGCTGATCTTAATATCGCACACTTGCACTCAAAAAATAAACTTCTTGTTAGAAATAAAACTGTATTAATCTTGAAATGATTGTTCGAGTACACAAATTAACACATTCATTTCTAAATTAACTTACATGCGCCGTCAAAATCAACTCAACACAATTTTTTTTATTGGACTTACAGCTTTTCATGTGGCTGTTTACGCCCAGCGTACAATAAGTCACATCACCTAGCAACCAACATTCATACGGTATATCTTAAGGCTAGTCAATAAGACAACAACCACGGTAATGAATTATCTTTTGCTGACTTGTGTCTGTGTTTAATTTTGCCTCCACCCTTGTCAAGTTTAACTAATTTCATCTTCCCTCTCTTTGTACTGTTTGCCCATTTGATATTTATATCAATAATTTTCAGACCAAATTTGATATTTGTACTTACATATTGTAATTTTACAAGAGTCAAATGAAATTTACGTCGGTTATATTCTTCTTGAAAGGAAATCTTCTTCTTTCTTCTCGTAATTTCTGGAAAAGGCTTCTTCTTCCTTCCTATCTTTGATTTGGGAAAAGGCTTCTTCTTCTTTTCTTCCTTCTAATTTGGAAGAGACTTCTTCTTCTTTCCTTCTTTCTATTTTTGAAAAAATACTTCTTCTTCTTCTTCTCTTTGATTTGGGAAAAGGCTTCTTTTTCTTTTCTTCCTTCTATTTTGGGAAAAGGCTTCTTCTTCTTTTCCTTCTAATTTATTTCTACCCTTTTAAATCGTAATCTTATTTATTACATATATGCGCTCGCTTTCCCCGCTTCTTTGGCAAACGATACAAGCTATACTTATAGAAAGAGTAGGGTCGACTAAACTGACAATAGCGCCACCTCCTATGTAACGACCAAAAGGGGAATAGCCCAGGATCGCTAACAGCAAGCGCTGCCTGTGGCCCAGTGCGTCTATTAAGAAGCGCAACCGTAAGTGCTTCGGGGCGTCTAATTGAACACAGCGCCACCGAGGGACGGACAAATACAGAAGCTGACGATGTTCTCCTCGTCAGATATATTAAATCAAATTTTGATCACTAGGATCAAAAAGGAGAGATACATTTCTGAATTCATTTGCTCACTTATTAACTTTCCTGATTGTTTCATATACGAGCATATTCTTATTTATCTTAATTGGCTATTTAAAACATTTTATTTACTCCTTCTATATTTTTTATACTCTTCCTTTATGTATTTTGCATTTACTATAATATATATAAACGCTCTTCTCCGCTCCTAGTTTCTACAATGAACTCTGCTCTTCTTTATATGGCGTGCTGCCATCTATCGTCGCTTTCGGGAAACATTTCTTCCTTGCGTTTTTCATTGTGTCGTCGGAACTGGCACGTGACAGCGTCCTATGTACACTTGCAGTAGTGAAGAGGAGTGGTTTCTTGCCCAGCAAGTTTACTAATTGCCTCAGTTCGTAGGCGGATGGGTGGAAAGCCCTTCGCATTGGCTCGTAAGTGACTGCACGTGGACCCCAAAGACTTGAAGACTAAAATTGGCAAACGATGTAAGTGCCAAAATAATTCAAATACCGTTTTCCACGTTAAACTGTGAAATGTGGCATGCTTTATAACGTGAAAAGTGGCTGGTAGCCCTCTAAGTAGTTCAAAGGGCGTGTAAAGAGGTCACTAGTGTGAACGTTCTTACGGGCTGATGTGCTGAACGATGCGATTTCCCAACACTTTCGCTTTTGGCACTTACAATGTTTACCACTTTTAGTCCTCACTTGTTTTTCTTAAGGTATACAGGCACTAACTCAAAGTTGAAAATATATGTAGATCAGCAAAAGGTCTGTGCTAAAATGCAGCAAACTTGTGCAGTCCTAGATATAGAAATCTACTAGATAAGAAACAACAACAAATTAATTGATTGATTGATTGATTGATTGAATTAAGTTTTGGGTGCGTCGGCACTTAAGGCACCCTTCTAAAATTCTGACTGAAAAAGTTAAAATAAGGGGTGTAGAAAGAAAGCCCCTTGGGAAAAATTAAAAGTTCAAGGTTATAAAAAGACCTGCATAAAACAAGTACAACACATTAAAAAGTCAGAATGTATTAAAAGCTTCCTCAAAGACGGTGGAAGAGACAGGTCTTCGCAAAAATCTAAAAACATTTGATAAAACACTGTTCTTATCACCCAACAGGGATGACAAACAACTGGGAAGATTAAAAGTCTGTCTGAGGATAGATATTCAATAAGAATATGCCGAACACTTAAAACAATTAAGGTTTTGATTTGACCCTCCCTTGTACGGTGGTAGTGCAATGTTTGAGAAATTTGTTTAGACTCACTATTATTTAATGTGAGGAGTCAAGCTCGTGAGAGGCTCCTGAGTAATGGTCATCGCTCTCGCGTATGGTGCGAGCGGTTCTGGGTTCGATTCCCTCAACATTTTAGCGCTGATCCAGCATCGTGAGAAGTAGCGGACTGAAAAGCCTGAAACAACGGGGATGGGACTAGCTGCGCTGACCATGTGTCACCCAATGAAAAGAGCTTCTTGTTGCGAAAAGGAGTTTAGTGGTTAAAGTCTATACCAGGTATCCGTAGAGCAAGGTCTCGCATAATGCAAGCTGTTGCAGCCGCTCTTTCGCCTCCATGCACTCACTTTACCTCTCACGCGTTCATTGGTCAAATCCTATCGAGGAACTACTTGAGCGGAGGACTTGTTTTCGGTCGCTTCCTCTACAGATTCCTGGGACAGAATGTATAGTCGGACCACACGCAAAAGAACCTGCGCAGAACTGCGTGTCCTGGGCACCGTACTCGCGCGTGGAGGGGAGGCATAGAGTGGAGTAAGCTTTATTGTGTGCCGTACTGAAGGTATGGAGGGGAAGATGCGCGAAGGCTTCTGTCCGAAGGTTCTTCTGTTTGTGGTCGCACTATAGTTCTAATCAAGCCTCCATGATACTGCAGAGATGAAAACGTCAAAAGTATGTGTGGGTTTTATTACAAATTCATACAGTAAAACCTCGTTAATCCGGAATAATGGGAGGAGGGGATAAATTGACCGGTTTAACGAAAGTCCGAGTTAACTGAAATAACCTAAAAGAACAGTAGAAAGTGCATTAAAACTCCGTTTATAGCAACAAAAGGCGTTTAGTATGGTGTATTTAAGGACATAGGCCTAAATACATTATACAGTACAGTAAATTGTAATGCAATGCGACAATGCAGACTTGCATTCTGCTTCTTTTTCTAGTTTTTTTTCGCCTGTCCGGATTAAGCGAAGTCCGGCTTATCGGGATCCGGATTAACGAGGTTTTACTGTAATATAATATGCATTTGCTGTGTAGGATCACCTGGATCCAGCAATGGATCCTCCCTAAAAGCAAAAATATTCCACCTAGAAGACACGTGGCACTTTCTCCGTGCTGTCCATATATCTTCTTTAAAAAAATGAAACCATATTCTATGATATCTAAAAAGCAAAGTTTTAGACCGACCATCTGGAGACAGGAGAAGGAGGGGTGGGGGAAGGAGGGGGATGAAAGAAGGAGCAGGCGACGACATAACGAAGCAACCGAGAAGCGGGTGTGTTGAGAGAAAGCACTCGAAAGGGTGGTAAAGAAAACATAAACACTTCCTGCTATGTTTGGAGCAGCCTGGCCTCGAAACGTTCCACCCGCGGTTCTCTGGGGAGGTGGTAGGGCGTTATCAAGCTGAAAGCACGCAAAACGCAATGACGAACGACGGGTCCGCCGAGTATTCTCCCTCTGACGTAATCAGATTGTGCTTCCCGTGAAATATTTTCCATTGTTTTTTAGTTAAACAGCCGGACAACTCTACTGATCTCGTCGCGCAGAGACAAATGTGGATCTTCAACAAAAGTAGGTGCACGTATAGTGTATGTGCTCTGAGTGCGGTAATTACTCTCAGAGGGGCCAAATTTCCGCCCACTTCAAAGCACTTAAAGGGGCAAAAAAATCTTATGCTCCCTCTCCAATTCACTCTTAGTTAAGAATTATTATTTTTATATGAATAGATTGTTTTATTGATTTGGTTTATTTTACTTCGCTTTTCTGTCACTTTTGGATAATCGTGAAGATGAGGATGAAATGATGAGAGGACACTCACAAAGAACACCCTTGCCCAGGCCGGGATTCGAACCCGGACCCCTGATGTCGTGGTGTGCTGTGCTATGTATTGTAACATTAGCAATCTTTCCTTATCTGAATCAGATATACGTTTAGAGTCAGGATACTCAATAAAGGATTGATTCGAATTGAATATTCCTGGACACAGGTGATGAAAACTACCATTCATGCTGGCTGATGCAGTCCACTAGCGCACAAAAATGTGAAAGTGTGCGCTTGTGGTATACGAAAGGTGACACGAGCGCACAACATCTAATGCTGCGTTGCCACATCTATGATTGAGTAATGGCTAGGTTAGGTTAGGTTAGGTACGACTATGTCTCTGGGGTCTACTGGGGTCTCCCTCCTTCTGCAGCGATACATTGCCCGTCTTACGAGGCCAAATTCTTTATGAGATAGCGAGGTTATTTAAATGGAATAGGGTGTTATGAATATAGCCATTCACATAATATATGATGCATAATATGTCAACTTATAAGGACCCAGTCGGGGTGCCTTGAAAGGCAAGAACAGTTGACACGACGTGGCAACATCGCCATGGATTTTGTGCGCTCCTGGTATACAGTTTTAACCACGAGCGCACGCAGCCTTTTGTTTGTGCGCTCCCGACCTACGGCCATGCTGGCGTATAAGATGCACCTTTTTTTCCTTTAAAAATAGGTTTGGAATACAGGGCGCGTCTTATAAGCCAATGATCATGAAAAGGGAAGGGGCCTAGCATTTCAGAAGTTTGTGAATGGGTCAAAGCTTCTTGGGATGCTGTGAAAACTAAGACAGTGGTTAAATCATTCAAGAATTTCGGTGGATGGTACAGAGAACAATTTGTTGTATGGACTCATATTCTGATTCAGAGGAGGTTTCAAGTGACCTATCATTTAGTTCTGGAAATGAATGTCAGGGTTTTGACGAAGAAGTTTAAAATGAAATATTTCCTAGTTAGATTAGGTAAGTTATATTTACTTTATAATGGCAACACTGTAATTTAATTATAACATGCAGGGACAAAGTTTTTTTTCTCAAAAATGTGTTAAAAAAAAGTCAAATACAGTAAATGAAGGGGAATACAAAGTGGAGTTTCCCATAGAAAATATTTTTCAATGTTCTTTTTTGTTGTTCCACGTTCATATTGTCACTACACTATCAATATTTTCCCCTTCATCAATTTCACTACATCATCACTCATCCTCATATTCGCGATTATCCAATAGAGTTAGAAAAGCATAGGAAATATAAACCAAATCAACCAACCAACGATCAGTATATATAACTAAGAAATCACACAGAATTTCAAATCCCTACACTTCTACACAATAGAAGGACTACAACCAACGGCTTGCTGACTTTCGACGTTCATGATTTCAAACAAGTGACAATCGTACGAGTCTGGTAGACAAGTGTGCACTGTCGCGTACTGCATCCTGCGAGCTCGATTGTTTATACT
This sequence comes from Lepisma saccharinum, assembly GCF_977018435.1. NCBI lineage: Eukaryota > Metazoa > Arthropoda > Insecta > Zygentoma > Lepismatidae > Lepisma > Lepisma saccharinum. The sequence goes on along the minus strand of NC_139237.1, from coordinate 52,531,085 downwards.
TTTTATACTCTGTCACCGAGGCTGGCAATATTCAATATATCTTGTGTGGTATCATTGTACGTCACTTTTCTATCTCTTTAAACTAATCGTGGCGATGAAGACGAGCCAGCGTTAGACGAAACTGAAGACGGGACATTGACAAAAGAATACCCATGCCTAGCCTTGAACTCATACCCGAACTTACAAGCGCCACCCAATAATCGATAACGGGCAATCAATCGATATATCCGAGGCCTGATTCGACCAGGGGACCATATCGCACCGTAAACACAGCTCGAAATAGCTTGAAACTTGATCGCCCTCTCCTAGTGTTTCTGGTCGTTTGTCTGCGCTGAAGTTTTCGGAAGTTTGACGTTTGGGTGAAGAAACAGTAAATTCGATCTTCGAGAGATCGATGCCACCGAAGGTCGATTGATAGCTCTTCGCAAGTGGTGCGTGGGAGAGGATCCGTTCTTGGGGTAGAAAGGGATTGAATTAACAGAACGTCTTCGAGTTTCGCCTTTCAGAAAATGCTGCTTCTCCTTCGGCTAAGTGGCAAGAAGGTAAGATCCAGCAAAGAAAGGCTTTTAACAGTGTTACCCAGGCATGTATCTAGAAATATATTTCCGGGGTTCCGAAGCAAGAGTATCATAAATAATAATAATATAAATATTTAAATTAAGTAATAAAATTAAATACTTATTGTAATGTGTAAATTTATTAATATTTCGTTTTTATTATTATGTGAATACTTAAAAAGATGATATAAGAATGTACATATATCAGCATCAGCATCAGCAGTACTATTGCATATACTTAAAATCGCAAAAAAATGTAAACAATGAAATTAATGTCAAATACATAAAGAATTTAATATTTACTGCATAATAAAAAAGGATGTTAGATCAACTTGACGATCCTGATTAATACTGTACATTATGCATATTATCAAAGTAGTTTTGTGCAGATATCTTCTTTGGTGCTGTCCTTCAAAACAGTATGATCCCAATATAATAATCCTTACCTTCCAAGATCAATAAATAACTACCGACTATAAAAACCCAATATGCTGACCAAGGCAGAGATTTATTTTATTATAAAACATAAACTAAACGTAACGTTTAGGTGTTAGAAAGAGTGGAAAGGGCAAGAGAGAAAGAGGAGAGAAGAAGGAAGAAGAATGAAGGAAATAGAGCGTGAGATAGAGAGTCCAACCACATTCACTTTCAGGTGAAAGTACAGTTGATAAGGGAAAGCCACCTGCTATAATGTTCCAGAACAACTTTATAATAGTCTGGAGGAGAGTAATGTTTGTGTATATATATATCGTCCTGTTTTTGTACCTTGTTACATTTGTACTTGCTGGAGAGTCTGAAGAAGACCTTGCTAGAAGGTTGAAACGTTACGTTTAGTTTATGTTTTATAATAAAATAAATTTCTGCCTTGGTCAGCATATTGGGTTTTTCATATCATGGAAACAAGGCCTAATGGTGTTATACCGACTATAGTGCAACAAATGCTGGCAAGTACATTTTCATTATTTCATTTTTGTATTTGGTAAGTTTTTCGACGTGGGGACCCAGACCCCCTCCCCCCCGCCCCCGCTAAAGACGTCCTTGGTGTTACCACCAATGACATAGTCTGCGTTTTCGTACACTTCGCTTTTCTGCCTCTTGTGCCTAATTACGACCAAAATAGACATTGTCAGGTCCATCTTATGCACTGGTGGGCTAACCGGGACTAAACGCATGGCCATGAGAATAGGCGGCTGAGGAGAATTGCTCCGGTGCCACATTTTGGAAAAACAAAGCGAGAGCGGGATAAAAGTCGCTGGTTCCCGCGCACTGTGTGGCAACGTCAACCGGGCTGCGTTACCAAGTTTCGAGCGTCAGACCGACCTCTCTCCGGGGCATACAGTTGCCATCCTGACCTTTCGAGCAAATACTGTCAGTTTGTATCACATGGATTACAAAGACCAACTCTACAACGAGATCATTCATTCTCTTAAACATCCGAACACACGATGTGTCAACAGCTCGAACTTCTGCCACCCGCCTAATTTCACGACACAATACAGACTTGCCTACTTCGTTGATTTGGTGTCAAGTAGTGTATTTGGTGTCTGCACCGTTTGCACTACGTTCTGGAGCAGTGCAATGTGTGGTGTATGATCACGTGGTACGTGCTAACTGATCAAATGAACGTTTAAAGCAGCAGAAAGGCATTTGTTCAATCTTCTTAACTTCAACACCGCTTTCCGTCTACTTGGTTCAACGTCATTTCCTTGCACCAGACTGACACTGGAATACACCAGCACTGCACCTAGTGTACGACCTAGACGGGGCTACAGATTCAAGTGAAATCTGAACCCTTGTTTCTACCAGGGATCGAACCCGGGATCCTTTGGTTACAACGCGAGCAAAATGGATATCGAAATTGGGTGTGGACAAACAGAATATCTCATTGAAGATAAAATAAAAACCGTTAAGGTTACCTCAATCCTGAGGACATAGCAAGCGAAACGAACAAGAAAAGAAATAAATACTTTTTCTCCGCACGTCACTGGTTAATTTCTTTCGCGCGGCAGCCCTTGCAGTGCCATAAATTATAATTTACAAGGGAGGAGAGAGAGAGAGAGAGAGAGAGAGGTCTGTTTATCTGCTTCTGGAAATTCCGTTCGGCCTGAATTTGAAATATGGAGCCCCGTCAAGCCACTCTCTCTCCTCGTATCTTGGAAGTTTGAACACTTTCAGCTTCATTCATCAACTCCCTAATGACTTATTCGCCCGAGCTGCTTGGATCCATCCCATGGAGGAAGGTTTCTGGGTGGATGCCGGGATTTTGAGTGAAGGGATAAAGGCATGGGATTACCTTCTTAGAAAGCTATATGCACCGCGCTATTAACACGATTTCGTCAAAACTGAATACGAATTAATAACTTTTGTTTAAATCGAGCACTGAAAATTTAACCAGCGTTAGGTAAATAACTTCAGGATCATCGCTTGTATCCTTCCGCTACCGTTGCCGATGTAGTAGTATTCTTCCGCAAGGAAAATATACTCCACCTAACTCACCGTTGTTTTAATTCCAAGCCACCTTCAGAACAAATTGATTGGTTTTGTCTAAAGGATCCACCCACTTCTCGAATCTCCATACATAAACTATACAATATTTACACAGTTAACTTTCCTGCAAACTAAACTAAACTTCATATCGCAACAGTTCTCTAATGGCCAGGGCCTGCCAGAGCGATTTATTCATTAGGTGACGCTTGTCATCGCATTGAGTCATCGCTGTTTTCCGGCTTCCGAGACGGGAGTCCACTACTCCATTTTTTTCAAGTAGCTTCTCAATTGTCTTCAAGAAGCTGGGTCAACACCGAAATTTTGGGAGCTCCCATCGGGAATCGAACCCGTGACCTCTCAAACCAAAGGCAAGAGCGTAAAAACCTTTTGGCTATGCAGAAACCCCAATATTGTAAACTGTGTTCATAATTTAAATTATGAATTGAACAAAATCAGAACCTGGTCAATTACTCAGATTTTTTCCAAGGCGAGGCGAACAATTTTTTTTTTTCCAAAAGGACAAACAACACCTTTTCCATGGTGGGCAAAGTTCCATTTTGAATGATTTTAAAAGGAATAATTTACATTCCATTTATAAACAGAATTAAATTCTACACCACTGGTTTTCCAGGAGGCAAGTGCTCCCTTTGTTACGCGATGGATACGGCAATGGTCTTAACTAAGCAACTAACATAGAAACTTATGAAATTAATTATATTAATTATATATATGAATGGCTTATTGCAGAAAGGGACCTGAGTCACATTTTTGAGGTATCGGAGTTAATGGTATTTTTGATTATCCTAGTTACAGACACATCTTTTGGTGCAGAAAGGAAGTCAGTCCCACGAGGCTATAGCCAATAAAATGCACAGTGAAAAGTGTACTTTAATGCAGAAAGGTACCTGAGTAACTGACTCGGGTCCCTTTCTGCAATAAACTTAGCCGTATTTATACGTTGTACGAACTGTGTACGCTAATCTGTAATGCAGTTCGAGGCGGTAAAAATACTGTCAAGCTTATTGACACCAGTAACATTATTGGTTTCGCAACCTGGTGACCTCATGTCTATAAAAAAAATGTGGCATTTGTGAAAACTACCATGTGTTCCTACGAGAATAGGCAGTATTTTCACATTTCCAAGTATCATTCCTTTGATTGATTGATTGATTGATTGATTTATATGTTGTTTTAAGTCCACTTTATGCACAGTAAGGCTAATCGGGACTGGACCTACAGTTTAAAGTGGGATCCGAACCACTTGTGCCTCCACCGGGTATCGAACCCGGGACCCCTTGATAACAAGGCGACGACGCTACCACTGCGCCATCCGGGAGGCCTATCATTCCTTTGAATACTGTGTTGAACATAAGGGTACAGTCAAGGTTTCCGAATTCATCAAAGCTTTGACGTCTTACACCTTCTATCTGTCCAAAGGTGCAAGATTTGTAATTCCTACGTCACGTACGTTCCCTGTTGCACGTATGCCGATCAAGCTTACTAAATTGAAGGACATACGAACTGCCTTGTCGTATGTACCAGATGATGTCAAAGGATTTTATGAAGATATTCTTCAGTGGCCCACTACACACGGCAATGAAACAGACTCAGATGTAGAATAACACATGCATGTATGAGCTCGTACATTATTGTACTTCATACACCGACAATAAAGTCCAGAAAGTGCAGTACACTGTCATTTATTGATGAATCTATAATTTCCTGTGGCATATATAACATAACCTAACCTAACCTAGCGTATGTGGCAACGACAAAAGGGCGTTTGTAGGACATTTCTTGTCTTATTTCACATAGTTTCCACTTTTATTGCAGAAAGGTACCTGAGTCACAACTTTTTCATCTCCACTGTCTCTAGCAGCATACTGCAGGGGGACGCATTGAGGGTTGCAAAATTAACTATTCATTATGGTGAATATTTGAGCCAACAACGGCACATTTCTTTCTTACACTCTCAATATTATACGATTTTTCTTGTTTTTCTCAGAATTGTGCAAAAGTGACTCAGGTCCCTTTCTGCAATAAGCCATTCATATATATAATGAGCCAAAACATTGTCTCGTTCGTCGAATTTAAACTCCTCAAGATTAGACAGAAAAAAAACGAGGAAATAGAAACAGGAAACGAGACTTGTCCTAGGTCTCGTCTCGAGTTGCAAATGTCTGTCTCGTTCTCGCTTTCGTCTCGAACTATTAACACCAGTCTCCTTCTCTCAGTTTCGAAGAACAAGCAAGTCTCGGTTTATAAAATTAACAGTTGAGTTGAAAAATGGAAGTTCTTGTGCATATGAACACACTGAAAGATGTCCCTACACGATTCATTTGTCATCGAAACAAAACAAAATCGACAATCGAAAGGCGTTGAACAAGGGGTTTATTCAAAATATTGACTAGTCTAAAATTGCATTCCAACAGGATTGGAGATAAATTCGACAGGGATTTATTTTTTTAACCGAGAGATGGCAGCAAGTACGGTAAAAACTTAAATAAGTAAATAAGCCGCAATTAATGTATTGATTTTCTCTACAAAATAAGATTTACTGGAAAGTCGAAAGATATGTAATGTACCTATTTAGAATCGCAAAATATTTTCACAGAAGTTATTTTTCATTTCATTTAACTGAAATATAAGTTAGAGATCGAAGAGGCAAAAATATTATATTTACTATGTTATCACAGTTAAACAATACATTATTTATCTCTCCTGTTGACGGCCGTTTGGAATTTAACTTTGTGAAGAGTACTTGTACACACGCTTGAAACTGAAACACCTGGAACACAGATACTAACTAACCTTTGTTAGTATAGTATTGAGTCGCCTTTGGTGTCCAGTACAGCAGCAATACGTCTGGGGAAGGACCGATAGAGGTCCTGCTCAGTGGTAAGAGGGATTTTCAGCCATTCCGCCTGAAGCATACCGATGGTTTCACGATAAGTTGTTGGTGGAGGGAAACATCGCCGCACGCGACCCATACAAAATACCCTATATGAGCTTAATAATGTTCAGGTCTGGAGACTAGGCGGGTCATGGTAGATGTCCAACCTCGCGTTCATGCTCATCGAACCATTCTATGACCTGTTTAGAAGTTTGTTATCATCAAGGAACACCACACCACCGTCCGGGAACAATATTTGCACCATAGGGTCCCAACATGTCCCTCTAGAACGACCAGTGGTCCCAAAGACTGCCACGATATTGCACCCCACACCTTCACGGATCCAGCTCCATGTTTCACTCTGGGTACTAAGCAGTCTGGTTGGTATGTTTTGGATGGACTTCTCCACACGAAAACTCTTCCAGATATCGGACTCGGACAAACAGTGAAGGTGGACTCATCTGAGAACACAACACGTCTCAGATCGTCGAACGTCCACGATTTGCGCTGCTGGCGCCACTCAACCCACTTTTTGGCATTCGTGCGTGACCAAGGGTTTCGGTGTGGCAACCCTGCCATGGTGTTGGTCCTATGAAGTTCTCGGCGGATGGTTTTGGTAGAAACAGGTTCAGTCAAGTGTGTATTCAATTCTGCCGTGACTTTTGCAGCGGTGGTTTTACGCTTTTTGGACACAATCTTCTTTAATACCCTGACGTCCCTGTCAGTCAACTTCCACCTCCCATGACAGTTACTCCTGGATGTGATTCGTCCTTCAATGTGGAATGCTGCCATGACCCTTGATATTTGCAGTCTCCGTTACTGATGCACCGGCGAGACGAGCACCAACAATTTGCCCTCTTTGGAACTCTGATATGTCCTCAATTCTACTGTTCGAAACCGAAGTTTGGGCGTGCAGTCCAGCCACTACTGTGCCAATGTGACTGGTAGGCACACACCTACGCCCTCAAATGCCCGCTATGCTGTGCATGACCAACAGGTGGTGCAGGCGAGCCTTACAACGGCGTGTTCTAATCACCGGTGTTTCAGTTTCAATGTCCACCACCTGTGTGTGTGTATACAGGGTGAGTCACTTAAAATTACCACCAGAAATATTTTGGAAGATTTTCAAAACAAACTTACGTTTTTTTTAAAAATGGAAACCCCATATTATTTTTAGTGCAATTGAAAGTAGGGGAAAATACATTAAGAATGGCTTTGTTACATTGTAATACGTCAAGTAGTTCTCAATTTATTGTAACGTGAAGTTGACGCTTGAAACAAACATCTCAGAAGTTGATACGTGTGTCGTAATAAACATGTCCCCCGTTTAAAGTCATTCGTGTGTTGTAACAAACATGTTTTCCATTTTGACTACCAATTTACAGTCAAAAGAAGAAACATGTTTGTTACGACACACGAATGACGTCAAACCAGGAAACATGTTTGTTAAAACCAGGGCCGTATCAAGGTTTGTGGAGGCCCCTGGGCAAAATGTTTTATGGGGGCCCCCATTTTTTTTTTTCAGGAGCTTTATTAGCTCAATATGTTAACCACCAATTTTCAGCAGTTGAAATGGTAGACCTGATTTTAGAATCAGTAGTCATTCACAATCGAACATATCGCACAAAGGTTTGCAGGGAGAATAGCGCAGTAAAATAAAGTTACAGGACGAAAATTGTAGCGCTATAGCAGCAGTAAAATTCTGCGTCTAAAAGTCTACAGTATATTATGAAGAGTGAACACCGTAACTACAATATATAGTAAACACTAAGGGGGTTTAGACGGAAACAGAAAACTGAGCAGTAGACTGTACTTACGTATGTAATTTATTATAAATGATATTATTTACAATTAAGTGTAAACATGTCACTACATATGCACGGTCCATCTACTGGACAATTACCGACAGGTTCATTGTGGAAATTGTACTAACTACACTTTCTTCAAGAAAATTCCCAAAGACTTAACACTTATAGTAGACACACTTTTCTTGCCTTTTTCACCGAAAATTCATCTACTATATCATCAAAGTCCAATTCACGAAGAAGTTCATGTTCAGTGCTTAATAAAAAATATTGGATAAGCGATCCTGTCCCATGGCAGCACGAAGCCTGTTTTCACTAATTTCATTTTTGAGAAAGATCTTTCTCCGCTGAAGTTTGTTACGTTCTAAAGAGAATTTCGACATTGGGAAATGTACTGCATAACGGGACCTTACATACAATATTATACATAGACAGTTCCATTGGGATGTCTTCCTGCTGTTTGACATTGCTACTGCTTACTAGGTGTGCAAACTGTATCAGATCATTCTCTAGCGAGGGTTCCAGATCCTCATCGTACGTAGATGCTCACAAGCTCACGAACTGCAGATGTAATTTATGATGGAGTTGCCACTGCAAGTTCATTTAGAATACTGAACCTCTCCGACAGTTTCATAGGGAAAAATCCTGTCTGTGAGTGATGAAGTGATTTGATCAATCACTGGTAGAAAACTTTCCACTCTGAAATGGTCATGAGGCGAGAGGTGGATTTGAGATTCATTTTCATAGTCAAGAGGATTCAGTTGGACGTTTCTCACCCGCTGACGTGAGTGTTCCTTATTGTACTCTTCTGTGCCACTTCTTCTTCTGGTTATCTCCTCATATTCAGAAAAGTAGTTCCTTTTTGATTCTACGAACGTCTTTAAAGATCTCAAAATGTCAATGGCAGACTGAAGAACTAACCTTGGATCCTGGAGTATTTTGCTCGTAGCATCAAATCTCTCTAAAATGTCATTCCAGAAGACGGCTAACAATGCGATTTCTAGGGACGACATCTGTCGTGAGAGCCCATTCCCTTCACTTCTTACAATGCCCTTCTCTTCTTTGTCATTGCCTAGAGCTTCCTTAAATTTTTCGTAACCTTGGACTATGGATTCTGTGGCATCTGCTCTACATGCCCACCGATTCTCACTTGAACTCTTGGGAACATAGTATTTCCCTTCTGCTTGTCTTATCTTATCCACCAATGTTTGATAACGGTGAGGTGATGCTGTGAAGAACACATAAAGCCGTTGTACAAAATCGAAGAAATGAACAGCTGCAGGACATGCATTAGCCGCTGCTTTCCCTACCAGAGTCAAAGAGTGGGCACAACAGCTCTGCTAGTTTATTTTTTTCCTTGACGAGAGCTTTCATGCCTTTATACTTTCCACACATATTCGCAGCATTATGGTACGATTGGTCACGACAGTCACGTATATCAATCTTATGATGGTCTAGAAACTCCAATAACGCATTAGCAATAGCAGACCCAGTGTGACAACAATTTGGTAAAAAGGTCAGAAACCTTTCTTTTGGAGATAACCCTTCCATATAGCGCACAACTATAGTCAGCTGATCGATGTGTGACTCATCCCATTTCTTTGGTGGTGGCCCCGGGGCAATTGCCCCAGTTGCCCATAGGGTAATCCGGCCCTGGTTACATTACAACAAACGAATGTCCTGAAACGGGGAAACATGTTGAGAGAAACAATGTGTTCGTAGTTTTGCCAAGTGACCGTATGAGGTGCTGCAGTCGAAGTGTAATTCGAAAGATCGCTTCAACTACGTTCTTGCACCTTTCGGACACTGCGTTTAAGTCGCAGGCACACTTTAAACCGTAGGTCCAGTCCCGATTAGGCTTACTGTGCATAAAGTGGACTTAAAAGATCAACTCAAACCAATGCAGAAATAATAATCACCATTAGACATTCCCATCCAGGATCTAGGTTTGCTAATCCTTCAGATTTTCTCTGAAGTTTCCATGAATTAATTGTGTATGTTCCAAGCCTCATCCTACAACCGAGTAGATTTCAGAATTTCTTAAAAAATTGACCCATAAAATATTTTATTAACACATAAATTGAATGTACTTACAATAAAATCATACAATTATAAAATTTCTACGTCCTTTGAAACTTTATAAAGTACATCATGAACTTTTGCAATCAAGAGTTAGGAACATAAATTATGTAATATTAATCATACTTTAATGCTTATGAACAAGTGTTTCAACATTACACGGATTTTGATTATGCTGAAAGAGTAGGTTCATAGATCAATATTGACAGATCTAAAGACTTTACAATAAGTAAGCGATGAAATAGACAGCGTAAGGTCCGAGAAATATGAGGAATGCAAATGTTTGGGAAGGGGAATTGAAGTAAATAATAACGGCAAAGAAGAAGAAATAATACCAAGGAATCAAACTACCCTGAAAGAAGTGACCTTGAGCAGTGACGTACTTCTGCCAGCGTTCATAACACTTTTATGCAATCTTTGGCCACCTCCTTCAGAGCAAGCGTCGCTTACGTCTTGACTTCGTCAGCTGAAGCGAATCTCCGCCCTTTGAGCCACTGGTAGAAGTAGAACAAGATTTATAATTCTTGAATTCGTTAAAGAAAGTCCACAGAAAGGCTAATCGGGACTGGACCTACTTAAGGTGGAATCCGAACAACTATGTATCTCCGCCGAACTTCGAGACCTCTTGATTACATAGGTGACGCCATTACCACATCATCAGGAAGGCGCAAAGGAAGGCAAGCAACATGAGGAAGATGGAAAGAACAAATTACGAAGGGGCTGAAGAAGAGGAAATTATTTCGAAGAAAGAGATAGGTGTGGGAAAGAATAGGTAAAATCTGAAGCGAAGGATAACAATATTTAAACAAGAGGGAAGGAGTGGAAAATGAGAAGAAAGATTGAAAAAGAGGGGAGATGAGAAAGAAGCGGAAAGGAATGCAATGAAGGCGATAAGTGTGGAAGAAGAAGATGGGCTTAATATGAAAGATGTAGAGAATGAATGTATTAGAGATGACACAGGATAATGACACTGTATCGATATCGACCGGTATATACAGATTAATAAAGTTGACCTAATTTTATATATGTATGATGTTTCTAGAAACGTATTATACATTTAAGCTGGTATTGTCAAGTACAAGGGTAAATATATAGTTTATTTTTCTAAGGCAATGGAACATTCGCAATTGTATATAGGATCGGTAGAGTATCTCTTATATTGGTATCAGAACAATTTACAGAATATAACCGTTGTTTATCGATATGGGCAAAAAATTGTAAATAAGAATTATTCGTCCTGCAGCTTGGTTGGTTCGTTTCAGGAAACTGCAGATTCAACTCGATACCAACAGTTCTGCTACATCAGTTACGTATTATTCGGACCACATTTTTAAGTGGTAGTCAACACTCTTCGAACACAATATGTTTGTGACAATCGGTCCATGTGCGCATGCGCTAACTGGACTAGTTCATTGGCAAAATAGGGATGACAGGTGCAAGTGGAGCGCAGGTGGAGAAGCAAATTCCGTGGAAGTAGTACCTGTTACACTTTTAAAGGGTTTGTCGCTAGTTGTTACTGCCATCACAAATAACAAGTACAATAAGCAAACTATACAACAACCGAACGCATGCAAGCGAACAGTGACGTATCGGCGATTGAGTTCTAAAATGGGTGGGGGGGCAAAGTGATAAATCTGTTGGGCAAGGACAGTTTACTTTCCTTTGGTAGATAAGGTTTAGCATAGTGAGGGCAAAAATGGCAAAAAAAATGGGGGGAGGGGGCAACCGCTCCCCACCACGCCCCTTCTAATCGCCGCCACTGCAATCAAAATACAGATTAGAAACCCACAGAGTAGTATCGTGCATGTTTATATCTGCTTCCCCTTTCGTGTTTCGATTCGTCCACTCGAGCTAGGCCCTATAGCGGTTTGTAAAAATACAATTATTTTAGGAACACCCTGTATATTTACTTGTTGCACTGGTTTCCTGATTTATTTTACAGTACTGGATTTTATTATTTTGTGATCATATTTACTAATGAGTAGCGAGCTTAAAAGTCTAAACCATGGTTTAATTATAGCACTTGTCTAGTGAATGTTTAGAGGAAAGAAAACCACAATATCCACAAAATATTCTCTTTGCAACAATGTGTGCGAGAAACACTGCCGAAAGTACTCTTTAAGTCAAAGAGAGACACCATGACCCGAAAAGGATGAAAAAAAAACCCTCTCCTCGACTCTTGCGGGAAGCGGAAACACGCGTCGCGAAGCGGAACCGGAAGTTCTGGTGCTGACGTAGGCCGTAACTGGAGTTCGGGGTCGCAACGGTTGACGCGAGCGAAAGAAAAATCTTTGGGGAAATATGTGGTTTGAGCGGTCGTCCCTCCTTCGTACCCTTAATCGGGTCCCATCAGTTCGTATGGTCGCTGCGAAGGAAGCATTTGGGGGTCATAACTTTGTCTAAGAGCAGCCTTATGCTTGGATCTCCTTTCGCGTCGCAATTCGGCCCTCAAGAGCATAGATCGTATCTGCAACCACGTTTAAGTTCATTTTGTGACACTACTGTGTAAAGAAGATACTAATAAATATTGAAAATATACCTAAAGTGCCTAAGTATTGAAATCTAAACTTTAATTGAATGCATAAAACTAGATTTCAATATTAATATTACCGTGATTATCACCCAGCACATAATTTTTTACTAACTCTTTACTTTTTACGATCGTCAGTTGTTTTCTAGAGGTGCAAGTTCATAAATTCACATTGTAAATCAACATAACTTGTCCTCATTACAATATACACTTAACTATGCTTTTAAAGAAAAACCAATATATGCACTTTTGTGGCGTTTAACTAAAATATAATATCTAAATGTCCTAATATGACTAAAATAATACTCTTTAGTTGTTAAATAAGTTTCTAAATATCAAGATATAGGTCTACACTTTAAATGTTCAAATGTCCCATTATGTTCTTAAGTCAACTTTAAAATGTTACATTTTAATTGGCAAAAAACAAATATATCTACAGTGAAAAGTAAACAAAAATACAAAGACAGTAATGAAATATTAATAATCAATAACGAGTTAGCTAAAATATAGAAAAAAATGAGTAAGTGTGTGTACTGAACACCATATACATAAATCTCTCTCATTGCACATACACGATATATACAGGGTTATTAAAAAAGAAAGAACAGATTTCAAATGTTTATTTCTCACGAACTATAAAAGATAGAAACAAGTGCCATACATCAATGACTAGAGGAAGGTTCAAAGTTTTATAATCCTGCCTATTAGTTCCATTCAATACCCATCGAATTGTTGCAGCTATCAATTCAATAACTAGGGAGCAGTTAATTCGCGTGTGGCAAGAAATGGAGTACCGTTTTGATGTTTGTCGGGCAACACATGGTGCTCATGTTGAGTGCATACGTATATTAAAACTTTCAACAATAAAACTTTGAACCTTCCTCTATCCATTGATGTATGGCACGTGTTTCTATCTTTTATAGTTCGTGAGAAATAAACATTTGAAATCTGCTCTTTCTTTTTGAATAACCCTGTATATGTACTACTAGTATCATGTATCGATTTAAAATAATCAACATTAACTTCTGAAAATTTGGAAGGCAATAGAATTATTTAGATGAGATGAGATTGGAACATTTAAGAAAGACAAAATTTTATTAAATTTTGAACATGAATAGGACAATACACTTATTACAGTTTAATGTAACAGATAAAAGTTACCAGACATTTTGATTTAACAATCAAATAATACAAATTAAATGTTCCCACCAGAAACCATATTTTACTTCAAGTCCAAACATTGGAATTAAACAAAGATTGAATAAGTGAAATTCAAATTGCAAATTATTGAAATAATTGTAAAAAAAATTGTTTGTTTATGCTGAGACACTTTAATCTTAATTAATAACTGTAATTGCCCACTTTTATTACTATGCATTTTCCATTCCGGGACAAAAAGATACGGTGTTTAGAGAATGTTGTTATTACTAGAGTTCGGGCATTTTTGGACATTTTTGGCATAGTGATAATTTTCAGAGATGGTATCCAGACGAGACGAGACAAAAGTTTGCAGTATCTCGGGCTAGTGTCGAGCTGTAAATAATGCTCTCGTTTTGGTCTCGCCTGCCTCGTCTTCGTTTGAGTCTCGGTCTCGTCTTTTTGAGAATTTTAGGTCATTAACTTTTGAATTCTAGTTATTACATATTTTGTTATATGATTTGGCTCAGTAAATTAAGATATTGTCATACAATCAGTTGATTCGAGGTTTCATTCCCTAAAGTCTAAGGTTTACTGGGATCGAATCCCAGTGGAGGCATATTTCAGTTGTTAGTATTCCATTTAAAAACCCACTGATCTATTAGCCATTACCCTAAGGGACTCTCATATCCTTCTTCAATAATTTATACATTGTGTCTCAATTCTGCGTAAAGTTTACGGTGTTATTTTGGTCAGGAATATCTCGAGAACCAGTGGACAGAAAATTTTTCATTTGAAAGCTGAGAGGAGATAATATATCGCGATCTGTTGTGTCAAATTTGCTCTTATTTCAATAAATTGGCTACTGTTTAAGTTTCGAATGATTTTACGTTGTGCTGAACGCACTAACTCCGCTAAACAATCCAGTCGACTACACATTTGGATTCATAATTCCAATTTATACTCAGAATGACTAATCAAGATTGCACCAGAAGCTTAAAGTCAGGTCAGAACCACTATGCTATGGGGCTGAATCAGAAATCGAACGGGCGACTACATGACATCATTGCAACTACACGGTCGGAGATACCCGTTTTGAATAGGGACAGCACAAGTACAAATACTGATAACATTGCAGTTCAAGCGCACTCTCGAAATCACAAAATAGAACAGCAACTGCTTTCCGGGGGGCTGGAAGGTGGTGGGTGTCGTCGAGGGACAGCGGTCAGTGACAACTCAATGGGAGTGGTGACGAAAGCTTGCTCCAAAGCTTGGGACATTCTCCGGCGAGGGTTTAGAGGCACCCGAGTGTGTAAAAGTTCTGCTGGTTTCAGCAGAATATCAGTAGCAGCATTGTCTGCGTGAGCCGTCGGTTGGATGTTATCCTCCGGTGCTTCCTGAAAATCCTCCTGCTCTACGATGTTGTGGTGTTGAGGCGACAGTGTGGTCATCTCAGTGGTTGTGTAGCGCGCTTGCTTTGGGTCCCGTTTGGGTTCCGGTACCTCGCCGTCCGCGCTGCTAGGCGTGGGCAGAGCGCTGGAGGTGTACGTGTTGTCGATCGTTCTCCGCAGAATCTTCAGTCCGCTTGTCTGGGTGGACCTGCTAGATCTCTCGAGTCTCTTCAGGATCGGGTATCTGAATTCCACAAACGGCGTTTCCTCCAGCTCGTAGTTTGTCTCGTCTTGCAAGATGATCTTATCCGTGTCACCGATGACTTCGTTGTCTTCCTCGCTCAATGACTTCTGCTGATTGCCAACCATGATGATCTGGTTTGTTGGCTTGATCTTCACTATACGTTGCTGATCTTCAACCTGAGCCATCTTCACGAAGTTTCTGGCGTCGATATCAGTCAAGGACTTCGCCTGCCTCTCGGCAATGGGAAACACCGAGATGATCATCTTCTCCTGCTGAAGAGCCTGAGTTGGTTCGTTCCTTGTCTGCTGTCCACTAGAGCCATTATCTTCCTTCTGGTCACTATTGTATGGATGGACGACAGCCGTGCATTTGTGTCCATCAAGCGATTTTCTATCCTTAAAGTTCTTCCCGCACTCCTTGCATCTTCCAAACTGTGACTCTTGTTTCCTTAAAGGTTTACTCGGCGAAATTCTTCCATTGCTCGCCACACATTTGGCATTCTCTTTGTGCACTGCGAGATCCTTTTCGGTCTTGAAGCTTCTCTTGCACTTTGAACAGTAAACCATCCTTTCTCTTCGTTAACCTGAAAGTAGACATCAAAGTAAGCGACTTTCGCACTCAGAACATCTGTGTCAATTTACTAACAGACCATCTCGTGTCTTATAATTTGGCACGCAAGGGGATGTACAAATTATAAATTTAAGTGAAAAACACAGGCTCGACCATGACTCGAAACCGTGTCTCTGGCATACCCAACCAACTGAGGTACCGAGACAACAATGGTATCACATGATTTTTCGCTTCTGCCTTTTTGCCTCTATTGAATACTCTTTTTTCGTGATATTGCACGGTTTCCGGGTTCAAGTCCTTGTCAAGTCTCCATTTTTTACTTATATTTATACATACTTTGATGGCTCTACGTATATATATATACACCAGGCGTGATCAACTGAAACCCGTTCGCCTCTTGTGAACCGTACTGCTGTTCTTAAATCGAGATTACGTGGTATGTTTCCATATCCAGTCATGATTGCCCTCTAGGCGTTAACGTTTTTCTTTGAGAATCAAAACATCTATATGCTGATTTGTGATTCGTTACCAAGAAAGTTTATAAATTATGGCTAACTTATTGTTGAATTGTTAGTACCATCGATTCATTGCTAATTCAAGTCTAATATTCATTATGTGACTTACTTTGATCTAACATATCGTACAAATTGCAAAATTCTTAAAAGCCAAACTAGTTTACTATAATAATATACGACAAATTGTAAACAGTTAAGATATACGGAGGCCTTTCAAGTTTTTCAATATTTCAAAATAACGACACACACTCAGACATATATAAAATATATTACTTAAAACGAGCTACCTACAGCCTTACCAACTTGCAAATACGTGCTAACAACACAAAACCTGACCTGCTTAATTTATTTTCTTGCTTATTTCTGTTATTATATGTGGATAGATTAGGCAGGTCAGATTTGGTGCTATTAGCATGTATTTCTAAGTTGCTAAGGCTGTCGCTACCTGCTCGTTTACTTAAAGACACAAGTGTCTTCTATAACCGCATGGAGCGCTAGATTCATATTCCACAGTTTTCAGTTTTCAGTTCTGGATTGAGCCGTTTCTTACTACTTGCTTGCTTCTAATTCTTTCTGAAGTTATTTGCGATGTAGTGTTCTTTCCTCTCTAAGCCTCAACTCTTCATCTTCAACTGTACTATTTATTTTTGAACTTCTATCCTCAGTTGACAACTTGTTCTCATCAATCTTCCTGTCCATTATTTTTTTATTCTCTTTACCGGTACTGGTTATTTGCACATGCATTTCTTTATTTTCGTTTCTTACTTGTACTTTTCTGTTATTCTCATTGAATTTCTCTGCCTTTCTATTATTATCTTCGATTTAACTGTTATCTTCGTCAATTTCTCTCCTCATTTTTCCTTCCTTCTCCTGTTGCTTTATCTTAATTCTCTATTTTGCTTCTCTAACTTGCCTTGATAGTCTCCGGAGTTTTTTCGTCATAATCTTCCTTTTTGCAGCTTCTTCTTCCTCTTTCTTGCAGGTCTTACACATGTACTCATATTTTTATTTTCTGCTAATCTTCATATATTCCTCTCTGCTCATCTCTTTGCATGTCCAGTGTTTATATTCATAACTTTTCTACATTGGATAACTTCTTGTGTGGTTCCTTCTTCGTCACACCAACAAAAAATTCCCCTTCTTCATCTACAATTTTCATCATTGATCCATTTTTACTAGCTTTGCCTTTACTTTCATGTTCTATTTTATATTTGTCCTTCATTTTGTGTATTCTTCTATACCTTTTTCGACTGTCTAGTCCTAATTATTTTATAGCCCCAAGGTTGGGCGCCACTTATGTATGCTACGTCTATTCTGGTACCAATTAGCTACTTCGCCATCAGGGTTAGGTTCTTTGTTAAGAAATGAGACTAGACATTTGTATTCATGTAATATACTACGTGGAGGATCATATAACAATAGGAATCTCTTTGTTAATATACTCCGTCCCTTATGTAAATAATATATATATATATATATATATATATATATATATATATACACACACACACGTATTATTCTTATATTCTTTCTTTCATTCTTTGATACACCGCCCTTTACACGTATGGACGTTCTCGCACTATCATTTGTCCTTTATTCATAAATGAGTTTCTCTTGATCGTCTCGATGTTTTCACTGTTACTCTGCAATTTATCGGCTTCTTTCCAACGTCTCAGCAACTCAACATCTCAGCAATAACTCTGCCGCTCAGCAATTTAGCAACTGTATATCAACTCGGGGTCTCGACGATAACTCTGCCACTGAGCAATAACCCCGCAGATCATCAATTCATCAATTCGGCGCCTCGACGATAACTCAGGAGTTCAGCAATTCAGCAACTCTACAGCAACTCGGAGTCTCGACGATAACGCTGCAGCTCAGCAATAACTCCGGAGCTCAGCAATTCGACAGCAACTGGGCGTGTGAACGATAAATTTGCGTCTTTACAGCAATAATTTCGACACCTTTCCATTAACTTTTTCTATCTGCTATTTCTACCCTAGGGGTCTCGGCTGGAATGCGCCGCCACTAAACTGTACGACCAGATGTGTAACTTGGAGCAACGCGCTTCTTCACGTTGGTCCTCCATTTTCTTGAAACCGAATATCCCGTAAACGGCGTTAGCCCAATAAAAAATAATTGCAAGCCTATTTAGTCCATTACATGCTCAATATAGTTTTCATCTAGCCCATTCACTTGGGGGTAAACTTGGCATACACATAGTGTCGTGCAACGTTAAAAGTGCTGAGGGCTACGGTTGGAACGCTCCGCCACTAGTGTTATAAAAATTTCCTTAAAAGTAATGGTAAATGACGTAACAGAAAAATTTATTTAACTCAAAATTTTTTCTTCTTCGATATCTTCTCTATCAATTTTTTTCTGCGTTAGTACAGGGTGTCCCACGAACGGCGCAACTGGGAATTAAGAGTGGCGTTACTTAGTAACCGAAACTGTACATACATAAGTCATACACCAAATGTTAGCCCTGTCCAAATAGACAGATAATGGGAGATAAGGCACAGAATGAAATGATCAAGTAGAGAGGAAGTGAACAAAAACAAAGAGAAGCTATGGCTGAGACAAGAAGATTAAAACCAAGAAGAAATAAAAAAAAACAGGAAAGAGTTACAATTGAAAATTTGAACTAAATAAAAATTTGCATTTTTTCACCATCCATGATTGTGCACATATTCGTGTAGCTTATTCTTAATTAGTTAGGAACGTATTTTTTTAATCACATCACCCAGGATGACCGATATGCCGAAAAGATTAAAACAAGAAAACAGTAAAAACAGTTCCTAGAGACAGGCTAATAAAAGTAACTGTGTTGTTTATGTATCGGCGTGAATTTCGCTCTGTGATAGGAAATATTCCATTCCATTCCATTCTGTAAGTATTGCTTTCCAGTTTACACTATTGGCATTATTTTTAACTCTCACTTTGAGGACAATGAGCATATGGAAATGCCAATGAATGTTTTAAAACCCTATCACTTTCTTGAGGAACACAAAATCTATCCCATAGACTGAGAAGAATTTTATTTTATAATGGTATCTTGAATTTTTTCATATTTATTATAAATCAGATCATAGGCGTGCGCAGACCCTCTGATTAGGGGAGCAAAGCCTTGATAAAAGTTCAGTCGCGAAAGAAAAACATCACTGTTTTTAGTTTCATGATGGGTGTATGTGAGTACGTATGTATGTATATATATATATATATATATATATATATATATATATATATATATATATATATATATATGTATATATAATGCAGCAACATAGACGCAATATAACGAATAGATAAATTGTCTTTAAAATATGGCGCGCTCCTTTTCCTCCAAACAAATATGTTCATGCACTTAAGACAAAACTGTCTAGCAGAAAGAATCTTAAGTAATTAGTAGTTATAACTTCTCTCTCTCTGATAATTTACAATGCATTACAGAAATGAACAAAATTGCGAGCGCAGCGAGCAAGAAAGCTTTTAGATCCAAAATTTTCGCAAACTGAAAATAATATTGACTTAATATGACACCACAAATATCATGGACGCCATGGCATCCACTTTTACAATATTTTTCATTTAGAACGTTCTGCGCGCCAACTCACGCCGCCCCATAGCTACGGTTCTGAACTTCTGAACTTGACAAGACTGTGAGAAAACCAGACATTGCGAGCGAAACGAACAAGAAAATTTTACGAAATGTATTTTTATTTATATAGAATCTGATATCGAGTGGGGCATTCGTCCCTCTGTGCTGCCTGCAGGTGCTCTTGGCCGTTTGGAAGAAATAATGCAAGAAAGACGTGAAAACTAATTCCATCTTAAGAATCCTTTTGTCCTGCTACTCTTAGATTCTACTAGTCTTGCTTTCTCTTACCTCAATGTTTGCCCCCTTCCCTCCCTAGAATTGATTTCGGCCCAAGATTGGGGAGGGGCAATTCCCATTTCCCCCTGTGGTTGCGCCACTGCACTCCCTTCCCTCATAGTTGCTTTGAAATTTAATAGGCTTCAAAATGCCTACATTTATATAAATGTTTAAATATATCGTTTAATAATGTCGATAAGATTCCTCTACACTAAATTTCTAGGTGAAAGTATACTAATATAATACTAGTATAATAATGTAGGAAAATGGACGTCTGGAAGGGGAGCAAGGATGGCCACACCTACCCCTTAGAAATCGAATGTCAACCTAAAAAGTACGTATATATTTCAAGCGTATAATTTGATTTCCGTCACAGTAATTTTCATTAATGCGATAGTTTCAAATTCAAGTGGTTTTTTTTGGGGGGGGCAACACTATTAGGGGGGTAATATGCCCCATGGAAAAATACCTTGCTTGTCCCTCCGTGGGAAAAATCTGCGGCATCCATGATTAGGGGGGTATTTGCCCCCTCTTTTCCCTCCGTGCGCACGCCTATGAATCAGATTCAAAGTTGGATGACTCTTTCATACGTTTGAATTGATGTTTTAAGTTCACTTTATGCACAGATAGTTTGAAATGGAATCCGAACCACTGTTCAATGTGCCTCCACCAGGTTCGAACCCTGGACTCCTTGATTACAAGGCGACGACGATATCACTATGCCATCGGGAAGGCCCTCATCTTTCATGCGTATCGCTTCTGTAGCGGAGAGCTTTGTATGCTGGACTCACGAAATCACCACTCGCAGGCTCGGGTCCCAGCATGGGCAAAGGCGTTTTTTTAGTTTTTGTTTCTTGTGTGTATGTGTGTGTGCGTGTCTGGTCGTCAATTTAATCGAATTGCCATTCATTCTCATCATGGCGATTAGCCAAAAGTGGCAGCCAATCGACACTAAGTAAGAAAATATAAGTATATTTAATATGACACGTGTTTAAACACACACAGATATATATATATATATATACATACACACACAGGGTGTCTCAAAGTAATAGTGCAAGCTGACACAGGTAAAAGTACACGATAATAGAAGCAAAAAGTCTCAATAAATATGGGTGTGCAAACGAGCCTTTTCGAGATAATTGCAAATGTGTGGTTACAAGCCGCCACTGATTTCATTGTTTGTAAACGTCGTCCTAGTTGGTAAATGCTAATAATGTGTGCGAATGTGTGGGTAAAAGAAGTACCAACTCTCGGAAATGTTCTGTTTTGTAAACAAAGAGCAAACCTCGGACCTCGCAAGGAGTAAAGCACTAGGTGTTCACAAAATGAAATCAGTGACGGCTTCTAACCACACATTCGCAACATTATTAGCATTTTACCAACTAGGACGACGTTTACAAACAATGAAGTCAATGGCGGCTTGTAATCACACATTCGATTATCTCGAAAACGGCTCGTTTGCAGACCCATGCTTACAGAGACTTTCTTGCTTCTACAGGGTGGGAAATAACCTTTTGCTAGGGGTCCACAGTAAAAAGTAACAACAATTAAGAAATTGTGGTAATACCAAATGTTAACTACGACAATTGTGGTTACAAAAACAAAATTAAAAGTTAGTATGTCCGCCGTTTGCTTCTCTCACAGCACGAAGACGATCAGGCTAGGAGCTCAGAAGATTCTCAAACAGTCCGTATTCCATTCCATGTCACGGAGGACTTGTTCCAGATGTGCAAGGAGTGTTGGCCGGGAATAGCGGTCCGGTCCGCGTTCCACTATCATCAAGGACTCAACTGCGTCCTTCACAATAGCCCCAAAGTGCTCCGCTGCATTCAGGTCCGGTGATGCAGCCGGCCATTCAGAACTGCTGAAGAAGTCAATGCCACTTCGCCGAAGAAGGTCTTGGTTTTAGCATTTGCCTTGAAGCATGGTGGTTTGTCGTGAACTAACTTTTAATTTTGTTTTTGTAACCACAATTGTCGTAGTAAACATTTGGTATTACCATAATTTCTTAATTGTTGCTACTTTTTCCTGCAGACCCCCAGCAAAAGGTTATTTCCCACCCTATTATCGTGTACTTTCACCTGTGTCAGTTTGCGCTATTACTTTTGAGACACCCTGTATATTATGGAATGAGAAAAACGAATGAACCTTGCTCAGTGAATTTATCTACATTTGGTTATGGTAGGTTGTATAGGAACCATATTGAAATGCGTCGGTTTTTCTTAGACTCAATTCTGAATAAGTACTTCGAGGTGGCCTAGCACTTTTCCCCGCCTGTTAAATATCTCTAGGCTCTATAAGTATCTCTCCAATTCAAGCACGTGAATCATGCACCATAGGGAAAATCAATTTCTTATCCATCTCGAAATGCATTAACCGATATCACCTAAATGCAATACCAACCTAAATCTACAAGGTATCCAGGTATTGCAAAAAAAAAAAAAAAAAAATCCATCTCAAAATTTCAAAATTTACGACTTCGCCCTCTATAATAAGAACTATCTTTAAAAAGCAATTAACGGCACCGGAGAGGGGAAGGAGGGAGAAGAACTAAATAGGACCCCACCTCCTATGTCCCTCAGCTCATTTCGCCAAGGTAGAGCTACAAACTAGTGATAAGTTTACACTGACGTCATGGACTTGTGGAATCAGTAGCCCCGTTTGTTGAATCTTCTGAACTTGTACACCGCTTTTCGTCTACTTTGTTGAACATCATTTCCTTCCACCAGCCTGACACCGAGGTACACCTGCACTGCACCTAGTGTCAAACAGTGCAGCGAACTAGACGGGAACACCATTATTCAGTCATATTTTGGCACTCGTACGTGGTGCATTCCTTATCAGTTTTGTGGTAAGTAAAACTCCTTTAAAGTCTCTTCTTGTCGTTATAACTTCAGTACTAAACGTATAAGCGTATTTTACAGGGCCACTGTTAGGGGTGTGACACACGTGTCGCTGCAAAGGGCCTTCCGCTAGAGAACGTAAATCTGAATTAGGATTCTAAGAGACTAAAAAAATGGACAAAAATTATGGGTTTTTATAAACTCGAAAAGGGGCTTTCGAATTTTTTTTTACTATGTTTCAATACCGTTCAACAATGCATGAATTGAGTGAAAATTTTCATCTCAAGGTTTCATCCTGTCGACTTCTGTGCTAGCATAATACCCTTTCCGCAGAGTACTAACGTCATGTTACATGACTGCCTCCCCAATGGTGCAGTGGTAGCGCCGTCGGATACCGGTGGTGGTTCGGATCCCACTTTAAACTGTAGGTCCAGTCCCGATTAACCTTACTGTGCATAAAGTGAATTTAAAACACCAACTCAATCAATCAAGCAATGTTACATGACTGATGAAAAACATCGTATCAGTGGGAACAATAATTTTGAAGTGCATGGCTACATGGTGGAATATGTTTTTAGAGGGATTGTAGCGTGGATGGAAAAACGCTATCGAGAAAAGTTATGTACCTTTATGCTCTCTACACAGTGCCACATATTGTTAGTAGTTTTTTGGTTTGGTTTGAGTTGGTGTTTTAAGTCCACTTTATGCACAGTAATGCTAAT
The DNA here is from genome assembly GCF_977018435.1 of Lepisma saccharinum. Lineage (NCBI taxonomy): Eukaryota > Metazoa > Arthropoda > Insecta > Zygentoma > Lepismatidae > Lepisma > Lepisma saccharinum. Next base: position 52,507,435 of record NC_139237.1, on the reverse strand, counting down.
CGGGACTGGACCTACAGTTTAAAGTGGGACCCGAACCACTTGTGCCTCCACCGGGTATCGAACCCGGGACCCCTCGATTACAAGGCAATGACGCTACCACTGCGCCATCGAGGAGGCTCATATTGTTAGTGGTTAACAACGAAAACCTGTCTCTTAAGTTCAAATTTAGAGGAGAAATGGAAGTTGACTGTAAAATCACTTTACAAAATCTAAGTTCCTCACTGATATAGTTCGAACAGAGGCTCGTATTTCGTAACATCAGCCCTGTTTCTCACTACCATGAGCGTACTGACCGTTTCTAAGACGAGGGGGGGGGGGGGGTTTCCTGTTGGAAGCAAAACAAAACTTTTTTCAAGGCCTATCAACACTTTCCCGGCGAGGACAAGGAATGGGCATACTTCGAAATTATAGCAATGCTTTATTTTAAATTATTTGAAAAGAGAATAACTCGTTTTCCAGGGGGAAAGTGAAAACTGGTGTGACATTGTATATATTTGTTGAACTGTTTCAAATAGGTAATAGGTTATTACGAATTCTAACCCCTGTCCCCACATAAACAGACACACTTAAACACAAAATGCAAAGCTAACCCATGCATGCTGTAAAATGCCTTGTAGGCATATGCGGTGGCGAGGGTGTGGAGGTAAGGTCCCACATATTCACTATCTCGTCCATTCGTGGAACTGATGTGATCAGCAGCACGCTCTGGTCGCCTTTACCTCCCCAGGCTTGCCCTCAGGTACACGGTCATTAGAAGTGGTAAACCCCATATCTCCTCTATGCAGGGAAATCGATGGAAAAATTATCAATTGAAATCACATGGCTCGGGAATCGAACTCTAGTCTCCCGTGTAACAGTCAGACGCAATATCAACTAGATAACCGCGTCTCTTTATTCTCAACATGGGCTTAATATTATAAACAGCATATCAGTAGTGCATGGTGGAACAGAAAATATAAATATTGGTGACAAACGTAAATGTGTATTACGTGGTTGCATACACACAAGCAAAAATAATGCAATTTGTGTTAGGATAAAACGAGGCCCCCTAGAGAGGAACATTGTCAAGAAAAGCTGTTTATCTTGGTGAACTGTTGACGCTCTGAATGTTTGTCGATGTTGCATGATCTGATGACAGTCTCTAGTGTACGCAGGATTTGATTTTGAGAAGGGCTAACTCCGAACTTAATATATAGCCTATTGAAAGGATTGGTACGTTTTTTATGTATTTTTTTTGCCAGTTCCTCCATGTATAAGGTTCGGCTAAGTTGTAAAACTTTCCTAGAGGTTATACATTAGTCCCAACTACTTTGATATTGAACTATTGGCTTGTAGTAACATTATATCCTAAATATCACATTTAGGGGTAAAGACTCGTTTGATTACTAATATTTACTTGTCTGTTGTGGGAGACGATGCGACTGTGTCCCCTGCACATTGTTATCACTTGCAAGGCCACACTATACACAGAGCTTGAAATGGAAATTGCTACCTCTGGGGGGTGGGAATATAAAGTCGAGCCCTGGGTATAGGTGGAGGGATATTCCTATGTTTTTAACATGCTAGCAATGAGAGAGCTTAGCGAAAATGTTGGTAGCTGGGGAAAGACCCCCCCCCCCCCGCATTCCTCTCACTTCGAATCCCCATTATATATCATGCTCAGGATAAGTGACACCTCTCAAAGTTTAACCCATGTATGTGAACTGCGGCAGCATATGAATAAAACCAAGAAGATCCCATTTTGATTTCATTTTTGTTGTTTAGCGTCGCTTCTCTGCCACTTTTGACCAATCGCGACGATGAGGATGACTGGTGATATGATGAAATTGATGGACACTCGTAAGGAACAGCCATGTCCAAGCCAGGATTCGAACCCGGGACCCCTACATCGTAGCGCATTGAGTTAACCACTCCGCCACGGAGGACCAAAGAAACAGAAGAAAGCTACGTGCTCAAAAAAATGTTCATCGCAGGTGCTTTTGAGCAAAGTTTTCCTGTAGAAATATAGCTATGTATTTTCATTTCACTCATTGTTTTCACAAAACTTTATTTCTCAGCACATGCACTGCAACCCCCTAAGCCCTCCACTTGGGTATGCCTTTTACAACAGTCAATAGAGCGTGTGCACAGTGTATGCTCTCACAACACAATCATATCATATAAAGAAAGAAATATTTCTTACCTAGTTAAAGCACCCCAACACCTCCGGTGAGCTTCAAGGATCACTTTAATTTACCGAGAAAACAAGGAGTATTGAACGGACTTTACTGCGCAGAGCAGATACATTTGCTGTAGAAAGACATATTGTGCAATGTCCAGCAACTAGGAATTACTACGTTTGAGTTTGCGGCATTTTGTCAAGTCTTGGAAGGTTCTCTAATGACAGGCGTCCACGATAGAGGTCTCCAGTAGCAAGCCTTGCAGCAACTCCACGATCTTTTTCTTTCTTGTAGCAAATACTACACTTCTTACTATTGTATCAGTGGAAATCGTAGCCTTGGCATGATATTGATTCTCTCGCAGTAATCACGACCATAAGCTGGTTTTTTTTTTACAATGATGAAGTCAATTTATACCAGTTGTTGAACTTTTCTTATCGATGCAAGCGTTGAAAAAAATAACAAATAGATTTCTTTTGCGCACCGAGTTTAAAATCAGAGCTAAAATCACTAACAACTGGGAACTGATTCCTGGAATTAAACTGAAAATTATATCCTGGTAAAAATTAGTGGCGTGCGGTGATTTTTATTCATGGGAAAGCAGCCCCAGAAAAATTTAGAAAGTCAAAAATTCTTGAGTTATCCCTTCCTTCAAAACGATCTATAATTAATGTCTATTTGAAGGTGAAAGGCAATCTTTCTCTGCCTTTGTAAATTCATTAGTAATTTCTTGATAAAAATGTCCATTGCTTCCAATGTTTACATGGTTCTTTTTTAATCCATTACCTTCTTGCAGAATATGTAAATCTTAAATCAAAACCTCGCCTTGTAATCAAGGGGTCCCGGGTTCGATACCCGGTGGAGGCACAAGTGGTTCGGATCCCACTTTAAACTGTAGGTCCAGTCCCGATTAGCCTTATTGTATATAAAGTGGACTTAAAACACCAAATCAATAAATCAATCAATCAATCTTACGACCTTACTTATTTTGTAACTTTGCAATTACATGCTAAAAGAAAAATTGAGTTCTTGTTAATGTCTATGATACTACATGTTGTATGGCTCAGGTTGTGACGCAAATATGAACGCTCCAATCAAGGCGTTGTCAAATATGAACGTAACAATCTTATATCAAAACCCCTGTGCGGGCTACTGTGCACCAAAGATTTCAATTGTAATTTTTTTTTTAAAAAATGCTTTGCTGATTTGCCTGAACGCTGATAATGGCACTACACGGTACAAAAAATCCCTGCACGTAGATATTTAACCGTACAGTTTGCAACACTACCTACGGTAGATACAGCAACAGATCTTGCTGACGTACCGCGAGTGCATTCCAACCCCTGCTGATTGGGTAGTAAAGGCACCGTGCATAGAAGTTTGACTGATATTGGATTGTTCAAGGTCACCTGGTCCATTTTCAATTCTTGTTTCCTCTTGGTCCGGGGGTGTTGGGCGAAATACGCAGATGTGCAAAATCACCACAAGATGGTGCTAAAGGTCTCCATCTCACAAACTAACGGAAAGGTAGGACAACAAGTTCATTCTTTTCAGATAATACTAGAAAGTAATTATAGAAAAATTCAAGGTTAAGGAATGTATTTTTCAATTGTAATGCTGTGGACCCACCTGCTGGACATCCTGTACAAGAATGCACGTGCATGCTAAAAGTTATCTTCCAAATATACATATATATATATACTGTAGAGCGTCGATTATCCGAACGTCGGTCAACCGAACGACCGCTTAACCGAACTGTGTACTCGCTCACTTTCAGATATCTGTAATCAAAAAAGTACGTGACTTAGCTGCTCGTAAGCGTGTAGGCTTGCTTAGACAGACCAAAATAAAGGATTTTTTTAAACGTTAATTTTGTGTACTGTGTGTATTGTTCATGCAAAATGCGTATGTAATATGTACATATTTTTGTTTAATAAACTGTATCACATACTATATATTCCTACTAAAGTTGCCTTTGTACGTTACTTTGTAATACATACTTAAAGAGATGCCTGTTTTTATGAATAAATTTACTGTACAGTACTTCTTTTTGGCAAATAAACATGTACAGTTCGATTATCCGAACAAACCAGTTTTCCGAACACCCATTTCCCCCAATTACTTCGGATAATCGACGCTCTACTGTATCTATCTTTTTTTTTATTGAAAATTAGTTTGTGAATATTGTTTATTTTTTTAGATAGTGTATCATTTTATTTTAGAACAACGTTCCTCCACCACTCTATGTATATCTCTGTTGTAATAGTCCATGAACTATCCTAGACCAGTTTTGTTTCTTCTCTGTCCCATCCCCAAGCCTAGTTCGTGCTGAAACTTTAAATTGATATTTATGCCTTGTCTGTACCTGTCTGCGGCCGACTCTTTGGCGGAAGAAGTGGGAGTAATTACAGCCAAAGATGAGACCGCCTGATGGAGGGGGAGAGTAACAATACTTTCAGAGAAGAAAAAACAATGGAAGAGAGGTGGACCAACAATCTCCACCCCTTGAGTCTCCCTTCAGGGCTTGTGTCTGGACGTAATGAATGGATCCCCTCGTTTAGCACGGGGTAAACAGAAGACTAGCAACCTATTACTACTAATTATAACAATAATGAGCAGACAAAGCAATGAAGCAGGATATATACGAGGGTCTTGGAAGAAATAACGGCTGGTCTACCGCTGCGCAGGGAACTTTGCTTAGTGGACATGGTTTTAGTAAATAGCTCCAATAAGCCAAAATCAGGCATTTGTCTCGGTTTGCTTTCAGTGATCTATGCAAATGTTACCGGCTGCAACCGGTTTCGTTGCTCCTAAGATCAAGTACTGCTCAGCCAAGATGAGAAAAAACTATGATCTAAAGTGGACCGTCGTTTGTTTTCTTGTTGTTCCCGAGTACCGCCACCACGGCCTCTGGCGAGATCCCGGTGCGCCCTCCAATAATGGCGCCCTGTCTCCGAAAGAGTGCCGAAAAGATAAACTCAGTGTACAGTATACATCGTTGCTACAAGAACAACCTAGTTTTTATTATCATTTCCAACTAATACTTAATTTTAGATGACTGACACTGAAATTACATCATAAATATATCAAACTTTTATTTTTTGACAATAGATGGCGGCACAAGACTACTGTTTTTTCATTTGTCAGAAGCATCACGAAAAACTAGAAAGTTGATGTTATTCTACATACTTTTATACATAGTTCTTGAGTTCCTAATAGATATGAGAAATATACTATGATAATTGATTGCATGGTAATAATAATTTACAGTTTGAATCCAACTCTTCTAAACTAATGGCTTTAACATGAATTCATAAGAAAAATTCTCATTTAGCCTAAGTAAATGGCTTAGTTATATGCTCCGTGGTTATGTGGGCACTCAACTCAATTTGTTTCTTTCATTCCGTTATTTCTGAGGTTACTTTACTTCAGTGTAACCTATAGTCTAATGCAATACTAATAATTCCGATCGGTAAACTTTTTCTGTAGGGGGCGAATTATATTTTACTCAAGAGCCCGCCCTAATGATTCTCCCAGTCCGCCACTGGCCGCCGCATATGAAAACATTCCTTCTCTCGCTTCGCTACCTAAAATTTCAACAACGTTAACTATTTCACCAAGTAGCTGCAGTCCAGTTTGGCATGAAGTTACCCTTCTCTCAATTTTTCACCACATTATGCGACTTCATCAGGAGATAAGACAAGAACAGTCAAAGTTAAAACATGGGAAATGTAAGTTTGGTAAAAATGGTTAAAATTGGCAACTGTTGCCAGCATTAGATTGATTAGGAAGCAGTGACATGCATTCTGCTGTCTCTTTTACACTTTTTAACCAAACTTACATTTCCCATGTGTTATCTTTGACTGTTCTTGTCTTATCTCCTGATGAAGCCACATAATGTGGTGAAAGATTGAGAGAAGGGTAAGTTCATGCCAAACTGGACTGCAGCTACTTTGTGGAATGATGGCATGTGGTGCAAGTAATGCCTTATCTATATTTCGTCTCTACTTTTGCCGTATGTTTTATTCCTTCACTTTGGCACTTCATTTAATTTGATTTTTGTCATATAGTGTCGCTTTTCTTCCACTTGTGCCTAATCGCGACGACGGGGATGAGCAATAATAATAAGAAGAAGAAACTGTGGCGCAACAGCCCATTCAGGGCCCGGTCCTTCCTACCAAGTGCCGGCCTCATTCTCACCTGAAACTACTCACTGACTCAACCGAGGTGGGACATCAGCTAACCAGTTACGGGGTGACGTGTGGACAGCACGACGAACCCCGAGCAGTCGTTGTAGGGATTCATGGCCGGGTTATGCTACTCATTTGTAGGTCCCCAGTTTCCTCACGGTGGTGGGTGGCCACTGGTCCCATACACAAGCCGAAATCTCAGGAGAAAAATTGTTAGCTTCCCCGAGGAGACTCGAACCTGCACTCGTCCCGTAGCCGGAGCCCAAACCGGAAGCGCAGCAACAGCACGGAACAGTTTCGCTTCCGGCGTCTCAATGGGCGATAACTAGGGAGCGGAAGTTGATGACCTAAAACAATATAGGTATATGACCTATAGAATGTCCTAAAAAATTGAAAAAATAACGTAAAAAATGCAAAAAATGACCATTAAATTTGTTAGTTTCAGGTTAAAAAGTGAAATGAAAAGGAAATTAAACAAAATTCATTCTTGCTTTTAAAAAAAGGCACCAAATGATACAACATGCACATTCAATTAAAATATGCAATGAGGATTTCCAATGGAAACAACCGAATAATTTTAAAACAATTTTATAAAAAAAAGTCGCATACACTGAATGAATTGGTGTAAAGTGCATTAATTTCCCGCATCTTTTCCTGGTGATGTAGTGTGGTGTGTTTCTGTGGCACTGTAAAGAAAAATAAATCCTGCGAGATATATATAGGCCTATGTTCACCTTGGTGAAAAGACTCAAGTATATTACCAAAACGAAAGAAGTGACAAAAGACAAAACAATACACCGAATATTGCGAAAAATGACGGAAAAATGCCGAAAATCGAAAAAAATGACCTAAAACCTGAGAATGCAAAAAAATGCACTTTAAAATTACCTTTTTTGGGTTCTAGACGAAGTGTATATTTAATGGGCATCGTGTCCGAGATGTCAGAAAAAAGATGACATTTCATCAACTTCCGCTCTCTAGCGATAACCGTCAAGATAACCTGCAGACTTCTACCCGGAAATTCCGTGCATCGGTCCAGCACGTTCCCTGTAGTAAGCGTTAAACCATTTGATTTCAATAGAAGCAGACGACAGAAGTTCTCTTGCCGGATTTTTCCGTGTGTCCCCGCGTCTCAGTGTGCGGGCTCCCTTAGACAGCACTGGCCACGGTACAAGACGTGATGAGGATGAGTGAAAATATGAAATTGATGAAGGGATACTCGCAGAGAACACCTATGTTGAGGCCGTGATTGGAAACGGGGACCTCTGGCGTCGTAGTGCGCTATGCTAACCACTCGGCAGCGGAGGCCGGCTTCATTATGATGCAAACACTTGGCACTCATTAAACGTAACGACGATGTGTTGAGAACGCCACATACTTTGGCAACCCAAGGGAAACAGCTGATTGCATCACCCACGCTCATCACCCACCTACTAAGACCATTGCAATAATACCAGTCTAAAATAGCTGTGATCAACAGTTTTGAAGTTATTCCTATTTTCTATTTCTCAACGTGCTGTTTGCAAAACCGGACCATTTTGTTGTTTTTTCAACAAACAATAACAATTATACAATTGACCTCTAATGTTCAGAAATTTGCAGGTTCACACTCGTGTACCGACAAATGTTTTTTTTTTTTAAATTAAAATTTGAGACTACGAAGTCCACATTGTGGTTGATTTGACATGGAATGACCCTTACAGTGGCCTGAAAACATGAGATTCTGGGTTCAAATCCACACGGAGATAAGTTCCATTGCACGAATCACCGCAATCAACCGTAATCGTATTTGAAGATACCAACGTCGTTCATGTAAAGAACGAATTTACGACTTGAACAAGACTCCCAATTGCTGGACGTGTGTGTAGCGGCCAAAGATACCTCAATCCGCCCTCTTTTATCTTCCTAAGTCAGACTTTGCCCGTGAAATTCCTCTCTTTCAGACGATGATACCACGAAGCAGTGTTGCTACACCCTGACAGCACAATTCTCCATATTTTCTTGTCCTGTTTTTATCTATATTTTATTGAAATCGAAATTATGATCACAGAACTTCAACACCTATTTTATTACTATGACTACCACTATCTTGAATGGTTACGTAGTTAGATCTACCTAAGTTACAAGAAGGAATAACGTAACAAATAAACGATTTTGATCATAAGATATTGTCTTGGAAAATAGAAGGCTACCAGACGTTCCGATTTAGTCGGGACAGTCCCTTTTTTCAGTCCATGCCCCGACTTTTTTCTGAGATCATTCGGGACGTCAAAATGTTCCGATTTCTTCTAAGGCAATTTTTTTCTTTAATTTTCTAGTGTTTACTCAGTCATAATAAACATACAAACGCACATTTTCCACAAAACATTGTTGATTGCGAAAGATATAGAAAGAGATAACATGCAAGAAACTGTTACACGAGCAGTTTGTAAAAATATTGTTCTCTAAATTTTTCATTTACATTTCCATATTCTAATTTCGGGATACTAATCTGTTCTCTTCATTTCCTGTAATATGCTTTTGTTCTTGTGCGTAATAACATATGTTTATTTTGATTAATGAATAGCATTTGTATCATTTATGTGTACGCGCATGCGCATGCGGTCAGGCATTGCGACATAGGAGTAGAGTAGTACAAACGTCCCGATTTCACGTTCTGAAAATATGGTAGCTTTAAGATAGAGCATATTTATCAAGTAATTTAACGTACAAAGTAGCCATAAGAAACATATCAGTTGCACAGTGTCAGAAGCCTAGTGGCGTATCTCGTCGAAGAGAACAATTTGAAATGCAATGAAATATAAATATGTTATTCTTACGATACTGTTCAATACCTTACATATTATGTCTATGCAATTTTATAGTTTTTTATTTGACTTGCTGCATTACTTTTATACTGTGTATTAAAAAAATACACTATCAGACTGAATATAAATTATTATTATTATTATAAATCAAACATCAAAATGGTATTATTGATTAAATAACAGAAATTGGGAGAGAATTAATGTATTTATGCATACTTTATGAAACATATACAACACTTTCATGACAACATTTACCACAGGATATGTGGTGTATATATAACATATATGTTATTGTAATCATGTTAACAGTTACAACCTGCCCCGAGAATCTCTAGAGCGAACAAATGAAAACAAGTCTCTAAGCAAGTAGCGTGTATAGCCAAATTGTTATAACTCGGTGCAGGCTTCATCCTACATTCGTTCGGATGAGCCAGAGTTCCCGAGGTGGGCAAGTGCTCCCGCAGGACCGGTTCTCTTAACTCGCTCGGCTTACGACGGTTGACGTTTTATCTTGCTTTCTCCTTTCCCCTTCTCTTCCGTTATGCGCTGCCTTTCTTCACAGATTCCCGAGACGATTGGAAGGTATTGATTCCCACAAAACTATATTAGAAATTATAATTGTGGTTCGGTTCCAGCAGAGATTTGGAGTGAATATGGCGACCAGAAAAGGAAACTACATTTGATATTATTTTACGTCGCTTTTGTGCCAATTTTGCCTAATTTGCGAAGATGGGGATGAGTGATGATGTGATGAAATTGATGAATGGACACTCACAAACATCCATGCCCAGGTCGGGATTCGAACCCGGAACCCCTGGCAGGGGAACTACATGTACGCAAGACCGATACCTTCACATTTCCTTGAAAGTTTTGCTATTGTTATAAAATTTCACTTTGCATCTAATATTTACCTAGATTTAAAGGCAAATTCCTGTATGTGGCAACACTGCGTCGGAGTACGACTGGTCGCATCTTCCTTGTAATCACATTCTTTTACCTCCTGTCCCTCTACTTTCCCCCGAGACCGTGCTTTATCTCAGTGGAGCAGCGGCATGCCTCGATTAGCCTCAATCCTTTCAATAGCTTAAGCCCAGTGGAGAGGAAGGTGGAGGAGGCCATCTTATTCCCATCATCTGCTGTATTGAACCGAAACAAAGACCTCCCCCTTCCAGCAGGGTCCAGCCACTAACACCGGAATTAGACCCCCCCTCCCCTCTGAAACAAGGACTCTTACCAGGTTCCCAAGGTCTTCAACCAGTGTCGACTTGGAACACGGACTTAGATCTATCTTCTTGCTTCCTCCACAGTTCTTGTGTTTCTAGTGCTGCCATCTCTGATCGGGCGCGAAACTATTTCCGAGTACATCCCAGTACTCTTTCTCTAATGGCAAGTATCTTCTCATTCCACAATGGCTCTAAGAACCGGTTGATGGGCAACTACACTGGACTGGCGGTTGACCTTGAGAGTTAATTCTGCCTGCCAATCATCTTCGAGGGTGTGTGCTCTGGTGCGGGTAGTAATCTCAGTTGCGAAGTGGGCACTGCATGGCTATAGACCAGAAGTAGTGTTGCCCACGAGACGAGACGAGACTTTGGTCTGTCCCGTCCCGTCTCGTGAAAATGCTGTCTCGTCTCGTGTCTCGTCTCGAAAATATTCGTTTGTCCCGTCTCGTGTCCCGTCTCGAAGGGTTCTGTCTCGTCTCGTCTCGTCCCGTCTCGTTTTGTCCCGTCTCGTCTCGTAAAAGTGATCCGGGATATCATGCCAACAAAAGTCAAAAGTAGCAGAAACACGAAATATTTTTCCGGAAAGTGGGATAAAGCTCCAAATATTTTACCCATTGCGTGGTGAGAATAAATAAGGTTCGTTAATCATGAGGACATTAATATTAAAAATGCAGTCTGTTGGTTACTGATTGCTGGTTTCTTATGAAATCTACCTTGTGGTTTTTCTCGCTTCATACAACTGTCTATCCATCCCACTCTGTCTCAGAAAACCTCTTCCTACGATCAAATGAAGGAAACAAGTCTCAACAATTATAAGTTTTTGCTTAAATTTCCTATCATTTACACATACAGTAGCACATATCACGTCCTTTGGTGCAACACTGTCAACAGCTAATGTTACTTTCCTCGTCCTAATAAATTTACTTCCAACCAGTGACGGCGCCAGGGAAATTTGACTGGGGGGGCGGGGAAGGCTGGCAACAAAATATTGTAAGGGGGCAGTCACATTAAAACGCCCGAAAACACTACACATATAATATATACTTATATAATAATAATTATTATTATATTCATGTATGGTGTTTTGTGTGTGTCTTTTATTTAGAGTGGACGTTTACTGCCTAAATTTACTTCTTGATTACGAGTTTATCTCCACATGATTCGTTTTAATAAAGACATTAATTCTTTTTTATTGGTAAGTTGCGTTGACTCTAGGGGCCTTTTTCAGTATTGAAAGACATTCATAATTTTATAATTCATCGTCTTTCTTGAGATGAAACTACTGATAAAAATATTTAAGTTATAAGATAATAATATAAATGATGAAAATAATGCTTCTAAGAGTTTAATTTTCTTGCAAAATAAACGTGACGTTGGAAGAAATGAATCTTCTTAAGTATTAGAAACAATGTGAGTCACTTCTCCTGTAGGAGAATTCTGCTCTATGCGCTTTGGAGAACACATTGCGCACCTTTGGTACGTCCAGGACTTGACATTTCTTCTCAATAGCAAGGACAACCAAATGAGGCAGTTTGCATCCAGCATCCTGTTTCGAGCAAGCCTTTTCAAAGATTTTAAGGACAATCATCTTCGTAACGCTGAAGAGTTTTGGGCAAAATTTGTGTTTCACCTTTCAGGGAAACGTTATCACAGGATAAAAAATCAGACAAAGGTTACAGTTATCTCAGAATTCAAGAAATATTCTGATCCTGGCAATACTTACTCTTACTCTACCACTCCAACGTACGTCTGTGCTACACAATTACAGGCACCTATGGAGTTCGTGGGAAGAAGTTCTTCGATTTTGATATGTACGAGAAAGAGCGAACCTGCATCTAATGATTGAAGAGTGGCAAATCCTAATAAGCGTTCTTTTACCTGACCGCGATATGTTTTGAATCGAATTTTAAGTGTAATTTGCATTTTAAGGTTCACGTTCAATACATTTCCAAATAATATCCCCTCATTAACTTCAAGAGTATCGAAGAAATTCCCTTTGTTAAGGTTTCCTCAGACTCATCATCTCGAAATTCAAATCGCTGAATAGTAAGAAACCGCGATGAATCCACAGCAACTGACATGGAGTGTCGGGTTTTCTTCGATCACCTTTGGTCCTGGGTTCGATACCCAGTGGAGGCACTTTAAACTATAAGTCCAGTCCCGATTGGCCTTTCTGTGCATAAAGTGGACTTAAAACACCAAATCAACAAACCAACCAAATCTTGAATCAACGTTGAATGTCTTTTAATAATTAGCGTTGTCACTAACGACCACGATTAGAATAATTTGCGCGTACTACAGATGATGTCTTGTGGTCCTGAAAATTTTCGTGATGTTTTAAAACCATCCACATTCAACACTTTTTCCCAGTTCTTGAGACTGGTTAAAACTTAGGTTAATCTGGGCTATTACAGGACATAAATGAATGAGAAATCACCTATGCCCAGGTCGGCGCTCGAATCTTGGACGAAAGTCACACACACATAGCTATATATATACTAAACTAATTAATATTTGTTAATCAAGTTGGTATTATAAGCATGAAAGTGATATCATGCAGAATACACCACTTTGAAAAGGTGAAAATCGTCATACTCTTATAAATGAACTCTCTTATTATTCGATATTTAATTAACTTCAGTTGGAGGGCCCGGGCGGGGGGGCGAAGTGTCTGACATGGGGCGTCCCCTTGCCTCCTCTGGCGTCGTCACTGCTTCCAACCCTCTAGTAACTTCGCTGCTGATAGCCTCACCTTCGAAATGGAAGCTTGTGTGTCGGCGAATAATACAAATAACTTGTGTTCACTGTCCCTCTTTCATTCAAAGTCTGCCGTTTTTCTTTTCAGCTTTTCCTGCAAAACTTCCTGTCAGCAAGCAAACCAAATTACAGAATTTTTATTGCCCCTCCCTTGCATCAACTTTCATTCCTACTTTAGGCCTGGATTTATGGCACGTACCCGCTACTGCAGGTCAACCTCGCCCTATGTTTGGTGTTTGCCCCCTGAAGCAACGGTGTCCATTGTTCAAAGCGAAACCTTTGTCAGTGGGGAACGGCGAAAAATAGTCTCGGAATACACCCTGGTCGTAAACAAGCTCCCGCCACCCTGATATTGCTGTCAGCTGCACTCTGAAATTCGATAAAACTACTTTGTGAAATGTGTTTAATAACGAGTGAAAATGTAGACAGTAGATACTACATGTATTTTGCTCATAAACTTGAAGGCTAAATTTACAGAATAAAAAGAACAGCTACAACATTCCTTCATCTGATTTACAGAAAGGCTAATCGGGACTGGACCCACAGTTTAAAGTGGGGTTCAAATCACAATGTGCCTTCACCGGGTATCGAACCCGGGACCCCTTGATTACAAGGCGACTATGCTACCATCGGGGAGTCCCCTCATAGAACAAAGTTTCCTTCTACGACGATTATACAGAACTTAGTGCACTTCCTTCATTTGAAATCTATTCTGTATCAGTCTCAGTATTTCGTTATTACAATCCAAGGAATAGTATTCTCCTTAAATAAGAAATAAAGAAATTAAAAAAAAAACATTGGAAATAATATTCAAACGGACGTAAAAAAATCGAATCCAACCACCTGAAGAATGCCTGAGGGATACAACAGGAATTTTCTCAACAAAGACATATCCGAAATTTCCATAACATTCTAATAATTTCGCAACCCCTGCAAATAATCATGTGGTAAAATCTTGTCGTGGTTCCCTGTAAACACTAAAATCACCAAATTACTTCTTTCCATATTTCCCGTATTTTCTCCTCCTCTTTAGCTCTCAGCTGTTCGGAGTGGGATAATGCAAGATTATTTGTCCCTAATTATCTCCTTCTCTTAGTCTTGCTAATATCTTGGACTCCTTAATAACTTTCCCAACAACTCCTTATCAATTTGTACTGCCATGTTTCCTACAATGCTTTTCCTACTTCCTAATAACAATTACTTCTCTACATCCTTTGATGTAAAAATTAAATAATAAAAATAAACCATATCCGTCGGTCCGTTTATCTTTCCAACCTATAGAGCTGAGACTATTTTTACAAGATAAACCTCGGAAGCAGACACTCCACGATCTTTTGGCCCCTCCTTCCACCTTCTCTACCTGCCCTTTTACTTGATGTTATTCAGAATTGTATTAGTATCTGGAGTACTATCGTAACATAAAGTTATTAACCTGGAATAATTTTTTTAAAAAAATGGGGAGTAACGCTGTGTTTCGAAAGAGTATAGGAAATAAGTTTAGGTATTCATTGATGCCTCTCTCTAGAATAGTCTTCTTATTTTGACTTAATACACGCATATCAACGTTTCTAATTGAAATACTTTATTCCAAGCAAACAAGTATTTGCAACTGATTAAAAATTTTGCTTTTATTTTTTCGAGACATTCGAGACGAGACAAGACTTTTTATATGCCGTCCCGTCCCGTGAGCAACACTAACCAGAAGGTGTATCGTGGTACAGCTCACGCCGCTGACAGATCTTTCAAACTATCACGTGACTGCTTCCATCCAATGACAGGAAGCTGGAGACAGCACGTGCTTTGCTCTCTGCCAGTCAGAGCTCGCCGTTGCCTCTGAGGGGGATTTGAATGCTTGTTTGCCACATTCATAGCGGAGGGAAGGGGACACTCGGCGATTAGTTATTTTAGATAGGGAAAGGATAGGAATTTGCCATCCAAGTGCCTGGATTAGCTCATTCATAATTTTGGCTTCCCTTGCGAAGAACTCATGTAACACTGGGATCAGTTGCCATATTCGCATCAAACGTACGTTTGGCAACATTGATCTGCAGACGACAAGCCACTTAGAGGCGGCTGTTCTGTAGCAACGTTGCCAAGTGTAAACCTGCTTGTAAACAGTATTTTTGCGATGTAGGATGTCTCCAAACCGTGTGCAGGGTTCGGCACGTTGGGGCACCAACGTGCACGATGTAAGCCGAACACAATTGAGCCGATCGCTGTTAAATCGCTTTCCAGCCGCCAGATCAAAAGTCGACAAACACAATGTTTCACGCCTGCTGGACTCTGTCTTGCAGGTGAAATATGAGCAACTGCAGTCATTCCGAGATGCAGGATGATGCGATATATTCTGTGACTTGAGGAAGAGAACAACGTCAATTTAAAATATTTGGCGGAGGGGAAATGAACAAGAAAGATATATGTATTATACTCCTTTGTAGGAATTTTGGAGGTTTACCCTCCCGCTCCTATTCAAAGTTGATGTCTAGGATGAGGGAATTGTGAAAATCGTAATTGAAGGTAGAATACAGTGAATAGTGTGTGTGTGGGGGGGGGTGTATGTGTGTGTGTGGGGGGTGTATGTGTGTGTGTGTGTGTGTGTGTGTGCGTGTATGTGTGTGTGTGAGAGAGAGAGTGAGAGAGAGAGAGATATTGTGTTATAGCATTGAAAACTTTATCCAAGCCACATTTGTCAACTGTGAGACTTCTTCAGACCAAACCAAGCTTTCGAGGAACCGTAGCGTCGAAACGAATCATATTTTCTTTGCTTTGTATGAATGTTTGTAGAGGGACAGGCTTTTGTTTACGCTACGTAAATATTGTTAAAGTAATGAGTACCTAATTACGCTTTGGACATTAGTAATTGTAACTCAATTACTGTTTCAAGTAACCTAATGAAATTCACAGTCAATTCTCTTTACACTTTCGCATGGAAGTAAAATTCTGTTCGGCCAGAATTTTGCAATATCTTGAACCAGATGTTCGACTCAAACAATGAGCAAGTTGATTATTAAAATTGTGAGAAAATGTTCTATTTGTATCGACAAAATCATCTCTGCATGTGTGTCCCCAAGTGTAATTATTTTAGAACGCCCATGACGAAAGATCTCTGACTATCATCTTGGATATGTAACCGCTTCTTGGCTCAATAATATAATTAACAAAATTATGTATTTCAAACAAAAGTGAGAAACCAATAAAATGGCGATCCTCGATTTTAAGTACATACATTACATTTCATCGTTTAACTTTTAAAACATTGAAAACTTACGAGCCGTCAAAAAACGGCATTTTGTATCCTGTATGTATGCAGCCATGAGGTGCATGTTCATTCCTGCTTCGTGGCAGTCCAGTTTGTCGGTGTTGTATGGTTCCGCGTAAACACACACACACACACACACAAACACACACAGTGCAATTTAAAATTCTGTGTGGAACACCAGGGGTTTTGGAATCACCTTGGAGATAATGTGGAGACTCAATCTCCATTTAAGACAGAACAGAGAATTCCAGTAACAATGTACAAAGAGAAGAAAGAGGAAAGAAAGAATTTTCTATCTCCGTCTCTGTTCTACGAACATGGCGATCCACTAACATACAACGTACTTCCGGGAAAATTTCCTTTCGTGAGAAACTTCGACTAGGAGCACTGGATGATAGCCAAATAGCCCGATCGACTTGGCTAGTTTTGCTCAGGTAGTACTTTGTTTGGATTGGCTGCGGGGCTGCAGTGCTACGTGGGAAGCGGTTTCCATGTCTAAAGAGAGGAATCCCTTCTTTCAGGAAGAGGATAACGATACTAGTGGATTCAACTACATATATTCCCCAAACCGCTTTTATTGCGGGTAATAACGTCGTTGTCAATTCAAAAAGTTTGTTTAACTGCAGTTTATGCTCGGCTAGGCTAATCGGGACTGGACCTAGAGTTTAAAGCAGACCTGGGCAGCTAGTCTTTAATTGTGAAAGAGCGCTGTACTATGCTCGCGTGCATCTCGGAGCGAGCAAGGTTACAGTAGCGTTGTAAGAGGGGCAGAGAGCAGCGTTGCCAGAGACTTGCGGAAGAAATACAGCGAAGTCACACACAATTATGTACATACACTCTCAAATTAGAGAAGCACCCATATTCCGCACGTTAAACGATAAACTATGGTTTTTGAATTTCTTTAAAAATATATATATATATTGATATTCAAATTGTTGTTGCTTGTTTCCTACAAGGGAGATTTCTATCATAATCATTATTATCTACAGGTTTTCAGTTAGTTTTTCATCACGAAATTTGCTCATTACATTTGGCAGTGTGGGCCAGTTGGTAAGTCAGCCTGATTTTGGGTCATGGCCCAGTCAGGCTCACTCTTGAAGCCGCCTCTGCACAGATTATGCAATTCTTAAATGAAGTAATGTTGCCGACTCTTGTCATTGTTAATCACAGCAAGATACTTAGACCGCAAACATCATTATTTAAGGTTTATATGAATATTCTTTGTAATGAAAAAAGTTCTTTAAGTGTTCATAAATTAAACTTGTTTGTGACATGTCTCTGCCAGACCTTTACGTACCCTTACGAGGAATACTGTTTCTTCTTCGATAAAAAATTGCATTTATCTTGATATACTTACTGTCCATACATTATTTGGAAATGAACATAAATTTTCATTCAAATCACTATTTGATTTGTTTACCTTAAAGCACGAAAACAGCAAGATTAATTTCCTCAGCTAATATATAGGTGTGACCTTTTAACAAATTGATGTAAACATTGGAGGCAAATGCGATTTACATTGATCGAAGGATGTTATGATTTAATACTTTCAAATAGAATTCAGGATGTGCAAGCGAAACACGGTAAGAAGCATTAGTATGATTTGTTGCACAAGTTACGTTATTTATTACGAAACTTTCCTGAAGAAAGGTCTATTCAGAAGGAACCTGTTTATAATTTATATTCTTAAGAGTGTGCAGGACTATCACATAAATATCGCAGAAGGAGGAAGCGAAAAACCAATATTTCCAATGCAAATTGTCTCAATTTTAAACTCATCGGTAAAACTGGAAAGTTAATCGAATTTCTTCACTCACATATCAAGGTCGAAAGATACAAAGTTAAGCCACTGGTTGAAGGTGGACGAATGGGCAAGACAAATTATAATTTATTAGCATCCAAGAACACTTTCATAATTGCAAAACGCTGATTCAGTGCAATATATTTGCAAAGTTCTCTGATTTAGTTTGTTTTACAACTGAATCCTGATCGGATTCACAGAAATTTATTTGGATGTTCAAAGCTCCGCACTTTATAATGGTTTGAAATTAACTGCGGTTTGTGTTCAAATTTCCTGGAGCAAATAAATTAATATTAAATAACCTGTAACTTATGAAACATTCTTGGTAAACACATTATATCTTGGATCCTTCCTTTCGAAGGGGGCATAAATTGAACCTCAGGTCCAGGTCAACAAAAATACTCTTATCTTGTAATTTTAATGAACCAGAAAATTACTAGGGGATGCCCCCTTGCACACCCCAAGTTACGCCTATAAATACTGGAAACCTGAATCTCTTATGGACACAAAAAAACAAAGAAAAGATATCGAGGACACATGGATATCGAAGTATTGTTTTCTTATGTTACTATTTGTATGATGAAACTCCTCAGGTTAATTGTACACATGTTTCTTGTTTAAAAAATATTTTCATTGCATATTGTACACAATCTAAATATGATTGTATATTTTTAATAAAGTTTATGAAGAACACCATGTAAATAATTATACTTAAATTAGCCAAAATAAATATTGATAGAAGACTAAACACCAAAAGTAAAAATTATATAACTTCATTTTAGATTATAGCTTTTGAAGATACGGTATATGAAGGTAGCAAAGACTTTGCACTTTCCAAGACACTATACGGCATGTCACTACTTTATATTTTTCATAAAATCATTATTTTACCTAAATTTGAAGTTTCGGTATCGTGTAGTGACCTTTAATGTAATCTGAAATCTATTAAATACCGGCCATGTTGAGTATTGCACTGTAAAGTTAATTTATGCTTTGAAAGATATCGATCGCTAGCCAGAAATTAGAAACGTTTGAAGAAAATATGCCACTGGAAACATGCAAGCAAAGAACTTTGATTTTTCATTAAAAATTTACACAAGTATAAATTGTAGATAACTAAATTTTGCTTAACATAAAAGTCTGATAAGATTGATATAACTTATACAACTAACTTTGAATCATTGTTGAAGGAAAAAAGTAGGTACAAATTTTTGAACGTCTTTGAGTGTATTAGAAGTATTACAATTTTAGTGTGTATATAATCTGGCACAAGACAAACATGTAAATATGTATTCGCAAAAAAATAACGTATAAATTCCTGACAATTCTTTCAAGACCTACAATACTTCATTCGTTATATCTTGGGATATCTTGGGAGGAATCACCTGCTTGATTGTAGGATAGTATGTTTGGAATCCAATGTTGCAGAAATCTGTCTTTTGAAAAATATATGACGACTTGCTTATTTGCCTTAATATATTAAGTGTGTAATATATTTAATTACAACCGGTGAAGCAAGTTTGCTGAAATCGTTGACAGCATCTTGTTTCGACAGTAATAGATCTCTGAAAAATTTCGGGTTGGGTACAATTTGAAAAATCAAAAGAAAAATGAAAGTGACTGGTTCACAATTCTTCCTTTAATAGCCGTGGCAAAGGTTTTTGCATTCTCCCCCACCTGCTTTCTTCTCTTTTTATTCTTTTTTTTCTCCTTTTGTTCTTCTCCAGACTTTTATTCCGTTCTCAACCTGCGCTTGTCCCCAGCCATAAAAGCCACCGGTGAAATTCCGAATGGGGCATCATCCTCGTCCGGGATTTTCTCTCGCGACGTCAAATTGGGACATTCCTGAGGGAAAGAATACGAAATGCAAATAACGACCTTCTTTTCCTGCAAGTGCTGAGTCGACAATGCCGTTTCTATATGCTCCATTTAGTCGTTTTCTTTTTGGGGGTAGACGGTTTTCCCCAGGTTCTCTTCACCCCTCCCACGTGTCTTAAGGCCTTCCTTCTCTTCCCCCCCACGGCTTCTCATTACACATTTGGGAAACAGCAGAGGCTCAGTTGGGACGCCAAGGAAGGGAATGTCCAAGGGCAGAGCAGATTAGGAGAAAAGGGCGTTGACAGACCGAAGAATGAAGTCAAAACCAAAAGCTCCTTGAATAATGATTCCCAGGGGTTGGAGTACTTATTTACCCATTGTGCAGAACTAGGCTCAAAGCTGGCTAAATCCAAGTAGCGACTCTTGCCCAATTCAAACGTAAATATACCTCCTTTGTCAAGAGAACCGAGTCTCCTAGTTCATCCTTCGGTACTCGTCACCGTCTGTAACAACTAAATCCCCTACCTTTGTGAAGAACCATTCATATCTGCCAATAGAAATGCTTCCAATGCGGAGAAATTTAACGTTGATGCTTCATGAATTATTCCACAAAAGTGATGTGTATCGCAGTTAAACCGTCGAGGCTGTGTTTATATAAATTGTCATAACTGAATAATGGTTGTTGTCCTCAAACTACAGCTCTCGAACTTCTGCAGCTAAAACGCTGAAGAGCGGCGGATTGTCCACAATCTCACGTGAGTTGTGGACATGCTCGTCTCGGAAAGGTTGGGATCGAACTGATCGGTCGACCAATCATCTCCCCAGCTAGGAATTTCTACTTCGAACACTGTATCTACTCGTTCATTTTACGTCGCTTTTCTGCCACTCTTGGCAAATCGCGAAGATGAGAGTGAGTATGATATTGATGAAGAGACATTCACAAACACCCAACGTCGTTGCCTTGTAACCAAGGGGTCCCGGGTTCGATACCCGGTGGAAGCACAAGTGGTTCGGATCCCACTTTAAACTGTAGGCCCAGTCCCGATTAGCCATACTGTGCATAAAGTGGACTTAAAACACCAACTCAACAACAACAACAACAACAAACACCAAAGTCCAGGCTGGGATCCGAACTTGGGACCACTGGCGTCGCAGCACGCTGTTCTAACCACTCCGCCACGGAGGCCGACTTGGTCTAGTTTGGGGATAGAAAGAGGGATGCTTGTGTAGATCAACATGAAGATAATGAAGCGGGTGGGGGATGCTTATACAAATTATCCTAGGTGGGAGGATGCTTTAAGAAAAATGTCTTAACGTTCTTCCCCATTTCGAATACTGACTAGCTGATTTCTATGAATTCATTGGCCCAGAATAAATTCACCACCATATTACCATCAACCTTCACTAATTCATAATCAAGATCACGGTTACACCAACCAACTTTCTATATTTTCTATGCGTATGAGCAAAACGAGCTAAGAGTCAATTCACTGGTCCCGCCAACGGCCAGAGGTAGAAACAGCAGTTTAGAATAGTGATGTGTCACAATCGAGACTTACTTGTAAGCGACTCAGACCAGGGTATAAGGAGTGACCTTCTACGTAGGCACCCAAAGGCCAACCTCACTTCCACGTACTACGTACCCTGGACTGCATTTTGCAGACGAACGAGGCTCTGGCGACTGGCACTATGGCCAGTATAATTTTGTGTGTGTTGTCCTGTTTTTGTCCTTGTATGTGCTGAAAAGCCTCAGCTTTTAACGAAAGTCAGAAAATTTTAATGTTTTAGTAAAACAACATTGCAATTATGCTATTTTAGATATGGTAAGGGGCTGGACCCCGTATAATGTGACGGGTGCAAAATAGCCTAAGTGTTGACGCACCCAAAATTTTAAATTCAAATTCAAATTTAAGAATGAGGACCGTGCTTTATGGAAATTATTTTGGGAAATTTTTAAGGCTCGTAATGATTTGAACATTTATAAACAGCGATTTCCGTGCATGTATAATTAGATAGCTAAGCTACACAAATTCTGGAATGTGGCTGAAGAAAAAAAAATGGATGCAACAGAAATATAACATGGTTGCTACAGAAACGAACGCAAATATAGAAAAAGAAGAAACCATTCCTGGCATTTATCTGTAATGTATGAATAACTGGAGGTAAGTATGACTAGGTCTAAACTTGAATATCACATGAAGGACTGCACTGGCCTGCTCTGCAATGCAAATATTCAATTGCGCGGACTGCAGCAAAACTGAGATAGAAGAAACATACGTACTTACGGCTAGTTTAAATTTTGTTAGCCGTGACTGTTTTAACCCACTTGCATAACGTACATCCATATAAAACGACGGTTGCGTAATATATGCAGCAGTATTTTAATCTAAGATCGCAGTTAAGACAAGAACAGACACAACGAAATTGCGTTAAATTTCGACATAAATTTCTTATTAGGGCGTCGAATATCATCAAATTCTCTTCTCATTTTGGAAGCGTTTCTGTTTACGCCGCCATTTTCTGACGCAGGCCTGAGTAAAATCAGCAATTTCCCCGTAATGGCGGGTGCATTTGCACGAGTTACTTGAACCTGACAAGCGACCATTTTTTATGTCCAGCGAGAACGCCAGGGTGAAACACTTCGCGAAGAGAGACTCGTAATTGTGCTATACAAATGTTTTACTGGTTGGATGGGGTGGATTGTGGAGGCAGCCTTCTGCAGTTGCCTGCTCCCCCACCTTTTTTTGTAAATACTTTTTCTCTTTTTTTTTATAGCCAGGTAGTTCATTTGCTTTTATCTCTTCGTCGTTTCATTGGGCGGTTTTTGTGGTCCGCTTGTGGCATGTAACATTTACGGTGCAGAGTGGTTTGTGGTCTGCGGAGACCAGGAGCTGCGCGATACTGCTTCATCAACCTCCCTACGTGTAGATTGTGATGCATTTTCTACGCGGGAACAAAGTTCAATCATGGAATAGCCTTAAATAAAAGTCATAGGACACTGCGTCAAGTCGAGGCCCCTCGGCAGAATAAATTTCTTCTGTTGACTTTCAAACTGCACTCCCCAGCAAAAGTAATATTGAACAGCATCTTACAGTAAGGTGAACAAAATTTTGATTGTACCAATCAATCTCTATACATCGTTACCAGAACATGTAAAAATTGTAAGCTATGTTCTTCTTCTTTACATCTTGTTATCAGCACAGCCGGCCCCCGTGACGGAGTGGTTAGCACATCGCGCTACGACGCCAGGGGTCCCGGGTTCGAATCCCGGCCTGAGCATGGATATTTCTGAGTGTCCATTCATCAATTTCATCATATCATCACTCATACCATCTTCGCAAATTAGTCAAAAGTGACACAAAAAGCGAAGTCAAATAAACCAAGTCAATCAATCAATCATTGTTATCAGCATATTTTATTAAAATACAAGTAAACCATTTTTTACTATGCACAAATTGTTAGTAATAGTACATTAGTGCAAACTTATTGTACTTCGCTTAATTGTAGAAAAACATCAAAATCCATTAATCAACATAATATTCCAACTTTCAAATCATTGTCAGGAATGTGTGAGCATGTATGTGTGTGTTGCATGTAGGTTAGGCTTTTATTCTTGTACGTATTTTTCTTTGTAATTTTTACATTGTTTTTTTTTAATGCAATGACTACTGATTAATTGCATATGAAAAAATTTACATGTAAACATGGTTAAATGGAAGACGATGATACAAAGTCTCACTTCATGATGAAAATAAAAAATAATGAAATAAATAAAATAAAACTATTCTTCTTAACAACCAATTAAAAGAAACTGTTAATAATTATACATTGATCAATTATATTTGAGTATGGCTTAACACTGGAAAACATGTACAAGTTTTTTTTTTCTGACAAACATTGAAGAAAATGCTTAATTCAGTACAGAGATAAAACTCTATATTTCACGAATTCAGTTAGTTTTGAATGATATCAACAATTTTCAGTGTCAAATGGATCTTCAAATTTAGGAACCTGTTTGAGTCAACGAAAGTATATTTCCATTGCAAAGTAAGCAGTCTCATTTTCAAGAGACTGCAATTTCAGTGATCAAAGTGATGTCATATGCTGTATTGAAGGTATGTGTGTGTATTTCTAAAGCTTACGAAAGAGTATAACATATAGACTTGAGACATTTTGCGTCACTTTCAATGTAA
>NC_139237.1:51543187-51831915 GCF_977018435.1 Lepisma saccharinum | reverse complement strand
GTTGAATAACTCCGTCAACATCAATTTAAAACATGATCGTGTTGCTGTTTATCTTTCTGAAGATTAATATTCATAGTCTGTAACATTGCTTGATTATTTGCTGAAGCTAATGATCTCCAGGAATAATTCACGGTGCTAGAATGCTGATTCTGCAGGAAAAAGGAGCTCCGGTATCTTTCACTAGCTGTACCACGAGAAGTTTGTTTTAAATAAAACAATCCCTCTCTCACAGCACGTATGGTAATCCAAGAATTTTGGTACATTGGTGGGAGCTGGTCGCATGTGCAGAACTTTCACAACTTGTATAGGACATCAAGGGGAAAAACTTTCCTCAGTATGGTTTTACTCCTTTCGAAGCCAAGATTCGAAAATGGCATTTTCTATCCTGTCGTTATGTGACTTAGATTCATTGTTGCCACTGTCATTTTTTCCCTCGGATAACATATTAGAAACGAAAAAGGTGACACATCTAGAGGGTGAAGTCGTTGTGACTGTTATCTCTCTCTCTCTCTCTCTCTCTCTCTCTCTCTCTCTCTCTTTCTCTCTCTCTCTCTATACCTGTTTGCGTGTGTGTGTTTTTATACTCGAATCAATCAGAATTTTATTTATGTATACTATTCTGGTGGGCATATGGGTTGACTGGCAATTTTACGGTACCCCCCTGTGCCGATCAGTTTTGCCAATCGTGCAGTCTAGATCGGATATGTACAGTAAATTCAGGTTGTAGAGTTTGAGCTGTGGTTGAACTCTTTATCTCACGCTCTTTTTCCTTCATTCTTCTTCCTTCTTCTCTCCTCTTTCTCTTTTGTCCTTTCTACTTTAGCCTTTTAGGTGAAAGTACAGTTGACAAGGGAAAGCCACCTGCTAGAATGTTCCAGAACAACTTCCTAATAGGGTGGAGGGGAGTAATTTTTATGTATATATATCGTTCTGTTTTGTACCTTGTTACATTTGTACTTGGTGCAGAATCTGAAGAAGACCTTGCTAGAAGGTTGAAACGTTACGTTTAGTTTATAAAATAATGTTCTGGCTTGGTCAGCATATTGAGTTTTTCATATCATGGAAACAAGGCTTAATGGTGTTATCATTTTACAAGTATCAAAAATGAATTTGAGGAATAGCCTACAGTTTAAAGTAGAATTTGAACCAGTGTGTGTGTCAATCCGGTATGGAAGCCGACATCCTTTGATTGCAAAGCGATGACGTTGCCACTAGGCCATCTGGTAGAAAAATATTAAAATAAAAATAAGCAGTAACACGTCAACATTGAACTGCGATAACGCATTTCTGATATTCTTCTCTGAGGAATGAGGATCAGATAATCCCACCAACTTGATCAGATAATCCCACCAACTTGAGAAATTTCAAAATTTAAGATCTTTCAACACAAAATATTACTTTAAGGACTGAATAGAAGTACTTCTAAAACAAGGAAGCTATTTTTTACCTTCACGCAAAGACAAACTGCAAGAATTGGTAAAAAATCAAAGCATTCTTCATACTTTAACTTAAATACTTAGTAGTTTGAAAGTCGTTTGTTGTCGTACAACAATTGAAGGGTTGACAGTGGTAGTTCATCAATCGGGTTTATGTATTTCGGATGTTCAAAGCTCTGTAAGAATATTATCTATACGCCATATATGCAATATGGGTATCATCAAAATGCATATGGCGCACTTGCTAAACCTTATGTACCAAGGGAAAGCAAACTGTCCTTGCCCGCCCCCACTTTCTGCATCTTACCCCCCTGGTTTCGGAACCCAATCGCCGCCAACGTAACATGCCGAGCGATTGTCATCGCTTGTACCGCCGCTCCTCTAAACTGAACGATGAAGTGATACCGGGCTTCGAACTCGGCATATCTCTTAGCCAAAGCTTGAAAATCACCCGCGAGGAAGATAACAACCAATGAAAGAGCTTATACGAGGTCAATATATGGTTTCATGTTCCAGACTACACTTCCTCCTAACACGTACCAGTGTGAACCTGGTTATTGCACGCCTCTGAACACATCTGCCTTGTTTTGTTGCTATCAAGGGAAGTTTTAATCTCTCCTCCAAAGGTTTTGAGGAAATATACGCGCTCATACCTTGAAATAACCGTCTGAGCCTATGGCTCGTATAATTGAGACTCGAAAATCTAGCAGCTATAACGGTTTTAAGGACCAATCAGCGCTCAGCCAATAAGATGATCAAGATGATCCTGGATTGCCCTTAATAGCTTAGGCCATTATCATGTCGCTATCGACCATTCTGGATCATAAAACGGATATATATGATACCCTGATAGACTGTGCTGCAAGTCCACATATCCCAACCTATGCATCTTCCCTAAGAAGCAGCAAAACAAGGTTTCCATGCATTGTCTCGTGTTTTGCAGAGAAGGCTGTTGAAATAATATTTGGTACTTTAGAGAAAGTCGAATTAGCAGTGGTTCATTTATGCCATCGAGGAATTGCTATGCCAATTAAAAATCACGAATTCGATAATTGAAATACGTCATCTTTACTCCTCACTAGTGCAGATTTCTATACCAAAGTGATAATCCACAAGCGATACTTGTCAGTTTTGCCTGCATTTAACATGATTGAACATTTGTGGAGTGTTTTGGAGGCCAATGTGCGTGCTACGTTTCTACCTCCAGCCATACTTTAAGAGCTAGAGACCCCTTTGCACGAGGAATGGATGTGTATTCCCTTGAACATTTATAACACCATTAAGCCTTGTTTCCATGATATGAAAAACACAATATGCTCACCAATGCAGAAATTTATTTTATTATAAAACATAAACTAAACGCAACGTTTCAACCTTCTAGCAAGGTCTTCTTCAGACTCTGTACCAAATAAAAATGTAACAAGGTACACAACAGGACGCATACACAAAAATACTCCCCTCCAGACTATTAGAAAGTTGTTCTGGAACATTCTAGCAGGTCCCTTGTCAACTGTACTTTCACCTGAAAGGCTAAACTTTTTCTTCCATATGGAATGTGGTTGTACTCTTTATCTCACGCTATTTTTCCTTCATTCTTCTTCCTTCTTCCTTCTTCTCTCCTCTTTCTCTCTTGTCCTTTCCACTCTTCCTAACACCTTCTTCCATTCTTTGTTTATCTTCAGTCCCCCACTCCAGTTCATTGTGTCTTCTTCACCTTTCTTCTCTATTTCCTTGGCAGTCTTTCGTTCCCGAATGACACGATAAGTTGAACGGGTCGCTTGTGTGGCACTCGGAACTGGACTCAACAGCGTACATCGTGTCGCTTCGGTCTGTTGGTCGCATGTTCAGTGAAGCCTCTTTTATAGGTTGCAAGTACCCGTGCCGTTTGTCACATGTGTGAAACCCTTCTGTCGCGTGTCACTTGCCTCTTGTTACTTCGCTCTGAAAGCTCCCTGGAATGATCACGGATGAGGTCGAATGATGGCTTTCTGATTTGTTTAAGGAAACAGGCCAATAAAGCATCCATGCATGCTCTACATAGGATTTGAACCAAATGCCACCAGTCTCGTGGCATTTTATGCTTACCACAACACTTTATATGTCGTTGTAATCTTCTCGTCCAAAATATTTTTTTCCTGTTTCGGGCTTCCCCGCTGGCGTAGTGGAAACGTCGTCGCCTTGTAATCAAGGATACCGGGTTTGATACCCGGTGGAGGCACATAGTGTTTCGGATCGAACTATAAACTGTAGGTCCAGTCCAGATTAGCATATCTGTGCATAAAGTGTATTTAAAACAACAAAAGGAAGAACTCAAATATTTCATGTTTTCTCGTCTAGAAGTTTTTTCCGGAAATAAGGTATAGGCCTATATTCGGGAGACCTTGAGGAGGGTGGGGATAGAGTCCCTTAGCACCATTAACAATGAACTTTCAAAATGCTTTCGGAAGGGCAACAGAACAAAAGGAAGACATTTGAAATGTTATAGAAGTATAACTAACCATAACGTGACCTAAGAGTTATAATTGTATAGAACAGAGCTTCGTGCCATTGTTAGCTTCAGACCTTAACATATATAAATCCGGGGTTACGAAAACTCAGCGGATCAACTTTGGAAACAGTTTTCCCTTAACCCTCAATATGCACATATTGTCTCTGTCACTTGTTTTGAAACTATTCAGACCGTTTATTAAATTCTTAATTTCATATTTACCGTCGCATTTTTTTAACTTTTGCCTAATCGCGACGACGAGGATGAGTGAAGCTAAGATGAAAATTGATAGAATGCCTCTCTCAAAGAAAGCCCAGGCCGGGACTCGAACCCAGGAACTTCGATGGCGAGATAGAAAGTCAACAACTTAAAGGGCTCATCCAATAAGCCGAAAATAATTTCATGTGCAGTTTTACTCTTCTTACAGTGTGCCTCTAAACTGCAGATTTACGTATTAACTAGCTCTCTCTCTTTACTCGCAACTGATTTCCACTCGTATTGAAGAGTAGAAACTACCCCCATCCACACCCATTCCTTTTAATTCTCCTACCAAGGCTCTACATATCATTGATTTTATTTGTTTTTCTAAGTTTACTTTATGCATAAAAGGCTAATTGCGACTGGCGGTTTAATGTGGGATCCCAACCACTGTGCCATGTGCCTCCATCGCCTATCGAACCCGGAACCCCTTGATTACCGCTCCACTACGTTACCACTACGCCATCGGGAAGACTGCATTTCTAAATGGACTAGAACTATGATATACGTGTACAAATTTGTACATTTTTGAACATGTATATATTTTCATTTCATTCATTCATGTTCAGATGTATTTTCTATTCTATACTGATGTTTTGTTCCTCTTTCTTTCTAGGTAAGTGTATCTGTGAACACAGAAGACTATAGATGATTGCGGACACGTTGGTGTTGGTGAGTGGAAGTAACAAAAGAGCCAAATTCCAAGTAAACGCTCAATTGGTATTTATAATCACATTCACTAAATATTCGTTCGAGTACAAAAATATGGTGCTCAAATGTTCAGTCTGATTTTACAGAGAAATATAGATATTCATAACTGGCCAACATTTTTCTAAGGGAGTATATCTCGACATCAAAATGCATGGGACTCATCGATGGAGGGTATTGGAGAGCTCTACAGGAAAAGAACAAAGGGGTATAGCAGGCATTTTAAATTAGGGACAGGGATGAGTTCAACATCGTTTTACGGGACACATAATTCCAGGCAAATGTTGAACGAAGCTTGTTTTGACATGGGAAATCGCTTTACCATGGCACGTCCAATATTTAATTTCACTTTGATCCAAACCGTTGGTTATTTTGTACGTATTTTCAAGACCCAATAATTGCTTGTTTTTGCATTTGCATATGCATAAAGTCAATATTATACGTTATCAACATTTCACTTCGTAATAATGAAAATTAGACAGAAGGTGTACTTGGGCACACGCTGGAAAAACTATTCGAGACATTTTTCGAAATTTGCGTCAACTTATCACGGAAGAGAAAAGCAAAAGTGGTGAAAGAAACTGCAAAAAGAGAAGCGAGAAAGGGAGAGAGAGGAAAAGAGAAAATGCGACAAGCGGGGAAGATGAGAGAGAAGCGGAGAGGAAGACAAAAGAAAAGCTGAAAGAAAGGGGAAGATAGAAGCTGAAAGGAAGAGAAAAACAAATGTAGAAGCGGAAATAAATGGAGAGAGAGAAAAAAAGGAAAAGAGAGAAGCAAAGATGAAACGAAGAGATAGAGCAAAGGAAAAAAGGGAAAAACGGAGAAGTGGAAACGAAGATATGTGGCAAAGGAGAGAAGTGGTTAGAGGGGGAGAGAAATTGAAAGAGAACAAAGTGAAAATAAAGAGAAAGCAAAGGAGAGAGAATCTGAAGGAAAGTGAGATACAGGTGAAAGAGAGAATTGGAAAGAAAGGAAGTGAGAAGAAAGATGGAGAAATAATTAGTTTGATAATTATAATTACTAATAATATAATAAGGTGTCACACAACAGCGATTCTGATTTAAAATTTCGAGATCTATCCCTTTCAGTGAGGGGCAAAGGAGGGCTGTTGTAATGTGTTTTATGTTTTCATTAGTTTTTGCATTTTTTGTCTGTCTAGAAATTGTTAATCTGTTACGAAGTTACAGGCGACCATTTCAAAAGCTTAGACATGTTATTAAAACTAAACACGTTAATGCTAGCCTCCGTGGCGCAATGGTCAGAGTACCACACTGCCAAGCCAGAGGTCTCAAGTTCAAACCCTGGGTAAGGCAAGGACGTATCATTTGTTCCAGCATCCATTTCATAAGTTTGTCATTCATTCTCATAGCCGTGATTATTCCAAGAGGTAGAATTGCGACGTAAAACAATCAAAATAGAAAGAGTAAACACATTAAGATTAACGTGATGAATTTTCAATCGATTGCAAAACGGGCGAGAGGGGCTGAAACAAACGAGTTTTAATATTTCAGTACCTTTATGAAAATATAGTGATTATTTAAATTTTTCAGTGGATAAAATAAACAATGAAAGTGTTTCCTCACTACATATGCTTATATAATTGCGACTATTTATTTCATTAACCGTGCATGCATTATAAATAGATAAAACACTATCATTAATGAATGCCAACGGAAGCAGAGATCTCAACATGTGTATGATATAATAGGTCTCCATTCCACGTTACGCACGCACAAGGTAATACGAAATAACCTCATCACAGGGCGCATGAAAAATTTAAATTTGCATGTGTCAGGCCGGGTTATGACTAATGTAGGTGAGCGTTTGGTAGACATGCGTATATAAATGGGATTCCATGGTCGTCTTGTAGGTAATGACTGGAGGAAAAATTTATGCTTTCGTGATCTTGGCGATCAGCACGTGAGGATATCCCCTGCATTTTGTAATTGGAAGATATATATTGCGTCGTGCGGAGATGGGAGTGAGGAGATTGGAGACGTGAAAAGAAGAAAGATGGAGTGAAGGGGAAAGAAAAGGATGGGAATGAAGGAATTAAAATACTGGAAACGCATACAGAAGATCGAATATGAAGGAACATGGAGAAAAGAGGAAGGAAACGAAGAAGAAAGACAACAGGATAAGAATAACATGTTATGTGAGAGAGAAAGAAAGGAAGTGATATAAGAAATGACAAGGGGAAATACAGACGAAGATAAAGTCGTGAGCAAAGACAAAGAAAAGAGAATGGATCCAAGAAGTGGGAATGAGAGACAAGATAAGAAAAAGTAGAGAGGCAGCTGAACTGAGAGAATGAAGGATTGTTATAGTTGAGTTAAGAAAGAAGACGGAGAGGAGAGATTTGTTTTTTGATTTGGTTTATTTAACTTTGCTTCTTTGCCACTTTTTAGCTAATCGCGAAGATGAGGATGATATGATGAGCATGATGGACACTCACAAAGAACACGAGTGCCCATGCTGGGATTCGAACCCAGGTCTCCTGTTGTGCTAGTGCGCTGCGGTTAACACTCGGGCAAAAATGTCCGCTGGAGAACAGAGAAAAGGAGGGAAGAAGTAGATAAAGATAAGTTGAAAATGGGGATAGAAAGAGAGGGAGATGATGAAGAGAAGAGACAGATAACCACATACGCAACACACACACACACACTCGCAAAGAGAGAGAGAGAGAGAGAGAGAGAGAGAGAGAGAGAGAGATGTATGGAAGATTATAGAGAGGAAGATAGATCGAGGGATAGAAAAATTGAGAGAAATGGAGGTAGAGTTGATAGAGAGAAGTCGGAGAGAAGAGAAAAGTAGAAGAAGAGTGAGAAAAAACAAGCGATATAGATAAATGGAGAGTGAATGCGTGTTAAAAGAGAATCAGACACGTATTGAGAAGCTGAAGAATAGACAAATAAAAGAGAGAGAGTAAGGAAATGAGGGAAGAAGTAAATAGAAAACGGAAAGGAAGAGATCAGTGGACCAGAAGCGCCGTAGATGTGTCGGAATGCGGGCGAATCGAAGGGCACGCAAGTTCACTCTCACACACACAACCTCCATCATGTAACACCAGTCCGGTCGACAGACCGAAATGTTGGTACAGGCAAAGTGTTCAATAGGAGCATTCGTCCCACTCTCGCATCACAAGAACCAAAAAAAACGGTCGTGCAGCGACACAGAGAGAGAATGAGGGAGAGCAGAATGAGAGGGAAAGAGAGAGAGATAGGACGAGATAGGTCTAGAGAAAGAGAGGGACGGTGAGAGGGGAAGCGTGTTTGAAATATGCAGCCGAGTGCTCAATAAACGTCTCCCTTTTGATTTATAAATCCATACTTTAGTTCGCTTGTCACATAGTATTTCGCTTCTGATCATCTTCATGAATTTCGTAATAGGCTAGCGAAAGATTTGTAATACTAGGAAATGGAGGAACGGGCAAAAGTCACTTTCGTCCGTCGCTTTTTTATATCCTGTATGCTTATCTCTCATCTCCTGCACCCTACCCAGATTCGTGGAGAGTCGCCAGACTTTTCTCCAAACCCTTGGCCTAACTTCGCACTCCCTGGCATGCTTTGTAGGCAGTTATCTTAAGCCACGATCTCTGGTTTTCCTATATTCACCCTCTTTATGCTACCCTCATTTAAATTATTGGACCACAATGATAAAATGCGAAATGTTGCTCTAAGTTGCAAGTTCCTTACCACATACACAAACGCCTTCTGTGCATTCTTCCGAAAGCATACTTCTTTCTAATATTTTTAACTATTGCTCTTGTCTAATCTTACGGCGGGCGCCCTACGTGTTGTCGTGGGGAGCGGGGAAGCGACCAATCCAGCGCGATAAGAAACGCAGCAGCTTCTAGAACGAGCTGCGCGTAGCACCTCCTCCCGTGACGACGTAACTCTCGGCACCACCGCTGTTGTCTGGTTGGTCTGCTGTTCCCCACTTCTCTTAGCAGCATGCTGGTCGCTCACCGTAAGAGTAGACAAGAGCTATAATCGAATATAAGTGTGGCCTTTCCTGAAGCATTGGATTCCAACCTAGTAGGCTACCGTGTATTTGGCGCCTTACCACACAGGATAATTCTCGGCGAGATATGTTGTACTATGGCTTTCCATTATCTTCTACCAGTGGCTTGATTATTTTAGTTTTAATTGATGTGTTTCGCATTGCACTTCAAATATTTTTATATCCGGAACATCCTTTGCCGTTGAGTCGTTTATTATAATAATCAGCTTTAGTTGCTGTGTTATGTGCCTGTATTGAATGAATGGGGCGAAAAGCCTCAGTGCTGACACACCCGGTTAATTATAATAAGAAGAAAACAAATGAGAAAATGTAACAAACATCCAATGTCAGAGTACTTGAGCAACTCTTACAAGAATTCTTAAACAACTCGTACGTTTGTACAATATCCAAGTTTCATTAGAAATTCTAAGTAATTATTTACTCAAAATCTATAAATCATATTAGTTCTTTTAGCAGTCATAAACTATTAACTAATACAATCAAACTAACAATTAAATTTTTCTGCTTTTATATTACTAATAACAATAAGATTTACATTTCAGTGCTGCACTCTATGAACATAAATAAGTTGCACGTGTTCAAAGCATAAATTAAGTTCCGTGTGTTACAAGAATGTTTTCATTAAGTCCGACACTTGCCTGCTTCAGAATAAAGAAAAATCGCTTACTTATTTCTCCCTTTCTTAATTTATTTGTATGCTTACACCCTTCTTCATGTAATTTTTCATTCTAAGTTTTCGCTTGCTTTCTAAGTATCTACTCTTTCTTGCGGATCTTTTCTTCAACTGCTTCCTCTCTTCGGTTTTATGTTTTATCCTCATGTACTCTATCCTCTCTCTCTCTCTCTCTCTCTCTCCCTCTATTGTTTCCTATCTTTCTCTCCCTATCAGTTCGTTAATTTATCTTCCTTTCATTTCTATCTCTGTCAACATTTTTATCTGACAATGACCTGTAAATATTATGTCGACCAGGCATCAATCTATCAAATCAAGAGATATTATTTTTAATTTTGACCCCCCTGAAAAACTGTCTGTACCCGCTTAAGGGTACTGACCACTGTTAATGTGCGGAAAGCCATTGTGCACATTTGGCTCTTTTTCTCTCGTTTTACTGGATGCAAATTATGCAACGGTAAAATATAGAAAAATATTGCTACACACAAAAAAGTTTAGATCGCATTTTCTTCATAACAGTCCAAAATTAGCTACACCGTAGGAGTAAGCATGTAAATAACTGAAATTATACATTATATTTATCATAGTTGTTTTGCACTTGTTTATGCGGTCAGTATAGATTACGTTGCTGAATAGATCTGAGGGAACGAAAGAAATTTTTTTCAATTCCATGTTTCGGATTTTGTTTTCTACTGTCGATGATTGATTGATTGAATTTGTTTTTTAAGTCCAAGTAAGTAAGGCTAATCGCGACTGGACCTACAGTTTAAAGTTGGATCCGAACCACTATGTGCTTCCACCGGGTATCGAACACGGGACCTCTTGATTACAAGGCGACGGCATTATCACTGCTCCATCGGGGAGGCCCTACTGTCGATGATGTAATATTGAAAGCAGAGAAGTAACAGCGGCGATTATTATATGAACCACACCAAGTGTGAAATTGAAATATAGAAGACCCTTATTAGTCTAGTCATTAATTAGTAATCCTGATACATTAGTAATTAAAATAGAATCACAAGGGAAAATATATCAACAAATTAGATTAGCGTTAATTAGAGAGTTAAGACATCAAACTAAAATCTATGATTAGGAAAATATTGAAACGCGTGGTTAATATTATCTAGGTATAAGAAAAACGAGAGACGAATGCTGATATGGTTTTGAGGCTGGATGTAAAATACACTAACGACTGCACAATAAAGTATTAAATACATAACCACTCAGGCAAGGTGAACAATTAAAAGCAAGTGACGCAGGTCCTCCATACGTGCGAGCGATCCGAAGTGCATTCCCGGTGCAAGCTTAAAAATTTTCAGGATTGGCTGAGCATCATTGCTCATACAATTAAGGGCTTCGGTTCAAAAAGCTGATAACAGCGGGGGTGAAACTATGCTCTGACCACATGTCACCAATTAAAAAACTTAAATTGCTGCCGTGCTATGAGGTTTAGAAATGTTTTTCAGTGTTAGTGGCACTTTTTCTCTGAAACAAAAACAAGAAATGCAAATGTTATCTTTTTTTTTCTTACCGCTTCAGAAGTTACGTCACTACATGATACTTACGTACAGTTAAAGAATTTAGTAAAACTTTGTAATTATGTGCACTTTTTTTTAACGTTTTCTAAAATTAATAGAAAAGTTTCGTTTCACTAAGAAGAATGAAGGACTTATTACACGAATAATAAAAAAAAAACTGCTTAAAAGCAATCGAATTATGGTCTAACTTAACCTTGGCCAACAGTGCTGTATAGACAAACAATCTCGGATTGTACTAGTGAGGCAAATATACCCGACCCATCACAATTGTGAACCGAAAACTAATTAAGTTTCACGTTTCGCCAACCCCTGCTTCCTATGCAACCCAACTAAAAGTTCTGCTCGTTAGGTTGCGTGAGCGCCAGGAGCAATAATACATCCCTTCGATTACACGTCTTCCAGATGTAGAAGTCAAAAGTACGAATTCCATTTATAGAGACACTTGAACAAACTTTAGTCAATGTAAATAACAAATACACGTGGTTTGTGATAAATCTATTGGTTATCATCTGGCAGCTGCAATAATGCCATACTACTATTTAATCTAATCTTATCTAAAGAGCTGTACAGCTGAGACTAATGTATTCATGGGCAAGACAACAATGGAACTAACAAATTAGTAGATCAGCCAAAGACCAAACTTGTGACTTTTAGCTTCATGGAATGTTAATGACAGGTATCCATGCTAAATCAATCAGTCGTAGGTCAGGCAGAAATATTAGGGTGGATGCCACTAAAAATTTTGACCTTAAAGGTCATTTAAGGTCATATTATGACCCAAAAAGGGTATAATCAAAATTTTCATGTCACAGTTGAGAATTCGCATATCGTTACTTATTCTCTTGTATATATCTTAAATTATCTCCAGGACCACATATATCACACGGTCCAGACCGTATGGAGCATGAGCTAGACTTTTCATTCGTGGAATGTTAATAGCAAGCATCAATGCTAAACCAGCTGGTCTGACAGAAGTACTGGAACAGACTTTGACGTTCATGATCTACTTCCGAGATCGACCTAAAAATCGTACCAGACTGTTTGTCTCGTCTCTACTATTCTTTTGACACATTACTATATTTGGATGACTTTGTGATTTCACCTCTTCCCGTTCCGATATGACTTTAAATTAACCCTTAAGATAAAACTATTGAGTGGCATTCACCCTAGTATTTCTGTCTGCCCTATGACTGATTGATTTAGTATAGATACCTGCCATCAACATTCCATGCAGGTATATTTTTCTGAAAGCCTTTTTGGCTTCTTGGCGGGTTTACCAACTAAATAGGAAAGGAAGTGACGTGGTTTTGTTTACATTAGCTTCATTTTACAATGGATGTAGAATAGATGTTTCACTCATTTAGTTTTAGAACAGAACCCGCAAACTATTATTAATTATTTAGTAACAGGATTTTTATAGATTTAGAAGCGTACAATATTTAACAAATCTACCTATTTTTAGTGATTATGACCTATTGAGAACTAGATAATATTGACAATACACTGTACAATTCACGATAAAGAAGGAAGTACTCTCAAAATACGTAGGTCTACAGATTCATGTGCCCTTGTAACCAAGTAAATCATTGCACATATCGTTCGTGTATTTTAATTTACATGAAGGTATCCAATTGATTCTTCACTTTTTTTCATATCTACGATTAAAATTTTAATTTGTATTATTTCATGTGTTGCCTTAACATATGTACATGCAATTTTGGTTGTGTAAATCAGTTCAAACTTGCTGAAAATAAGAGACATCTATACTTCACCATTATGGATATCAAATCAAATCAAATAAGGGTGCGTATTTCATGAAATTCGTAGTCGTAAAATTTCTCGTAAAGTTTGGAATCATGGTTGAATTTAGATTTAGAATTGGAGCATCTACTTTGTGTAACAAATTAAAGTAGATCAGATAAAAAAGATTGGAAACGGCTGAGGCAAAAGTGAAGTTACTACTTTCGTGCTGCTGAAACTAAGAAAGCTTTCTTAATGGCGTGTTTATCTAGGCACAATCAATACGGTACAAAATATCTTTAAGCTGGAAATGATTTAGGTTTACCCTCAGCTACGTATATTAACCATAATGCGTGTTTTGCAAACATTAAGGCGTGTATCATTATGGGGGTAACAAGAAAATATTAATAGAAGACAGGGTATTTTTTTCTGTTAAATCCGTGAGATTATATCAGACGTCAAGGTTTTTTCATGACCGCAAGTTTTTAAACGGCACGAATATAGTAATTGATGATGACGGGTTATCAAGAATTGGTGAGCTTTCCTGTAGTGCTCTTTACACACTGTGTTTAGTCGCAATTATGATTTAGTTAATTATAAGTAGTGCATAATTGTGCCCTGAAGTTATTATCGAAGCGAGTAAGAATATTTATACAGGGTGGCGTGGAGCCAACTGACACATTTCAAATTTGAATACTGCGCCGACGCGATACACTCCAGCTGCCTTAGCCGAAACCATGGGCAGAAGTGCGCATGCGCCAACCGGTCATTTTAACTGTCAAAATCACAGACCTCTAACTATAAAGACTGGAAATGATGCACTTTTGTTTGAAGCCGCGCATCTTTACTTGCGCATAGGCTTGGGGGTACAAGTATGGTACTAAACTTAAAAATTGCAATCTTGTGTGGTGCAATGACTCGCAATCTTCAAAATAGTTGTTACAAGTAGAAATATGAAGGTATGCTTCGCCGCCATGATAGTATCACCTCTCTTTGAAATTGTTGTCTTCAAGTTGAGCCATGTTAAAATGTTCACGTTTCCGGTCTGGTACCTGGAGGTCTGTGGCAGCAATGGCATTTTTGGAAGGAAAGGGTTCCGTGAAAATCGTTTTCTGTGGAAACAACAATGAAGTTTCAAACGTAGTAACATCGTCGGCAAAGTAAGTAGAGATATGTTTAATATTGTAAGTTATCAGCAAACGGAACATATCCGAAAGGTATTCATCACGTCATATTAGTCGATTAACTTGTTTGTAAACCATTTCCTTAGCAAATATTGTAATGATCTCAAATTTACACAACAGTAAGCAGAGTGGTATTCACTATTAATATTCACTAATAATAC
This sequence comes from Lepisma saccharinum, assembly GCF_977018435.1. NCBI lineage: Eukaryota > Metazoa > Arthropoda > Insecta > Zygentoma > Lepismatidae > Lepisma > Lepisma saccharinum. The sequence continues at coordinate 51,817,706 of NC_139237.1, read as the reverse complement.
TCGTATCTGCTTCACGACGAATAGGCTTTGTTGCAGACAAACAGATGGCAGCAATCTGACTTCCTCGTCTTATTGAATGTACAACAAAACTTCACAGTTTTCTTGGATCCATTTTGAATCGGTTTGTTACGAATTGTAAGAGCCATCATAAATCACAAATACAACACAGCGAGCTATAATTAACCAAACATGCAAATCTATATAAACGAAATATCACATGGGAAGTTTTGTGGGTGCTTCTACCTGCCTCCCCTCTCGCGTTTGGAATAGACCTTTCCAGCTAGTTTTGTCTACCCTGACTGGACTCTGGCTTGTCGTGGTTGGCGGGACTCCATTTCATGTAGTCAGTTGAAATGGAGCGTTGGAAAATGCAACTACGTGTTACCTGTGTTCGTAGTTATTACGAAACGAAGTCTATGACATGAGTTCAGCGTGTCTACAGACCACAGTTCAGTGTTGGTCGACATGGATGCGTACCGTCTTGGAATACTATATTGACTTTGGTGAAGACATTTGAAGAAACGTATCATGACTGTTAAAAACTAATACAAGACATTTTTCAGCACGTTTCGGACCTACGGAGGCGCTTGTACGGAAACTTACAGACAAGCTTGCAACAGCATTGTAAACAGAGTCCATTTGCCTGGTGTAGTTTTCCAACAAAAAATAAGCTTGTAATTTGTAAGTAATAAATAGCATAATTGGGCGTATGTATAGACGGTTTCGCTTATTTTCCCCTGTTTCCATATATTATCTATGACCATTTGAAATGTGTCAGTCGGCTCCGCACCACCCTGTACTGTGCTAACCACTCCGCCACGGAGACCGGCAAACATTTGTTGGGTTCATGTTGAGATCTGTGCGAAAGCCAAGATAAAGATGAATGACAGTATAGGATGGACATAAAGCAATTGGCACGGATGGTCAACATTGGAATGATCTTGTCCAGACACATTGAAACTACATGTTGTTGGGACGATAAACCTTCGTGTTTAGGAATGGCAGAGTGTTAGTTACTTAGATAGATGCTGGGACAAGAATATAACAAAAGGTCAGAACTACTGATTGATTTAACTTCTTGACGGGAAAACTTGTACATTTTTCAATAGTGCCTCATATTTTATGGCTGAGCAAGTTTTACCGGTCATCTAAGTAAATCGTGCTTCAGGGCTGGAATCCTGGCACGGGATGGCCTTTTGCATTACACAAACCTTTGCAGGTCTGCTTCTTAACATGCATATTTCATTCCAGATGACGTTAGTAACGGATGTCATGTTGTGGTTAAGGAAAGTAATATTCTCTGAAACTTGATTTCACCTGAATGAGAGGACACTTCTAGACATTTGTTGTCGGAGAAGGTGATTTCTATTTTCGGGGCCGTCGTCTAGAATAGGCGATGTGTACCAGGGCATGGAATTACATAAATATTGGATATGTGAACAGAGGAAAGCTGGGATAACCAGTCAATATCTGTGTAGAAGCACTGACGTACATACATGTACTCATATATAAGCTGCACGGTGCTCTTGTCTATAGGGCGACTATCACGGGTATTCGGGTTCGATTCCCGGTATGGATGATTACAAGTTGAAATACAGTAAAACCTTGTTAATCCGGACTAATGGGGGTGGATAAGTTGACCGATTTAACTAAAGTCCGGATTAACTGAAATAACCTATAAGAACAGTAGAAAGTCCATTAAAACTTCGTTTATAGCAACAAAACACGTTTATTATGGTGTATTTACAGGGCATAGGCCTAAATACACTATACAGTACAGTACAAAGTCTGAGGAAAACAGAATGTCATCAGTGGTTGACTGCCTTTTCTTTGGGAAGTTCTCTTGTTGACTTCTAGCCACATTTAAAACCTTGCATTCTGCTTTTTTTTCCTGCCCGGATGAAGCGAAGTCCGGATTAACGAGGTTTTACTGTATTTCCAGCAGTGTCCTGCACGGAGTGTGACTGGAGTTCACCCAGCCTCAATGGGTACTTGTTGATGAAAACAGCAATAGCGTGGTTCTTATCACATCACCTCTGCAAATAGCTAAGATTGTGGACAAGTCTGACGTTACCAGCACAATCCCCTTCTATGCTATATATATATAGTGTGTGTGTGTGGGTGTACATTTGTTTCATTTACACACATAGACTCACACACACACATACACATGTCAAGGATCGAGGTATATACGATGATGCCCTTGAATGAACGATAAACCATCATCTCAAGGTCGAGCCTGAGTGGTATACGCTACCGTATTAGAATGCTGTGCGCATCATATCATCTCCAGTACGACCTAGATGGAGAATGTGTAGATCCTTATCTCTGCACTCACCATCCTATGTGTTCACGGCACGATAGCTCCGTACAACACCGACACTCTTTCGTAGGGCGTAGAACTCATTCGGATAAAAAAATTTGCCTTGTAACATTTTGCTCTTTAAAGTCTTTTCAAGCCTTCAAAATTTTCAAAATATCTATCCTGTATGCTTGCTTCCATGGGGAACAGATTCATTGTTGCCACTGTTCCTTCTTCTGTCGTAAAATGACAAAATTTTACGAGCGTTATGCACTGACTGTGTGGCCAATCCAGTAAGAGCATTTCCTTGGACCGTGTAGACTTCTAGACAAAACGTTAGAGGCTCTTATTTAACGCAAAAGCATAACATTTTATATGGGACAAGCTTGGAAGTGCCTCCACTGACATAATAATGTTTCCCTACCATATAATATGGCTTCTATTATGTTATATGGCAGAAAATATAACTATTAACGTCATGCTGCATAGATACGGGATACATACAGGATATAAATTGGCATCTCGTGGTTCGTGACGTTAATATAAGGGCTTGACGAGCAAAACCTTTTCAAAGAAAGATGTTTGTTTTGTTCCTTACTACATGACTAACTCTCTAGCCTTCTGAAACCCGAAGGTTTATGGCTGGAGCAACACAAGCCTCTCATCTGTCCCTATCTTTGGCAAGATCGAATCCAATCTTTTCCATCCTTACCGATTTCCTTTAGGTCCATCTCAACGTTATCTCTCCATCTTCGTTTTTGCCTTCCTACAGGTCTCTTACCATCAGGTTTCCCAACACGAATCTTGTAAACTCTTCTATCCTCTACCATTCGTGCCACATGGTCTTCCCACCTAAGTCTTCTTGATTTAATTTTTCTAATAATATCTGGACATGAATACAAATTGTGGACTTCTCCACTCACCAGTCTCCTCATCCCTTTTAGGCCCAAATATTTTCCTAAGGATCTTATTTTCAAATACTCTCAATTTATATTGCTCTTTCAATGTAAGGGACCAAGTTTCACACCCATATAATACTACAGGCAAAATTACTGTTTTGTATATTTTAACTTTTAGTTTCTTAGATATTATACGAGAGGATAAAAGTTTAAGATAAAAGTAACACGCTTCTTATTTCCACTTTAATATAATTTTCATTTGTTAGTATTACCCTTAAGTACGTGAATTTTAATACTGGTTCAAATGAGTTGTTATCAATAATTTAATTTTGATTATTACCTAACACGTTTCGGCCTGTAAGCATATATTTAGTTTTCTCTTTGCAAAGTTCCAAACCTATCTCTTTAACTGCTTTCAAAAATATTTTAGCACTATTCTTAACTGTATTTATATCATTCCCTAGTAAGTCTACATCATCTGCATATGCTAACAGCTGAGTCACACCGTTTAATTTTAGACCTTTATTATTTGCCTACTACATGCCTAAAAATAAAATTGGTGTGCGTGTGGGGGGGGGTGTAAGAAAGTATATTTTTCGTTCGTTAATTATATAAAACATGAAAGAACAATGTGTCACACACACAAAAAGTCTTGAATCCATACCCAGTACCAGGCTCAGGGAGGGGAATGCATGTCTGTACTGAGACGCTGGAACAAGCCCACAAATCAGGTTCAAACAGCGATGAAATTTCACGCATGCGCACTGCCACCGGTTATTTATTTATTTTGTGGTGTCTGGTGGCTGTGCAAATTGCAAATGCATAATTCCTGCCCTGCCGTATAATATTATCGATCCTCCGCAATGCAGGATGATTAATTTTTGTCACCTATTGCCGTCCCTTGTCGGCGACACGCTGTTATTTATTGAAGGACGTGTTCCCCATCTTTTAAAAATCGGTCTCCATTATTTACGGAACGGACTGTTATAAACAAAATTGAACACGTGTATGAGAACTAATGAATGGGAATGTTAGCATCCGCTATTTTATTAATTAGACATTGACATTGATTTTATGTGTGATGTCGAATCAGTGGCGTATTAGGGGCTTGGGCTCCAACCCCTTAGAAATGTTACCAACTCAAATATATTATTGGAATATACTTGTGTCACAATACGGATCAAAATTTTGAAGATTTTCCAAAGTGTTCTTTTATATACGTTTGTTTGAGTTTTACTTCAAGTCCACTTTACGCACAAATAGGAAATAGGGACTGGACCTACAGTTTAAACTGGGATCCGAACCACTATGTGCCTCCATAGGGTATCACCTTCTGTAACTCTTGATTAAAAGGCCACAACTGTTCTTTCAAACACTTTCTACAGTATATTATTATATTTTATATATATATGTAATATACAGTGGGGAGAAAGTGCAACAGTAGGTATACATTAAATTAGGCACACACAGGAGATGTACCATGTAGATTTTGAGGGATAAATGCAGGCTCGATCAGGGCTCGAACCCCGAGTCTCTGGCAATCCGTGCCATTGCAGAGATCCGGGTTCCAGTCTTGGTCGAGCCTGCATTTTTCGCTGAAAATCTACATGGTACATCTCCTGTGTGTGCCTAATTTAATGGATTGACATCTCTACGCTTCGAGGAACCAGGTAACGTCGACGTCTATAGTGTTTCAAAGGCAGCAGACCCCGTTGCAGAAGCACTTGCAGAGACGATTTCACACAGGTAAAACAGCGCCAGCGAAAAATCAGGGGAAGCCAAGCCGGCTCGGTAGCTCAGTGGTAGAGCAATGAAACGGTATGCCAGAGACCCGGGCTCGAGTCCTGGTCGAGCCTGCATTTTTCGCTGAAAATGTATATAGTAGGTATACAGTATGGAACGTGCAAGTAAGAAATACTTGGTTGCCTATATATATATACATGTGTGTGTGTGTGTGTATTAGGGCAAGTGCTATGCATGAAGGCATAATGCAGAGGAGGAGATCTAGATAGGCTCCATACATCCAAACAGTCGGCCATTTCTTTGGAAGTTATGTGATCAGCCTCCTTTACCTTTCCCCTCAGAGCTGCCTGCAGGTGCCCACTTATTAGAGGCTGGGTGAACAACAGAGCCTTACATCCAGGCATATTTCTGGAAAACTCAACTGAAATCACACTTATCGGGATCGAACCCGGGTCTCCAACGTGGTAGTCAGACACCATATCGACGTCACCACTGCGGCTCGGTGTATATGTGTGTGTGGAGGCGCGGTGGTCTACTTGGTTGCGCGTCTGACTGCCACGCGGGAGGCCCGGGTTCGATTTATGGGGTGGGTTATCTAAAGTGGAATTTTTCCCGGACCTGTCACCGCATAAAGCGGCTATGAGGGTCACCAAGCGTCAACCAAATGGGTACCTAGGAGGTAAAGGCGACCGAAGCGTGGTGCTAATCGCATCATCTCAAACATGTCCGAGATCGATAGAATGTGTGCGGACTTACCCCCACATATGGTATGTTGCAGAGTGCACGGGGAACTTTACCATCTTATATTTATATATGTGTGCGTGATATTAATTTATTCCTCAAGACATCACTCTATCGGAAGCGGTTTCCGATAAGCTGAAAAGATTTACGAGCGCTCAACGCCATCTAACAAGAGAAACTGCAAGCATAATTGCTTGTTTTCGTACATGAAGGTTTACAGTACGAACCGAGTGAGGGAGCGAAGAGTGGGAGGCGACGTTGCCACTTCTAAGGAACAGGCATGGTGCCAAGTCACACTGCCGTAGTTCCGCTGGGAGGATATTCTCGATATTAATAAGTCGTGGCGAGTCTAAAGATGACTCATGCAAGAACGTCTCTCCATTCTCCAGTGCTTTAACGTAGCAGCGTGAATTAGTTCCCAGGAAGTCGCCTACACTGCAAGAGCAGTTGCATGCAAGCTGTGCGCTAACTGAATCAGTGGCGTAGCTAATGACCTTGCTGGGGGGGGAAGGAGGGCCAAATAGTGAGAATTTTCGATTCAGGATATCGCTCCTGTTTCTTGGTTCGATTTCCAGCCAGGATCTTAGTGCTTGTTCGTGTTTGTTTTTCATTCAATCATAGTTCATCATAGATCTCCCAGACGGCGTAGTGTTAATGCGGAGAGCCTGATCAAACTGTCACGATCCATAGATTACTTACACTAAAGAAATTTCCTGAATATGAAAGAAGCAGTTTTACAAGCACTAAGGCACACCACGTATAACACTTTCACTGGTCACCCCTGATATAGGTATTGGCCTCATTAGTTGAAAAAATGAAACACAGATTAACTCACTTCATGTAGAGAAATTTGACAGATTTAATTTTTGTGATATGTTATGTACTGTCAGTTCTTTTAACTCATTTTGAACATTGGTTGTGTACAATTCCCTTTCAATCTTTTTTCTAAACTTCAAACTACGAGGTTTATGAAATGACATTGCCCCAAAGACAGAAATAAAGAACACCCTTACAACAACCAGAATTAATATTATTTTCTTTGTTATAACCAAAAAGTAGCGTAAATAACGCTGTAAACAATGTACGTATTGTTCCAAGTATTTTTGCGAATATGCAAAGACTCGTGCTGCCATCTATACTTGGAACACAGTAACAGAAAGGATTGTGGGAAACAACATTATATCGAAGCAGGCAAACAGTTTAATCCCATAAAAAGTTATAACAATCATCAAATATATTTAGTGAGTCTAATAATATGGCCAATACTTGTAGTTTTATAATGACATAATTATTACTATGTACTTGGGGTGTTCGGGATCCTGAAACGTCTGTACCGGGATCGGGAAATGATCTTGAAAAGTGACTATTCCTCGATATTTTCTGGCGTGTAATAATAGGTGACACTATCTATGGTCACCAACATGTCAACCTCCCTTCCACCGTATTATATCTTGGACTGCATCTTGCAGACTAGCTATGCTCTGGTGTCTTCATCATCATCTTCGCGTTTAGTCAGTCAATCGATGTATCATGCACTATAAATTTGCGTCCAGAAAATTTTCCTGTTTTGGCGGGAAATGACTAATTTTCCACGTATCGATTTTCGACCAAAAAATACTCGGTCCTGCACACCGTTACAATATTCTTTGTTAGTCTTCAAAGTTCTGAGAATTTTTTTGTGGCGCCACCTTCCACTCTGGCCCCTTCTTGGCGCCCTTCTAAAATTTGTCTCGCAACGCTACTGTTCCCTCCGTCTCTAATTGCGACGCTATGAAACATCGAAAATAGGAATTGTTCTCCACAAATAATGCAACCACGTGTGACAGGCTATAAGTGGTCGCCAAAGGATTGCCTTTGCGATTACATTAAACAAAATCTATAAATCACATGTAATCCGGAATGGACCTACAGTTAATTCCCATTTTGTGCACAGGCTAGACATACAGTTTACAGTGGGATCGTAACATTGCCTTGCGTCCTCACCATCGATTTGATTTCATTTTAGTTATTTAGCGTCACTTTTCTGCTAGTTTTGTCTAATCGTGACTATGAGAATGAGTAACTATATGATAAAATTAATGAAGGGACACTAACCCATGCCAGGAATCGAACACAGGACCCCTTTGTAGCGGACTGTGCTAAACCACTCCTCCCCATGGAGATTAATATTGAGACGTAAAAGGTCCAGTGTTCAATACCCGATGGAGGCACATAGTGGTTCGAAGCTCACTTTAAACTGTAGGCCCAGTCCCGATTAGCATATCTGTGCATGATGTGGACTTAAAACACACACTCAGCTCAACTAGAGATGTATAAATGTGACGTGGAATAGCAAGACACTCCCTGAACAGTAGAGCAATTACTGATTAAATGTCATAGCTTTCTCCACATAGATACAGCCAGTGCTTGCCCTGTCCAGTTCTCGAACCCGGCCACACGATGAAGATGCCGCAGTGGTGTTCGTAGAAGTGGCTTCCGCAAGGACCCTTCTCCAGTCGTTTTGTCTGGCGTGTTCTTGGTTCGCTGCGATTCTTTATGTTCTCTGGAAGGACTCCAGCCAGTTCCACAGAATTTGCGCTCCTCACCCCTCCTCCTCCCCAAACCCCCCCTCTCCCTCTCCTTTTTCATTCTTGGGGAAGCCACTTAATAGTCGATTTGGGTGTTCAGTGTGGGACGCACGACAGCAGACCATAAACCAAAGTGTCCCTCCACGGCGTAACACAACCACCCCCTCCGCGTTCTAGTCTCATTGTTTCTTCGCAGCAATCCCATAAGGGTTTCTCTACATTCGCCCCCATCTGTCAAGATCTTTGCTTGATTCTTCTGCGTCTCGACGGGAGCTTGCGTATAGGAACGTAGGCCTTCTATTCTGAATGGGGCGTTGCGTCGTCTTGCTGGAAACTGCACTATTAGCTGCGGGGACAATTTTCAAAGGAAATTGTCCATGAATTTACAATTCCGCGGGACTTAAGGGAAAGCCCCTAACACGGACATCAAACAAGGATATGTTCTGCTACTCTTAATGCAGCCGTGAGGGGAAGTCTGCTGTGGTCTTGTAATCAAGGTGGCCTGGTTTCGATTCTCGATGGATGCACAAATCTACACTTTGTATCCTACTTCACGCAGTTCCAATCTCAATTCTAATGGTGCCTAGTGATGTAAGAGAGCGACTCTTCCCAAAGACAACAACATATCAACCTCACTTCCACACACCCTGGACTGTTGTTACAGACTAGCCAGGCTGTGGTGTCTGAACCTGCAGCCAGTATAATTTTCTGTTTGAAATGTGTTGTGCTGTCCATACGTGTTTGTGATTTTCCCTTCATCCGCTTCATCTTATTAGCAGTCATCTTCATCTTCGCGAGCCGGCCTACGTGGCAGAGTGGTTAGCACAATGGCCCCGGGTTCGAATAAAGTAAAAGATAGGTGGTTTGGAATAATGAGTATGGGGAAGACCACGGAAAAGATATGCAAAGTGCTTAGGAAAGCGGGAATTAAAACTTACAGGAAGGGAGGACAAGGCATCTTAAGAATAGCGAAGAATGCAAACAAGAAAAAGGAAAACAGAGGAGCGGAAAAGGAAGGGATTATCTACGAAGTAAAGTGTAAAGAATATCAGTGTGTGTACATAGGAGAAACAAAAAAGAGGCTGAAAGACAGGTTGAAAGAACATAGGGATGATGTACGACTTAAGAGAGAGTGAAATGCGATATTTAAGCACACGAGAGAAACAGGACATGACAAGAGTGGGATGAGGCTAAGCAGATAGGAAGGGAGAAGAGAGTACTAGTGTGAAAATTGAAGGATGCTAATGAAATAGAGAAGAAAGAGGAAGAAGACATAATGAACTGGAATGGGGGACTGAAGATAAGCAAAGAATAGAAGGTGTTAGAAAGAGTGGAAAGGACAAGGGCGAAGGAGGAGAAAAGAAGGAAGAAGAATGAAGAAAGAAAGGATAAGGAAAAAGAGCTTGAGACAAGGAGTCCAACCACGTTCCAGATGAAAGGAAATGTTTATCTAAATCGCCTGTCAGCTGAAAGAACAGTTGATGGGAAAAGGCCCCTGCTGGAACACCTGGAAAGGAATGTTCCAGATAAAAAAAATCCAATAATATTGTGCCTGGAGGGGAGTGATTTTTGTGTATATATATATATCTTCCTGTTTTGTACCTTATTTAATTTGTATTTGGTACAGAGTCTGAAGAAGTCCTTGCTAGAAGGTTGAAACGTAACGTTTAGTTTTATGTTTTAAAATAAAATAAATTTCTGCCTTGGTCAGCATATTGAGTTTTTGATTGTCATGGAAATAAGGCTTAATGGCGTTAAGAAAAAGTTTCATAAAGTATAGAAGTGATGCCCACGTACCATAAGGTGACAGGGTCCTTACAAGTCAGTTCCTACGAGACCTCTGTCAGCGATAAAAAATAATAAAATCCGCGACGAGATTCGACGTTCTGACTCCATACAAGATCACTCCCGCCCATCAAAGTGATTGCATAGTTGAGTTCCACGAAGCTTCCGTCGTTCACTTGCAACACTTTTCCATCCACCGTCGGAAACTTCGATTCATGGCCCTACATTCTCTTGTTTCGATCGCGTCCCCCTCCCCCTTGACTCATTAAGAACACAGAGGGAGGCAAACCCCCCTCGCTAAATATTGCACGGCGCGCCCGGGCACGTCACGTCTGAGTTTTAAATTTCGAATATTACAAGGAAAGGCCGACAAAGAGAATGAGGACTTTTGCGTTGCCCAGTTTTCTATTATGTATCGTCAGCCTTGCCTCACATTAATGAAGCCTGTAGCTGCTGTGGAGTTTGAAGGGCGCGCGCCGGTAGCGACTGAGAGGGAGGGGGTTGATGTGGGGGGAAAGAGGGTTTCCGGGGGTTTGTTCTTATAAAGGGGAAGTATTTAAAGGCTACGCCAATTTTTTTTACGCCAGTTACGTATTTCTTTCAGCATTCCTTTTCAAGATTTCAGAGTTAGATTGTGGAACAATATTTCAAGCATCTTGTATAACATTATTGTCACGCAAGATTGGATTGTTCCTTAGTACACTAGCGACAACGAAATGAGGCGGCGGACAGGCGTACGCTGTTGCCACATTAGACAAACAATGCGACCGAAGGCCGATACTTGCTGTGTCTTGCACGTGATTTGGCAACGTTGACCATTCACTGTTGCCTGGTCGAAGCACCAAGACTCTCCCTGCAAAGGGAAAAGGGAAATATACTGTTATCATACTAGCAAATATAGATTCCCTCTTTTTACAATACAAAGACTTCAAGACGAAGAACACCCGAGTATATTGAGCTGTGAGCAATGCGCATGCAGCGAAGTGGCAACTGCGGAAGGGTTATCAACCGTCTAATTTCTTTGTATTCGAGTTTAGTACTATTAATAGTGATGGTGTCGTTTTCATTAATAGTAGTAGTAGGATTACACTTAAGCTTACAGTTTCCTTTTTTGCTTTGTTCTTCGTGTATATGTAAAACAGCTTTTTGCCCTACTGCACGATTGATTTGCTTTATTTTACGTCGCTTTTTGTGCCACTTGAGGCTAATTTGCGAAGATGGGGATGAGGGATGATATGATGAAATTGATAGATGGACACTCAGAAACATCGATGCCCAGGCCAGGATTCGAATCCGGGACCACTCTACTGTAAGATTATACTAAATTATAAATGTACAAAATACACGAAGTGTTTCAATTAAAACATATTCTTATCTCGTCATGTTCTCGGTAGCCTTTCGAGTTATGTCTCGTTGAAATTTCGATCTCGTATCGATTTTGTCTCGATTCTCGACATATATAGTACAAACATATACATAGGGTGTCACCCACCACCCAACCTTTGAGAGCGTGTTGGTCATTAAAGAAAACCGCTTTTCCTAGTGTAATGTTGCTGCTTGACCTCATATAAACGCCACGAATACCGGCATCTGTGGGGGGAATGGTCATCTCAGAGCGCCGCGACACCAGGGGTCCCAGGTTTGAATCCCCGCCTGGATATGGGTGTATTTTGTGTGTCCCTTCATCAATTTCATCATATCTTCACTCATCTTCATCTTCGTGATTAGACAAAAGTGACAGAAATGCGATAAACTAAATCAATTGATCAATAAACGCCATGAAACCAGGAAAATATTTTTTATCCAAAATGTATGCAACCACGCGTCATAGGCCCAAATAATCACTAATGGATTGACTTTGCCATTACGATATATAATGCATATGGTAGACCAGGGCATTACGGATCAATTTTTCTTTACAACAGTTTTTATTGGCCAAGGAATTATGCTAGGAACACAAAACTCTACCAAAAAATTAATTAAAGTTTCTACTACATGTGCATAGCATTGGAAGAACCAGAGGTTGAAAATACAATTCAGAAAAAAATATTTTGTGAGACACTGCAATTGATCCGTATTGCCCTGATAGCAGGGGTAAAACGGATCACTAACGGGGTAATATGGATCAGTTTAATTGTATGTATATAACATAAGATTAAAAACATAAAAAACATAAAAACAAGTATCGTATACTGTATTACAGTTTTGGGATCTGACATATACCGCACACAAATTGTTTTCTTCCGACAGCATTTACGTAACGCTCATGATACCATTTACGACAGGACTGACATTGAATCCAATCTCCCATCTGTGCACATCTTGGATCATCATATGAAATGTTACAAAAACTACAAGAATTGCTAGCAATCATGTCTACATTCGACATGACATTTGTTCGTACGCCCTAACTAGTCCTTTTTCTTTATTAAAGGAATGCGGTATGTTCTCTTTCTCTGCAAACTTGAAAACGGATCTTCGCACAGTTTTGTGTGTTGGCCCGAATCCACTTCGAGCTAAATCACACAATCTCGAAGAAAGAGCCTGCTCAAACTCATCACTAAACACTTGCTTTACACTAAGACGACCAACGTCATCTGATCCATTAGATGTTCTTCGTTGCAATGAAGAATATGGCACACGACAAAGTTCCGCAGCTTGCCGAATAGTCTTTTCTCCGGATGTCACCAAACGCACAGCTTCACACATTCCTACTACAGACCACGAATTTCTGGTGGACTTCTTTTGATAATCGTTAACTATCTCGAAATTGAAAGCGTCGTGTTAGAAGATATACTGTTAAGTAATAGTACGTAAAACGTACTGAAAGTGGGAGATCCGTTTTGCCCCGTTTTGGCCGATCCGTAATGCCCTGATTTGCATATTCTCGACATATGTTCATTTAAATAATAACAAATTGGGTTAGTCATATCAAATACTGGCACATCGCAAAAACACACCCTACCTTATCACATGTTAAATTGTAGAGCACTTAAACCCCTACATTCTACAATGCAACCTTACCAAACGTCGAACAAAACTTACAATGGGTACTTTTCCTCCTCCGTCTCCACCAACTTGCTTACAACAATCACTTGTTATAGACGCGCGCCAACTGCCACAGCAAAACAAAGACAGGCAGCGAGTAAGCGGACAGATGGCAGCATGATTCGCTATATTTTTCAAGTTCGTTTTCTTTGCAGGTCACGTGAACCTTATATTGATCCATAATGCCCTGTGATCCGTAATGCCCTGGTCTACCGTATGTAAAATTAGTTATACGCTCTACTAGTAGTCCTGATTAAGTCACCTTAAATAAATGTTTCCAAGGCTTAGAATGAAACGACAGTAGGCCTAGCTTTTAACATTTTTGCTGTAGCGTTTTCGTTGTTGTGGATCTTCAACTATAGCTCTTTTCAGTTCTTACGGCGGCCGGTCCTAGTTCTGCCAAGGGAAGTGGGGAGCGGGGATTACGCATCAGACCAACCAGCCAACAGCAGTGGTGCCTAGAGACACGACGCGGTCGGAAAAAGCACTACGTGAAACTCGTTATACTAGCTGCTACTTTTCTTATAGTGCTGGATTGGTCGCTTCCCCGCTCCTCACTTCCCCTGCCAGCTTCTAGAGCGCCCGCCGTAAGAACTGAAAACAGCTATAAGCATCCTTAACACTCATCGTCGCGATTCGTCTGAAGTGGTAGAAAAGTGACATTAAGGAAGCTAATACGAAGAAACAGGGGGAACAAGTTGAAGAAAATCCGTGCATGAAATCTTGCCTGGTCAGTGCACGCATCGTAGTAAGTCCGTTCGCAAGTTGTTTTCAGAAGGAGTAGCACCTCCCTTTTAAGTGACCGTTCTCTCAACAGGAAGCCGACTTGGCGGGGTCTGCTGAGCTTACATTTTTAATTCTTCCGTGCCCGCATTCATTTTGACGACGTCGTTGCCCGTCCTGTTGGAAGGGAGGAAGGTCTTAAAATTTGCAGCGTCCGTGTGCGTGATGGATATTGTGGAAGATATCCTTAGCCCCTCGGACTTCAAACCGTTGTAAAGCTTTATTTAAACTCGGATGCTAGTCCGAAATGTTGGATTCAGGCTTCACCAGATGAACCGTCAACAGAGAAGTGAAGATTCGAATACAACAAGTAAAGTACGGTGAATTGTTTGTACTTTTTATCCACTGTACTTTATTCTTATGTATACCAGACTTATTCTATCATGTTTGGATAGTTAGCAGGCCTGCCTGCACAGGCATTACTGACCATGTTGACTGCTTTTTCCAAGCACAGCCCGTGTTTGGAGACTACATAAAGCAAGCCCTGTCCATTTCGCTGCACTATTTGACTTTCTCTACATTCGCTCGTCTACAGTCCAGCAGAATTAACTTGAGAGAAATGGCCGCTCTGTGAGTGATGCAACTGCGCTTGAATTGGCTAGAGCGGGAGCGGCCATTTCTCTCAAGTTAATTCTGCTGGACTGTAGTTTGTTAAACGGTACAACAACGACTTGTCTACTTTGTTGATTTGGTGTCAAGTATGTATTTGCTGTCTGCACAGTTTGCACTACCTTCTGGAGCGGTGTAATGTGTGGTGTATGATCACGTGGTGCGTGCTAACTAACCAAATGAACGTTTAAAGCAGAAGACAGGCATTTGTTGTATCTTCTGAACTTGGAACACTGCTATTCGTCTACTTGGTTGAGCGTCATTTCCTTGCACCAGCCTGACACCGCGACGCCTGCAATGTACCTAGTGTCATAAAGTGCAGCAAACTGTACTGGGCTACAGAAAACAGATCTGCCTGCCCAAGAATTACTGCGTTTCCCAAACACATCGTGTGCTCACCTAAAGTGAACAAGAATATTTGTTGAGTTTGCAACCTTAGTAAAGTTACTGTTTATTTTATACAGAAAAATCGACGATACATAACTGTGATTTTGACCCGTCCTTTCCCATTGCACTAATATTTATTATTATTAATTACCTTTCTCGTTGCACAAATGTTTCTTTCCTAATTACCTATATCGTTGTACAAATGTTTATTGTTATTAATCTTAATCTCTGCTATTCATTTTGTGAGTCTTGTGGTATTTAATATTTAAACCTATTACTGATAATGTCAGGATAGTGACTGACCTTTTTGTACATATCTTGTATGAGCTGTTGCCATGTTGTGTTTTGTCTTTACTTTTAGTTCGGGCTTTGAGTTTTAAAATTTTTTTTTTTCCTCTTTCTTGTGAAAAATAAGTGCATAGTGAACTAAATATATTTTGCAAAATACTCAGAAAGATGACTAGAATCGACTAACAGTTGATAGGGTCAGAAAGAAGAAGAAGAAGAAGAAGTTGAATTTTAAAGAGTGGTCAAGTTGAATTATAAGAAGCTGTTATTTCTTTGAGTGAATGGATTTTATGCACATAAGTATTTCTTTGGCTAAGAAGTAAAATATACTTCTTTTCTCTTAGTGAAAACTTGACTTTGATTTTAATTTGACGAACGAACAGAGATATTATTACCCAACTCCCTGAGAGGAATCACGTGAATGCTACCAGTTTTCATGTGATCATTTTTATTGTGTTTTAGTTAAATAATTATGTTCTTTTGACTTAAAGAACGTGTCAGTTTTCATAATATATTCTGAATATGTGACTTTTGCACTACTTGACCTTAAATAAAGTTCTAAACTAAGCAGTGGGTTTGCTTCCGAAGATTGTGACCATACACCACGGCACACACTTCAGTACACTTGTAATGAATCTGAAAAAAGTATCGTAAATTTGCAGAATAACCGTCAAAATATTACATGATTCTTGACCATATATTCTGAACTGTCAGTTCTCATATCATTATAACTTAAATGAAGTTTCTTGAGTACACATGACCGTAAATTTATTTAGAAATCGGTGTGAGTTTGACCGACAATTTGAATATTTGATACTCTTATCGCTTGACCAGAAAAGGAATTGTGAATAATGTGAGTTTATTTGCACCTTACGGTAAATTTATGTTTAATAGTCGGCCGTAAGTTACTGATTTTCCACCTGATTTGCCGAACATGCGTATCCTCGCATCACTTGACTTGAAATGGAATTCTAAGAAAATTTGTTGGGTTTGATCAGATGAGACGCAAGCGAAGGCCTTATATTGGAAAAGTCAGCCAAACTTATATTTGAATACGGCTCGCAGTGCTCGTGCTGGCAGAAAAAAATCGTGCACTGGAGCGTACACAATGGAGCAACAACAATTATCAAGTTCCCAAGAGAGAAAAATAACTTTGCAGATAAACCCACGGACCCAGTGCGGGCAAGAGGGCCCTCCTCATTATATATCTCCACATATTTCGTATGAATAGTCCTGCATTAACATTTTAAGAGTTCCTCGGCTATTCCTATTGACAAAACGGGAGCGGATTTATGCTCCCTGCTCCAGGGGGAGGCTGAGGCATGGAGATCAATGAGGGGGGACCCCCGGTGGATGTTTGCCAATAGTACAGCACGAGCCAAATGTTTCACATAAACACAAAATGGCTAGGAAGTTCAAGGCGACTTCCCTTTCCCCTTTTTCTGCTAGATGGTAACGCTTCTTCGGGAGATATCCTCAAAAGTTTTGAACTTTGCATTCATGCCGACGAGAATGTGTTTTCCTATCAGTGTACTAATCAGAGAGCTGGTATCAGTGGCGGAGATATCGGTTTTGAGCCCCCCGATCTGAATATGGGATCCTGTATTTTAAATAGTTTCATAACTTTTTATTGTAGATTTCACACTGCACTGTTAGTAGTTGGCGTATAATTTGCATTATTTTACCATCAAAATTTAAGAATCTCCCTGCTAATTTATAAACACTGGACACGACATGTTTTGTTTTTTCTAAATCTAAATATTTTTCAGGCATAAAGATATACATTGCAGTTGGTTGAACTAGAAATCATGGGTATTCGAGAAAGGCACACAAGTCACAAACTGCAATTTTCGGTTGTCTTCTGTTGTTACAGATTCTCTTTGAAATTTAATATTATAAGTAAAACAATGTTATTTGGCATGCGTAAAGATTTCAAACAGTGATGTATGTTTGACATGTATATAATGTCTGTAATGTTTGGTATTGTAAGAATAAACATTTTATCTGCTGTAAAATTACATGTATTGACTTAAGTGCTTTTTTCCCGAACACCCTAGAAACATAATTTGATATATAAATTGGACCATTAAAATTACATTAATTAGGCTAAATATTTAATGGCTGTTAACACTTCAAAAACTGCCATTGGTATATTTTTACGGTAGTTAAACGGTGAAGATCATCAGTTCCCGCTGCCATTCTACTACCTTAAAACAAATGACCAAGACTGTTGATAAACATTTATTAGTTAATCTAATGAATATAATTTTAATTATATAGTTTCTAAAAATATAGTATTTATGGTGCACAAAGCTGCAATTTATTATCATAATGTACTTTTATGAAAGATAAAATATTTAAATTGAAATTCCATTTTCCTTACAAGTCTCAGTGCTATATCTGATTTATTTTACTTGGTGTGTTTGCCTAATTGCAAAGATGCGCATGAATGATGATAAGATGAAATAGTGGAAAGGACAATCACACACATGTACAGTGCACAACACAAGTCCAAATGCTGGACGTAGATCCAGACGCCAGAGCCTCGTTAGTCTGCAAAAAGCTGTCCAGGGTGTACTGCGTGAAAGTGAGGTTGATATTTTGGTCTCTAGAATGGTTCACCCCTTACACCTCTTAGTGCTGTACTATACACGGGTATATACAACATGTGTAAACGTGTGTCGATGTTTAATAACCCAAGCAGTTTGCCAAAATCACTTCTCATACTAACACCATCAGGGAGAGGTGACGTCATAGATTCGCCTTATTTCACGAAAGAAACGGTTGTTATGTGCGGAAATGAACAGCAAACTCTTAAACTTTAAACGCAAGAATGTTTTAAAATTTACTGTAAATTCTAACAGTAAAGTACATAAGCTATCCACGTAAAAGTTCTAAGGAGAATTTAGCAATCAGAATGAGACCGTTAATATGAAAGAAAGTAGAATAAATGAACTAATAATAATGATATTTCAAATCTAACAGCACTACTTCATACAAAAGAGTACAAAATATCACATGCCAACTATGTTAAATAGAATAGCTTAGTTAATTGTGTTAAGTTAATTGAATTTATAAGTTCAGTTTCACTTATTTTAAATTACAAAACAAAAAATATACTTAATTATAATAATTTCTGTAATTTCCAATTTAAACATTCACTCACAGCCTAACGTTATTGATTTAGTAAGAATATTTTTGCTTTGTCTTCGGACATGATCACTCACATATCTGCTTTTATATGACTTTGAAGATGGTTAAATGTTTTGATTGCCATCTGTTCGGGTCCTGCCTGAAATAGCGTCAGTCTCGTTAAGAATGGTTTAAGGTGCGTATTTTGAGTGTTATAAATGCCATCTATTGTTTCCTGTGGTAATATTTCTTTATTTATTGTATTAAGTACCGTTCCATAAGTGTATAATGATGCTAACAGGGGTGATGACGGATTGTTTTCGGGTCGGACCCAATTGTATGTTAAAAAGAAAAAGCATGGTAAAGAATTGTTAGGAGATTAGTTCTGACTACTGTAATCATAAAATGCTACTTTTGCCAAATTGTTATAAAAAAAATGCGGATTTCTTTATATCATATGTATCAAATATGTGTAAATTTAAGATAAATAGTAAAGAAATCACTTAAAATACTACATTTACATTATTTTGCAACTTAGGCAATTTTTGGTAAATTAACGTTTTTCATGGTTGTCCAAATTGTGCAAAATTTTGTTCCTACATATAGGGCATGTACAACATTGGTTCGTGGTATCAGTTAAATGCCAATGCATCACATGAACCAGTCAACAAATTTTCATGCAATTTTGCATATCAATACCCCAAAAGCTATGTAAAAGGGATTACTTTTATTTTTGGACAAAACTCCAATTGTGGAAGAGTACGTATATTTTGGCAACATTTCCGGAGAGGGCCGGGAACTGAGCCCATAGCTTGGTACAACAATTAACGTTAATGTTAATATTTTGTATTAAAAACTACTCAATTCCCTGATTATACCCGTAAAGTATTAACGGTTTGTTTTTTTACTTAGCGTGCTTTCAGACTGAAGCGACAAGCGACATGCACGGACTGGGTCGCTTTCTCAATACCGTGTATCGTGACGCTTCGGTCTGTTGTTCTCGATGCGCGATGAATGCTTCCTCATAGACTGAAGAGCTCCGTGTCGCTTGTCATTTCGGTGTGAAACTTACCTTACAATAGTCACAGGTAGAATTTTGTTCGAAACAATAGAGTACTTAAGATTTTTTCGGATGACGCTGGTATTGTAAAAGTGTAAACGATAAAATATTTCGAATTTATAATTTTTAACCATCGTTTTAAAAGTTGTTCAAAACCGAAAATAGGGATCATTTTTAGGAGAGTTGGAATTTCCTACCACTTTGGTTTTTACCCGAATTCTTTACTGGTTTCCGGAGGTGCTGGTGCCGACAGAGATGATCTCCTGCGTACGCCAGTGTCTGTGAAGAAATTTAAGCGAAAAAAATGCAGACTCGACCAAGATTCGAATCCGGGTCTCTGGTATGCCCAGTTCTGGTCTAACCTGCTTTTTTCGGTTTAATTTTGTTCACAGTCGTGTTTTGTACGGTATTCTTGTTCTAGTAAAAGCGAGAAAGACAAGAAAGAAAGAAAACTTGTATCTTAACTTTAAGAATCGGGTTCTGTCCTCAACTGATGTCTTGCTAGGAGACTGCTCCGCGCTTTAAAAACGCTCCACGCGGTGCGACTACCGACTTGACAGTTCGGCTTTAAGATGAGAAGTCGCAGAACGATATCGAGCTTAACAAGTTGCCTGTGGCCACGTTTTAATTGATAATATGTTGGGGCCCTAAGCAGAAGGCGGCGTGTCCCCACTGCTCTCCTGTAGCCAACCGAAAGAAGAAATGCGAGGACTGGAGTTGTATCTGTCACGGATTTCCTATGGGTGGACCGCAGAGCAAACCGCAATGTTGGCACGCCTGGGCGTCCGTGTGCACGTGGTCGCCATGCGTCCCCCTGCCTAGTGAGAGGGCTAGAGTAGAGCGTAGTGGAAAAACTCGCTCTCGGTGCTTTGTTGCACGGTTGGAAACCTCATGCAGTATTCACCAACCCTGGTGTTTTTCTCGCTTTCTGAAAAAATATACGTGGGCGACGTAGCAGGAGAAGTCATGGTGACATGCACTTCAGACTGTATCCATTATCTGCATTTGCTTAAGGAAGTAGAGTTCTGGTTGCGGCACCAGGCGTGCAATCGCGGTTCAGTCAGTACTAATCAATTACTTTATGCAATTCTCACCAGATAACTTGCCAGGGATAATCATTGTAATTTTACTAGAAGGGACAGACTGGCAGATTTTAAAATTCTATGCACCTTAACTTAAATCGCCTATCACCCGAAAGTTAACATTTATAAGAAGCCTCCGTTAGGTATGTTTTGGTAAAGTTAGGTTACATTTCTTTAGGAAATATTTGGTAGGTTTCATTACAATACATAAGGTTATTTAAGTTTCGTTATATCACGTTACATGCTATTTGATTAGTTTGTGTAAGGTGTTGTTAGCTTTCGTCATATAACATGGGGAAAAAGTTTGCTTGGTTTCATTACAATATGTTAGACAAGCTATATTTTTCATATGTTTCGTTCCACTACTTTGGGTAAGGTTCGGTTATGTTTCGTTACAATATGTTAGCCAAGCTTTGTTTAGGTTTCGTTACACTACTTTGGAGAAGTTTGTTTAGGTTTCGTTACAATGTGTTGGGCAATCTTTGTTTAGTTACATTACACTAGAAAGGTTTGGTTAGATTCGTTACAATATGCTAGCCAATCTTTGTTTATGTTCCTCTGTTTGGATAGGTTTCGTCACAATATGTTAGAAAAACTTTGTTTACGTTTCGTTACACTACGCTGGGAAAGGTTTCGTTTGGTTTCGCTAAATAAATTAGGCAAGGTTTGCTTATGTTTTGTTATATTAAGTTACATTAAATGAGCATGTTTTGCACTAACCTATGCTAGTAGAAAGCTTTAATACAGAGCACGTTACTTTGCTGTAGACCTTATGTTCTTAAGATATGGATGTTACATGTTATACATGGCTTTCTATAATACAGTAAGGCAGTATAAACATATACTTGTGGCTGCACAAGAAGGGTCTCTTGGAATTTTGGAACAATCCTTACTTATTCTTCAGTACTTTCTTTTATTTGTATTATTTTCCACATTTTTGTTTTGTTTTCTCTTTTTTTTTACATTTCCACATTCATTCATATCTCTTAGAATCCATTCCTTCTTCGGACTCCTCTTCGTACCTTTTCTCTCCAGTTTTGTGTCCCATTTTCCCCTTTATTCTTTTTCTCTTTCATCTCTGCGTTTTCTCCACATTCATTCTAATGTCTTTCGTGTCCTTCTTTCTTTTATTTTTTGTCTTCCGTTCTATTGCTTTCAATTTCCTTTCTTACTTTTAAAACATCTGTATCACGATGACCTGTAAACTTAATGTCATATGGGTAAATTAATATACTTCGGAACACAGCCTTTCTGACTTTGGACCCCAGCCTGGGGAAAACAATTTCTGCGAGAGTTCATAAGACTGGCCATGTTTAAACATGTGGAGTTGTATTCGACTGTTCACGAGCACAAACTGCACGCCATCTTGAGTAAATTTTTACCGCAATTTTCACTAACCACATCACGGCGAGTACTTGCAATTCTTCACTGTTATAAATCCGCGGGTTGCAAGTCGGAAATTTATAAGCCTATGTAAAATTTTCACAGCGCCAATTTTGGCTACAAGACAGCTGCTGCATTCAACGAACGATTTTCAAAATGCTTCACGAATTCCTTGAACCTTTCGTTTTGGTACCGTGTTTCTTTCATAAGTTCATAAATACGTAGTAAATAATGGCAACAAACAAATTGTAATTGCTAAACGGAATAAGTAAACATTAAAATAATATATAGTTATCAAACATCTACAATATTTTTAGAACAAAGTGATATTGTATTGCTCATTGTTATGAACATCAGAAGTCAGAAATTTGATAGACGAAGTTGTTGACTAACTGCTAAGGGTGAATAAATTTCATTTTCTTAAAAAAATTTAATCATTACCAATGTGGTTGTGCCTTAGTATATTGGTACTTTTCTGTTTTTAATTGAGGATACATTTGAAAACTAAGTTTTAAATTTTGGCGCCTACGTCTAATGGCTCATAAGTGTAAAGGTCCAAATTCGAAGATTGGTATTTTTAATTCATATCATTCTACAGAATGATGGGATCGAACCAACCACTCCCAACAGATAAATGGAAGATGTAGCTATTCACCATTCATCGTCATTAATGATGAGAGCACTTGTCCTCATGACAATTTGAATGCTTGTCTGCGAAAGGTACAACTGAAATACAACACCTAGTTATACAACTAGAAATGGCAAATAGTCACTCGTTCGATTTTGTGAACCTTTGAACTTGAATCTTGCATGTTATGGTTAGGATAAATACCTGTCTACACTTAGAAAAACGATGATGATTTTTAGGAAACGTACAGTAAAATAAACTAAGCTCTCTCTAAGCTTCGTAGCTAGTTCACCTAAGTCAGTTGCTCCTTTTCTCCTTTCCAAAGTCCTGTTGCCTGTCTCTAATCCAAACCAAAAGTGTGTTTCTTCCCAGTCTGTCCGTCCCTCTCAACACCTCTCTCTGCAGACTTCCTATACGCTGATGAGTTAGTTTTTACCTTTCTCCTCATGTAAGCTGCTTCTTGTTTACCTCATGTAAACCTTGCAGCCCCATTATATCAGGAAGTGGAAGTCTGAATAACACACGACTGTGCATAATGCAAATACCTGAGAGGACTGGACAGCTGATGTAAACAAGTGAATGAACTTAGGTGAAATGAAGCTTAGAGAAAGTTAAAATAAAAATTAAAGAATAATCCTATGGATTGATATGAATTTACCTTTCTCTGCACATTATTCCTTATTTCATCTTCCAAGCTGCACTTGTATTGTACAAATATGAGGCTACAATTCATTACAGTAATGTATTTTGTGAGGGGTAAGAAATTAAACGAAAAGCAATACGTGTAACAAGATGGAGTTACACAGTTCACAAAACATTTTTTTAACATGATTGCACTTAGAGTTGCAACCAATATGGACGTGATACGTGTTGCAGGAGAAGAATATTGTCTGGAATATATAAAACTGGATCTAACCAAGTTTGATTGATTCGACTTATCTTATCTTGCTTTTTTTAACACTTTTGGCTAATCGAGAAGTTTAGGATGAGTGTTGATGCGATGAAACTGATGAAGGAACGCTCACAAAAAAAAAAAAAAACATGCCCAGACCGGGATTCGAACCCGTGACGCCCGCTATCCTGACCACTTCGCCACTGAGGTCTGCTTAACCTAGCTTATCCTTATCTAACTAATGCACTTCTAACGAAACTTAACCATCTAATGGTTAATGTAATGTAAGGAAATTGAACCGGAGCTTATCTGACGAAGTGGAACGTAAGTAAACAAACCTTAGCGAAATATTGGTTCAGGATTAACATATACAGTTAAACTGATCACTAATTAATTTTCTGTGTGGTGAGAACCACTATGAAAGTATACAATTATTGACACAATCTTATCATATTTCATATGATACATATAGATGTCACTGACAATACATAAATAAGTTAAATTATATATTTCCTGAAGCTATCCTTGTTTGGTAATATGAAGTTTTAAAAAATGTTTCTAAATATTAGCAAATAACATGCAATTAAAGTTATGCAAGTAAGTAAGTATAAGTTTAATATACTCAATCAATTTATCACAATCCCTTTAACTTTACTAAACTATCAGAATTAATAAAGGAAGCCTAAAGAAGGAAGGTATAAATTGAATAATGATTCTCTGTCGAATTTATGCTTCGAACACCCAAAATATCTTTTTCTAAAGTGCCAATTAGTTATAAGTCAAATGAGAAGTCTGAATGAGAAGAAACTGAATAAGCTCGATTATTACTTGTTTCTTAACTATATAATTGTGATGGTTTCTGCGATTTCATATTGTGCCATATTATAAAATAGCAGTACTGTTTTTATACTTCAAAATGTACCAATGTTAATATGATGGTTGTGGTTGGTTTACCTTGTAATTAATGTCATAGGTCTATATACAGAGTGTCCCGCTTATACGTATAATAGAAGAAAAATTCATAACTTCTAAACAAACTGTCAGAATGATGTGATTGTTGTTTCAATTTAAAGAATGACTCAGCATTTTTTTTAGCAACACATTCATTAGTTGTTGCGCATGCGCAGTAGCCAGTATGTCTTGAAAACTGATATTATCAGTTTCTCAGTAGCCAATCGTCATGTGGTGCTTTGTATTTTAACGTTGTCTGAAGTGAAGTCTGTGACACTTGTGCAGAGACGATTTCGTGCACGTTATGGTTTGGGTGCTTAAGAAGTAGTCCCATCGTACATTTCAAGAAGGAAATGGGAAAAACAGTTACGCGAAACCGGTTCATTTCTCAAATCTCGTTAGAGACTTCCTGGACGAGCATTTCAATGGAAAATGGATAGGAAGAGGTTCGAATTTTAATGAATGGCCCCCACGGTCGCCAGACCTCACTGTGTGATTTTTTGCTGCGGGGGTGTGTTAAGGACAAAGTTTACTGTACAGCGATTAGAGATTTGCAAGACTTGCGTGAAAGAATTGTGGTTGCAGTAAGCAACATTACCCCGCACATGCTTAAAAACGTGTGGCTTGAGGCTGACAACCGGTTTGACATTTGCCGTGCCACTAACGGTTCACATGTGGAAGTGCGCTAGTTTTCTTGATTTGTAAAAAAAATCTGAGTTGTTACATGTTTGTACAAAAAATATTGGTAAATAAAAAAGTTGTGATTTTTTCTTTTATTGTACGTATAAGCGGGACACGCTGTACTCCAACGTGGTTTTTGTTGCTGTTTGTGTAATTTCAAATTATCGTTTTGTTTCCTTTGTTATGTGTTATTGATTTAAAAGATGTAAGCGTTTAAAATTTGAACTCAGTGCGTGAATTAAACTTGTTTGGGGAGGGCGGGGTGTGGAGGTTACATACAATGATAGATTCATTGTAAATCGTGTTATATGTTAACAATTAGGTTCATAAACGGGTTTGGGAAAGATATTTTCGTGAGTAAAGAAATAATGTGAGCTTTTAATAGTTTATATTCTTGGTTGACAACACTAGCAGTGACGAGTTTTTTCCTCATGTGTACACAATATGTGCCCAAGTACTGACCATACAATCGCACGGAAAATTATAAATCGTGGTATTTGTGTTGAAATTAAACAAAAATATGAAAAGATTCTTAGTTACACCTGGCCACACTGTTTTTTTCTTCAACCTATTTACCGTTGCTGTAATGATAAGGCGTGAGACAACTTTTACCCAATAGTATTTATTACGAATGTTGCCAGATACGGCAATTTACAGGGGAAAGTAAAATTTCATTTCAAAATTGTGATTATCTTTTTCCATTCAACTGTATTGGTTAGTTCTTGGGCAGATGTGTTGACTGGTAATTTATTTTATTTACTATAGTTGATTCATAGTACCTTCTTTGTCTAACTTTGTTAATTGAATCTTATTTTCTCGCTAACGATAACAATATTAATAATTATATTGTTATCGTTAATAACTTAGCCAATTTAATTTAGCTGTTTTCCTTGTTTTCTATTGCATAAGTTTCTCAATTCAAATATTCCATATGTGAAAATAAGGGGAAACAACCTTGAAAAATAATGGGGAGTCATTTCAAGTTCGAAGACACTCACCGAAACATATGTTACTAATTTAAGGCAAATTTTGAGTTTTGCAGCTTGCAACACTGCGTCGTAATCAGTCCTCCAGTGTGAGGGGGGCTGGCCCAGCGAGCCCTCTGAATAATATATATCCATTACTGCACAGGAAGAGGGAGTCTGGGAACTGGGGAGGGTTCTCCTTTACCCCCTCCCCGTCTTTTCCACACTGCAGCAGCATTATAGAGGGAGGGGTGGCGTTGGGGGGAGGGGGTCGATTAAAGAGTGTGGGGTCCGACCAAAAGCGCTGGCCAACAATGCGGGATAGTACAACGAAAGGTTGGAAGACGTAACAAAATTGAGCTTGACACTGGCCGACATCTAGTGTGTTGCCGGGTGTTGTGTCCGCCATAAAGTAAGCCGGGAGAATGCATCGTGTATTCTCAATCGGGCCCAGCGCCTTCTGTCGCGGCGGATGCGTTCTCTGCTCAGCTGGGAAGCGACAATTCTGTTAGTAGGGCGGGGCGAAGTGTCCGGCTCGATCAGGGGAAGAAGAAAGAGTTTGATGCGCCGATCCAAGTGTGTGGGAGGCCAGTCGAATGGGTCTTCCTTATCGCACAACGCGAGGACAACCTTGCGTTCTGACGTCAGACATTGTTAGGAAGGTTTGATTCTTTTAACATAAACATACTGTAAATGTATTATTTATGCTAAGAGAACTATATCTAACAAGCCTAAGCTAACAACTTAAGGCATTTAGCCTAACCACAGATTATCTGTGGCCTAACCCTTTATAATCTGAATTATGATATAAGATATGCAGAGTCATGAATATTTTTTGTGAGACTACTAGTTGCATCTATAGGGAGTGGAAGTTAATAAAAATGATTCAACTTATATTGTTTATAATTTAATTACAAAAATTAATTGCTGGTACAGCCAGGTCACTATGCATTTTAATTACTCGTTTCGTTATACGTATCAAAATGTTTACTCCCATACGTGGTTGTAATTTTTATCACTTTTAAATTTGATTTTTCATTCAGATGTATCAACATCTGACGGAATATCTTTAAGATTATGTAAATACACATTGTGTATTTACATAATATGCTTTTAGCACTTATATGATATATATGTAGCATATAAAATACGAATATACATATACATATAAATGTGTGTGTACATATATAAGTGCTAAAAGCATATTATGTAAATTTACGAATTACCTGTATCCTTTATGTTCCTCCTACGTTTAGCTTTTATGCTTTTGCAGCGAAATTATGACTATTGTACTAATATACACACAGTGGCGTGCCCAAGTGGGGGTTGGTGGGGGTCATAACTAACTATTGGCCCATAATTCGCTTGTCGTGTCGGTGTGAAATCTCCCTTAAGATTCTGAGAGAATGATAGAGAGAGAGAGAGAGAGAAATAATTATTGTAAGGAATTAAACATAAACAGCATTCTTTGTCACAATAACCTTTGCAATAAACCTTTCTTGAGCGTGTGGTACACATCTGACAGTTGTAATATTTCACATAATTATTATTAATCTCCTATATCATCATAAAATAACAGGTGCGGCAGTGAAACGGGCGATTTGGCAACCCAAAAACAACGACAGCTACGTGGCCGCGCAGCGTTTTTGTGAAACGCCTTTACGGCAAAAACGCGTTGTTCACCGGTCCACGACGCCATCTCGACTGAACACCGATATCAGTGTCAATTGCAAAGGTTTGTTGTCCAGATGGCACCACTCCCGTTGTCTGATTCCTTACGTAACTTGCTATTTCCAGGGTTGCCAAATCGCCCGTTTCACTGCCGCACCTGTTACTATATATATATATAATATAAACCTGTTGCGTAATTTATGGAAAACTAATACCAAAATAATAATGTCTAGTTTCTGATCCAAATTTTATGTAAGTGTGTGCGTGTGTGAGAGAAAAAGAAATAACAGACAGGTAATATCGGCTGGACCAAGAGCAAAGACTTTGTTCAAGCACCATGACTGTAGACTTATTTTATTATTTCGGTTTCTATCTTCTTTCCATTTTTATGTATATCTCTTGTCCACCACCTTTATTTAATGATTTTTACACATAGCTATATGCATATAAATGTGATCAATCTATAGCTGAATTGTAAATTTTACATTATACTGTATTAGTATTTTAATCGCATATCAGAAATATAACTTTAGAGGTATTGCATAACTTGGGTGAGGTGGCAGAAAAGTCTCAGGCTGACCTCGCCCACGGAAATAAAGAATTTGAATTCGACATTTTCATGAGTCAGTGATGTGGATAGTATATTCCGTTGCCGTATTGCTGTGAATAACAATGAACTTCCATGAAATGTGATTTTGTGCACAAACCATCTGAATTCCATTCCTCTGCGATTACGAAATTACACTTCATATATTGGTCAATGTTGTAAAAGTTGGTATACAATTCTGCATGTAAACTACAGAACCAGGTATGATCAAAATTCAAAATTTTTGCCGTTCAACTTAAAGTAAATAGAAATGTCTCCTTTGTTAGAGTATCCATATTAAGTATTTCTTTTTTCTCTTTATAGGTAAGTCAAATCGTATGGGAGAATCCTAGTTCCTAGTGTTGGTGAGTGAGAAATGTAGGAAATTGCATTAGAAGAGCTTGAAAGGTAACAACTGCCTATCACCATGCTGTTAATGTGATTTTGTAATCAGTTATTACTGTCAGTCAGATAGTAATATTGTCATGCATGCATAACAGTCGACACTATACCTCTCATTACTCGAATAGTATTTTAATCGAAAGAATATTGTTGACTGTATAATTTAATACTAAGCAAAAATCCTTCAAAATGATTTTATCCAAATCATAACCAATAGGATTTATCTCATGAAATCGGTGATTTATAACAAGGAGCGTAACTACCATTAATAATTGTAATAATAGCTTTTATTGTGAGATTTATTTGAATTATGGTTATGGTTTCGGTTTATGAGATTTGTTTAAATTAAGCACAAAAGTATTTGATTGACCTTTTATAGATTTATGAGAATTAACCAGACAAAAATTTGTGGTTAATGATCCAAGAAACCAAAATGAAGAAATTGTACATGGTAACTTTCCAGGATTTGTGAAAAACCTTAATGAATCAACGATGATTCCAATCCAATATCCAGATTTTGTTTAGAATTGCTGATATAATTGGTCTGTCTTACTAGTATTTATTTGTCTTCATTGAAGCAAATTGGTCAGTAGTCTGTTTTGAGGACAAGCCAAACAAAGCTTTATTTCCGTGTTTCAGGAAATGTGTACGTCCAGTAGCTAATGCATGTTCCCTCTGCCCTAGTTAGAAAAGGTTCCTGTGAATTGGGAGCACCCATTTTTTCCCCCTGATATCATGTTAATTTTTCTTTGTGCAAAATTATGTACATTTCATTTCACTCTTTGTAAATAAGTTTTTCCCTACTGATTGAAAATTACATGATTTTCCATCTCAGAAATTTCTTTCGTTCAAAAAGTAATACATATTAGATGTGTATGGCACAGATAAGTTAAAAGAAGTTGAACAAATAGTCCACAACCATCGGTGTTCGGATATTTAAGCGGTCGTTAACTTTAATGAGAATCGGCAAGTAGCTGTTCAGAGAACCATTTTTATGGCTGTAACTTCGTGTGAAGTGTCGTTATCTTGCACGCTACTCGATCCCGAACCAAAATTTTACGATTAGAATTGTTCAAATGTTCTTTTTTCTATATCTTTCTATTGTTAAAGTCCGAAGATAATACGAAATAGTTTACAGTTGCTTCAAGTATGTAAAAAAAATGTTTTCCTTAGCAAATCTGTATACATTACCTTAGAACGCACTTGTAAACTAATTCCAAAGATTGAGCACAGCTTCTACTAATTTTGATATTTTTCGAATTGTAAGGACCTCCCCAGTTGCATAATGGTAACGCAGTCGCTTTGTAAATAAGTGGTCCCGGGTTTGATACCCAGTGGAGGCACATAGTTGTTCGCATCCTACTTTAAACTGTAGGCTCAGTCCCGATTAGCCAGCTTGTTCATAAAGTGGACTCAAACAAACAAACTCACTCGAATTGTGACAAATCTTCACTACGTTTGTCTTGTGAGATAAATGTGAGCTTTGCAAGATGAAAACGAGTTTTACATATAAAATGACGGCCCCGACTTACGAGTCGACCAATGAAGATTGTCGAAACCTTCGATTCCGTACACAATTACGCTCTTTGAAAGATAAAGATTATGAAGGCCTTCCACTGCGTATACAATTATGTTCTTTGAACGATAAAGATTGTAAAAGCCTTCAATTGGATATATAATCATGCTCTTTGAAGAATGAAGATTGTCAAGGCCTTTAAATGTGAATACAATTATTTCATTTTACGGATGAAGATTGCAAATGTCTTCCACTGTGTTTAAAATTATGCCCATTGACCGGTAAAGCCTTGAAAAAGCCTTTAACTGCTTATAGAAGTGTGTCTTTCGACCGAAGAAGATTGTAAAGGCATTCCTTTGCGTATAAAATTATGCCCTTTGGCCGCTGAAGACTGCAAAAGCATTTAACTGCGCATACAAGTATGCCCTTTGTCCGATGAAGATTGTAAAACCATTAAACTGCATATACAAGTATATCCTTCTACAGATGAAGATTGCAAAAGCCTTCAACAGCATATACAATTATGTCCATCTATAGATGAAGATTGTAGAGGCCTTTATGTGCGTATACAATTATGTCTTTCGACCGGTGAAGATTGTAAAGACCTTTAACTGCGTATACAGTTATGTCCTTCCACTGAGGAAGATAGTAAAGGCCTTTAAGTGGATATATAATTATGTTCTGAAACCGATGAAGATATGTAAAGTCCTTTAACTGCGTTTTGTTCTTCCATTGATCAAGATTGTAAACGATAACAATTTTTAATATTTAAACTTTGAAAAATCACTACTAACAAAGAGCGCCGAATTACACGGGAATTTTGCGTTGGCAACCGAGTAGCTTGCGTCAGAGTTACTCGCCAGAGTTACTTCCAGCGAAGGCGGGGAAGAAAGTCCGTTTGTACCCGTCGGGAGATTCTGCAGAGGTCCTGGCCCCGCGCGATTACATTTAACCCGGATCCGTGGTGTGACCCTGGTCGGAATTGAAAGCCCCGAGGCTTTACGAGGAGAAAGGGGGGCTGAAAGTCGCATAATTTGTAACCAGGTGGCGCTATTCAACCTGGCGCTTTCAGTCTTGAGAAAGTGGCGAGTTTCCGAGCCAAATGTGCACTAAAGAGAGGACAAGGAATTTCCCGCTCCCGAGGACGGCGCAGGAAGAAATACAAAAGCGGAGAGGGAGGTGGTGGGCCTTCTGTGGAATGCCGCTTCGAGTCTTCTTTTCTTTCTCACTTTCGCAGCTAAGGACATTCTTCATCTATTCAGATTTAATGATTTTCTTTCATGATTGAAATGAAAATGCTTGAGGCAACATTCATTGCAATTAAAAAAAAAAAAAAAAAACTTTCTATTTTTATTGTTAACTAGCTGATTGCCTGGCGTTGCCCGAGTATTTATTTATCCCAATCTTCTATTAGACAGGAAAATAAAGAATTATAACTATATTGTAAAATGAACTTGGAGTTGAACGGCATTGGGATTCTCATTATTCATCTTAGCGACCCCGAAAACTATGCATTCCACACTAATATCGGTCATTTTACATGTCACCCTTTCCCACCCTAACCCCTAGGGTGCCAGAGGTGTCTTGGAGTTGAACGGCATTAGGAGTGTCACTATTCATCTTAGCGACCCCGAAAACTATGGTGGATTCCACACTAATATCGGTCGTTTTCGAATATTATTACATGTCACACCTTCCCACCCCCACCCCTAGGGGTGCCAGGGGTGTATTGGAGTTGAACGGCATTGGGAGTGTCACTATTCATCTTAGAGACCCCGAAAACTATGGATTCCACACTAGTATAGGTCGTTTTCGATTATTTTTACATGTGACCTCTTCCCACCCCAACCCCTAGAGGTGCGAGGGATGTCTTACCCCCACAGTATTTTTTTTTCATATTGCAAGTGATACGTGTACCAAGTTTCGTTGAAATCGCTCCAGGCGTTCGAAAGTTATGCTGGGACAAACACACACACACACACACACACACACATCCATTTTTATATATTAGATAACAGATAAATACGAAATAATAACGAAAAATTTAGTGTAAAATACAGGACGCCATTGTTATACTTCCATAATCTACTATTTAATTCAAATATTAAATGGTTTCACAGTTTCAAAACTTCCAAAAAATATAGTTTTTTTTAGAGACCACACAAGAAACCCCATATCTTTTGATGGCTCTTCTGGAATGAAGTGTGTAAAAGTTAAAAACAAAATACTCTAACTGTGACCTTCAGTACACTAAATGTAGGAAATGTAAAAAATAATATAAAACAGTTGTTCTGGATTTTCACTCATCTGGTGGATGGAGTAGCAAACTCTTATAATATTAATAATATAGTAATAATTATTATTGTTATTATTTCTGCTAATCAAGTTTCATCAATGGCTTAACCTCCTCTATAAAATTTACTGGCGGCGCCCATGCACTGCGACTGTTTGCACCAATCAGCATACAAAGGGACGAGCTCATTATGAATGACTGTATGAAGGAATCAAACCTTCTAAATTAAAACTCAGTATGTGGAAACGCTCCTTACCTAGACGCACGTGAAGACATAAATTCCCACACCTATGATAAATGCTGACGCTGTAAAGAGACACGCAGCATACATAAGGACAATCACATGATAATACACAACCATACAGAGGGGCCAGGCGCCAGAACCTCGGTAGCTTGCATGTATTTTCTTTCATGAAAGTGAAGTTCTTGGAGGGAATGTAGGTAAAGTTGGCCCCAATGTGTTGGATTCGTGTCGTGAAGACACATGGAGGTACCGCGCCAGACAATTTTAATCTCAGACGTACAGCACACAAGCCACAATATACGACAGCAAATGGTATTCGGTACTTTTCCTTATTGAACGCCGTTTTTATGCCCCATTAGGATAATCGCGGTGAGAGGGATGAGTAATGATTGGATGTGATTGACGACAGGACACTGACATAGAACACCTACGCCAAGGTCGAGACTGAATCAATCGCTAAACTCCCGCCCTGCAGTCGAGCATCTTACCAATTAGAACACAGCCTCAATAGCACAGCTCAGAATATGAGATCTGCATGAAGGTATTGAAAACAAACTGCAGTAATCTGTGTTTTGAGAAGATTTTCTTTGTCACCGAGGCAACCCATACATCACACACGTCACGGTCACTTTGCAATTACGTATGGGAAATGTTAACCGAGGGATGTCAGCATTCCACAAATGCCATTGAGACATTGTGTGCTGTTGGGAGAAATGTCGATATTGAAAGTATTTTAATTTCAATTTTAATTGTTTAAAAAATTCTGTAATGTGAGTGAATACTGATTACATGGAGTAACAAGTATATAGGAATTTTAGTGCCCTGTTTGTGATTCTAATCCAGATTTTTGGGGGGTTATCGGTATTGGGGATAGAACACTCAGTGCGGTCGACCGCAGAAGTGACGTTCACATTCAGGATGTCCTGATTCAGGATCTCTTTGAAAAGTGTCTCGATTCGGGATGTATTTATCACAGATTTGATGTCTCAGTGGAATTTGTCCGGATTGAGGATGTCCTTTAATTGCCTAAAGGAAGGGAGGAAGTAAGACCGGTTTCTTGAGAATTTCGACCTTTAGGAGCAAGGGGAGATCATAGTCCAAATCATCTTGAAAAGACAAAATTAGGTTAGGTTAGGAATCATATCGTTCTATTGCTACGCGAACCTCGAATGCACGTGCATGTTGAATCGGTGGAATGTCTACCCTATGAGTTACTCCCACTCTAGGGCTCCAGTCAAGAGGACATCCTGAGTTAGGACAATCTCAAATCTTTAGGAAACCGGTTCACAGAACACATCCCCAATCGAGACAATTTTCAATGGAATTTCCACAGATCCTGAATCGAGACATCCTCAGTATGGTATAAATCACTGCAGAACGAGTAATCGTTGTTTATACATATCCATCCTT
Organism: Lepisma saccharinum; assembly: GCF_977018435.1. Taxonomy (NCBI): domain Eukaryota; kingdom Metazoa; phylum Arthropoda; class Insecta; order Zygentoma; family Lepismatidae; genus Lepisma; species Lepisma saccharinum. Next base: position 51,783,658 of record NC_139237.1, on the reverse strand, counting down.
CTCTCTTCCTTCGTATAATTGCGAGATCACCCTGTCCCTATGTATAAATACATTACTTCATATACATTTAAAACTTTCCATTTTCCTAATAATATTTGAATGCATTAATATATGAGAGTTTAGAAACCTCGTACAGTTCATTAAAAAATGGTTACTTCTAATTGAAATGATAGTCTGTTAGACACTATAGCAAACGGTAAAGCTATACCCTGTGCAGTGCACTGAACCATGAAGGCACATAATATTATGTAGAGATAGGGGCTCCCACATTCTCGATCTTGGCCATAGTGGAGGTGATCTGTGCACGGACCTTGTAGGAAAATTTTCCATTCTGAGCTCCGGACAAGATTCTAGATGAGAAAAATTTTGTAATTTTCTATTCGCCTCGATTTTTAAAAATGTCGAGTACTTGTATTTTTCCTATGTCTGAATTCCAAATAACTATGTTGAAGAGCTTGGATTTTTACCGGACGCCTTCTGAACAGGAGGCTGAAAGGCGACGAATCAGCAATCGGTTCAATTGTGATCAATTATTTTTGTGTGTTAAGGTACCGAATACCACTAGCGGCACCAAACGGGGGAATCGGAGACTCTAGTCCCTTACGCCGTTGTAAACACGAGAATTGCTGAAAACCCCTGTTTCGGGTGGGACCTAGTATGCACTCGTTGTACTTCCCTCCAAGGTCGCCGCCCAGTAGATTTCGTATTTAGCATACAAACTGTGCAAATAGGCGAGCTGAAACAATACAAAAATTGAGACTCGCATTCAACATTTGAAAATATTACAAAATTAACAAGTTTAATTTCGTAATATAGGCAAGAGTTTGCATAATTTTTGTATTAAGAAAAAACAGTATTATTTATTTGTTTTCAAAATAAAATTCTCTATTCTGTTATTAAAGATAACGCTAGCCCTGCAACATGCCATGAACATTCGGGGGATGCATTCACAATATTGGCAATTTCTGAAGATCATGTGATCAACGCTCCTGCCGCCTATACGAGCTGTGTGGACCTCAGAGTTGCTGTAGGCAGGGGCATTTCTGTAAAAAAATCACACCTGAAATCGCCCAGCCAGGGAATCGAACGCGAGTCTCTCGCGTGACAAGTATATACCCTTCCAACTGGTCCACAGCAGCTCTATAACAATCTGAAATATTGGAAGATTACAATGTATATCAACATTTGCTCCAAGCTACTATGCTGTGATGATACCTGTTTGATATTCACAAGGAAACACCTGGCAAGATCATGTATAAATTTAGCTATACAGATGCAAAGTTAATCCCTTAAAATTCGAAGCTACCCTTAAATTTATTCTCAAATTTCTTACCTAATTTTCTTGGAGACAGTATGAAAGTATGATATACTTGTAAACTTGCTTCAGCATTTCCACAAGGATATACAAGGTGATTCAGAATTTCTATTACACACTTCTATGGGATTGTAGAAGGGACTTAGTAGATCAAGTTTAGATAAGGAACCTATGTCCGTTTTCGTACTACACAGATTACAAGATCACATAATTTCACATCTCCTGCTTTACCTGCGTCACTACAAGAGCTGCTCGATGTGGCGACCCTGAAGTTCGTTGCAAACAATGTACATCCGAAGGATATTTGCATACCCACACTTAAAAATACCTGAATCGTGTCTGCTGCATCCAGAACTGGTGCAACCAGGTCTTCCTCCGACATTACAGGAGTCGCATAAAGAAGACTTTTCACGTGGCCCCATACGAAAACGTCAAGAGGAGTGAGATCCGGCGATCGTGGTGTCCAAGGAGTTGGTCCACTTCGACCTATCCGCCTGTAGCACCTTTTGTAGTGACGCAGGTAATGCGGGAGATGTGAAATGATGTGATCTTGTCATCTGTGAAGTACCAAAACGGTACGTGCCCGGACATGGGTTCCTTATCGAAACTTGATCTACTAAATCTCCTCTACAACCCCTAGAAGTGTGTAATAGGAATTCTGAATCATCCTGTATACTGCAAATAAAGAATTTATTTGGAGCTTCTCGTTTTAAATGTTGTGCACTTGTAGGATATCCAATACAGTTCAAATTAAAAAAAAACAACAAGTTTTCTTGTTGTAGATGGTTTAGAACAGTAAATGTAAAAGTGATATTGGTTCTTTCTTTGAAAATGAAGCGATAGCCAATTTGGATGGGCTGTTACGACCAGAGGATGAAGGGCACCAAATAATATATACCAGCATGAATCTCTAAGGAAGAGGATGAAGAAGATTAGCTATTTGAGTGTCCCCCCGTATAAGTCAAGAAGGAAAGTGGCCAGACGCTCCACCAGAGATACACCTAGTCCCTGGAACTTGATTGTCTCCATTGACAGCGAGTTACGTTCTCCTCGGTTCCATTGTTGTCGTTGGTGAGGTTGCCAGGAGACGGTCCGTGCCATTGTTGTCGGAATGACCACCGCCTGGACTGCATTATCTGCCTCCAAGACAAATGGGATTCTTCAAAGACCGCTTTCGACAGGAATGGGGTTAAGGGAAAGTAGTCAAGAAGTGGGGAGGGAAGATAGGAAGGGAAGCCGGTAAAGGAGACCGCGATTCTGATTGGCAAAGGCCAGATAAATCTTTAACGGCGGTCTCATCCGAGAACCGGAGCGCTGATGGCGTTGGGAGAGGATTCTGCTGTTACTCGCAAGAACGGTGCAATCTCTGCAAAGGATTCGAAGATTCGGTGACGTGTTGAAAAATGGTACCTCCACGTCGATACCATCCTTGTATCGCCTCTGCACTCTGGTGAATTATCCATCCTTTAAAGTTTTTTTCTGACCAACATCATAGCGTATGGAGGACCAAATGTGATCACTCCGTCGAGAACCCCATGCTAGAGATTGGACAAGTAGTGGAAACTGCCGCCAGAGGCGCTGCTGTTGTTGAGGATGGTCTGTCTGTATTCTGCTCAGACGATTTCTGAGTTGGCTTCCTTCTTACGCATGGACGTCCGGATGGTGGGGGGGGGGGGGGCAAGGGGGGCCACGCCCCACACTGGAAAATGAAAGTCAACTAAGAATTATATATTTCACACATATAATTTCATTTCAGCCACAATAATATATGTTAATTATTGCATCAACATTGATAAATTCAAATTGAAACAAAGTTTTTGAGGAAACATTATTGGGGAAAATGTGCCTCGTTGGCTCCCCCCCCTTCTTTCTGGAAAAATCCGGCTTACCTCTATCTGTGAAAAATCCTGCGGACATCCATGTTCTTACGTTTTAATTTCTGTGGCTTTATACAGGACGATTTTCCATGGTAGGAAACACAAAAATTCATCAATAACTTTTTATTTTTTGCATGGTTCTATGTGAAAATTTATGTGACCGAAGCCTACGTCTGTCGAAGAAGAACCGTCACACCTCTCAAAGAGATGGACTGTACCCGTGGCCCTGTAGAGACGCAACTCTGTATAGGGTGATTGCGTGTGCCACAAATATGTACCCAGTTGACGACAGACCTCGAACCACCTGATGTCTTCTTGTCGGCTTCATTAAAAAGCCGCCTATACAGCAATAAGCCGCAAGCCATTCAGCTCATCAAATATGACATCCGGTGGAAGGTTGCTGCCCTTACCGATGCTATATTGGCACATGCCTGTGCCAATTTGCAGGCTCTCCTACATGCCTGTGCCAATTTGCAGGCTCTCCTACATGCCTGTGCCAATTTGTAGGCTCTCCTACAGAAGTGCTGGATGGAGCATGTTAATTTGTATTGGTAACCATACAAGAATTTGAAAAGTTATTGAGATATATTTGGGTTTGCTAGGAAGGGAAACACCCTGTATTTTTATGCGTTTCATAATGTGTTCCAAATATTTATTTCGGACAACGTGACGAACATCTAGTTATACTTATATATATATATTTATTATTTTTCAATTTTACACTAATCATATCGATGAAAATAAAGGTTAATTAGATGAATTTCATTAAGGGTACTTTATCAATTTCATCTAATCATTATTCATTCATCGTCGCGATAAGCATCAAGAGTCTGAAAAAGCGACGTAAAACAGTAAATTTATTACTCGTTGTATATTTGCATTGCACAATTATTTCGAATAACAGTAAATCCTACCCATCTTATTAGGAGAACATTTCTAAATTTTCTTCCTAACTACTAAATACTTCTACTAATTTTGAAAAAAACAAAACATACATATTGCTCACAAATTTATGCAGCATGCAACCGATGTTCAGTTTCCTATTGCTTATCGGGACCAGCTCCGTGCGGTGGCGGATTATGTGAACTACAATAGTGATCACACTTTCTCGCCATTCGATATGCCAATATTACAAACCACTCCGGGTCCCAGGATAGTTTCGCTGCCACAAATTTCCTTCTTGCTGGATTCAATGCTGGACGAAGTATTTTGATGGCATTCTGTACTGGTACTCTTGGCCGCTGAGTTTCTTTCATTTTTTCTATCTCCCTTCCCTTTCTCCTACCCTCTCTCTCCCACTACCCATTTTTCTATCGCTCTTTCCCTTTATTTCCATTTCTTTCTATTTCAAACTCTCGCTTTTCCTCTATTTCTTACGACTTTTCTTGGCCCCTCTCTATCTTTATATTTCATTATTCTGGCATTCTATTTCTTCTACTTCCTCTCTCTCTTTCTGTCCCCTCCCCCTCTATTTCTTCTATCCTTGATTCAGTAACTAAGTCTCTGACATTCCTAAACCTGGACAGATCACTCTTGACCATCATTGCAAATTGTCTTCAATATTTTCATATCATCTTTGTCTTGACCTTCCCAAAGGTCTCATGCCATCACGTTTCCCAAAAGGATCTTATAAACTTTTGCATGCATTTTCACTACATGGATTGCTCACCGAAGAAGTCTTGAGTTAATTTTCGTGACAGTATCAGGAGATGAATATGGATTATGCAGTTGAAGTTCTGTGCACTTTTTCGCATAGCTGTTGTTTCATTGCTTTTACAGGGTATCTACTAGTCAAGAAAGTCAAGGAAATGTCAAAAAATTATGAAAATTCTATTGAGTTTTGGTTAAGACTTGTTCACTTTGTTTCTCAAGAATTACATTCTTGTATGCGTGAAGTGTTGTAAAAATAAAGTAATGTGGCCATTTCCCATCCAGGATGAAGTCTGAAGCATTAATTTTTACATGCATTTCCATTCCTCTCAACCTACGACAACTTTTGACGTCAATTTTGCTTGCGAATAATACGTCCTTGCGCTATAAACTAGTATCCCGTCTTTCGTTCGAGTTTTTCGGTCTACTTTGTGCACAGAAAGGTTAATCGGGACATGGCCTACAATTTCAAGTGGGATCCGAACCACTAGGTGCCTCCATGGAATATCGAACCAATTCAATCTTGACTTTGGCAAACGGTTTATTATATCAACTATTGTGTTAAAATGTTTATTGGCGTTTTTCCGAATATTTCTCTCTTAGATTATTTGGATGAGCTGAGAGAACCTCACGGTGAGTTGGAGCCCATCTCGCCCACCTGCTGGAGGCATCCTTTTGCAGACCGCATTCAATGAACGCCTGCTTTAAGTTGTGTTCCATACTGGATCCTTAAGGGCAGGAGGAACATTTAGTGTCCAGCCAGACGCGAGGCCCCTAAACTGCTTCTCCCCACCAACCTTCCCCGCGGCGAGCTGGAGAAAGAGATGTATGTGCGCTGGATGGTCGTAGGAAGAGGAGAAAATTTAGCATTACGCTTATGGGAGTGTAATTTTACTTGTTCTTTAGGAATACCAAATTTTCGATGGCGTAGAAAAACACATTAACGGATAGAGGGCAAGTGGAAGATTTGATTTGTCGTCGGAAAAGTGGATCCTATTTGAGTAGCCGTAACGTTGAAGGTGTTTCGTTTTTCTTCTCCATAAGAAATGCATGGGAATCTGTAAATTCTTATCAATTTTTTTCAAACATCGTGTCCAGTTCAATAATCAACTTGAAAAATCGCTGCTACTTGCAACGTGGGGAGACGTTCATACTCTCTTGTATAATCGGGTAGAGTAGCAGTGCAAATTCCGACGATATTGAAATAAATCTACCAGTCAAGAATGTCATGAAAGTCAAGAAATCAACAGGCAGGTCAAGAAATGTCAAGAAACTATGCTTGTGGTCAACAATTTTTGCTATTTTTCTACAGTATAGTGAACTTACATTGTTACATATCTGTACTGGAATTTGATAAAATTCAATATTTGGAAATCTAAAATTGTATTGCGTTGTGGTTAAGCTTTGTTCACTTTCCTTCTTAAGAATTACATTCTTGTAAGCGTGAAGCTTTGTAAAAATATTAAATAAAATAATGTGGCCATTTCCCATCCAGGATGAGTGTGAAGCATTAATTTTTACATGCATTAATTTAAAGTAAGTCTAAATCTCTTGTTAAAGTACAGCTTCAGTTGAAATCTTAACCGGCGTTGTGGTAGGGGTTTGTTGAATAAATATATTCTACCTATGTAGGGGGCGATTAAATTAATGTTAGGAAAAAGGTAAGGAAGTCAACAGAATGTCATGAGAAAGTCAATAATTTTGGATTTGTTGTTTTGATACGAAGCTATCACTCTTCGCCTTAACCGAGAATCGAACCCGGCTCCTCCTGATAGCAGGATCGCATTCATTAAGGAAATTTCTGAATGAGGTTTCTTTGCATAAATGACGCTCCTCTATCAATCTTTCCGGGCGCTACAACGAGAGAGAGTCTTGCTAGCAATTGAAACAGTCAGAGACATCTTCACAGCACCCTATGAATGTTTAATTTATATGCCTTGCCGGAATTTTCGAGATCTCTTCTTCTCCAACCACTTCTTATCTTATTCGTTATCTTGGTTCTCCCCTTTCTTCAGAACGAGGTTGAGAGTCTTCATTTTTTCTTCTTCTTTTCTGTCACTTCCCCGGTTCTCTCGTCTTCTTTCTTCTTCTTAGTCCATTTTTCTCCTCCTAAGCCTCATCAATCAATTCACCATTCCTCTCCCTCTCTCTTATTTTTCACGTTCATTCGCTTTCCAGACATTTTCATCAGCAATCAAAGGGGAAGGGGACGAAATTTAGCTTTCTCTCTGAACAAATTGTGGTAAATCACTGTCAACAGTTTCTGCAATAGTTTGCTCATATTTCTGAGAGGCAGTTCTTGTGTCGTTTGACTATATTTCCTGGTCAAGCCTGATTTTCACTTAAGCTTTTCTTCATCGCTAGATCACAGCGACATGTTAATACTTATTCCAAGCACTGGGAAGTTACCAAATAATCATTTGGGGGGGGGGGATATCTTGAAGACGATGCTAAATGTAATATTGGTCTTTGTCTCTGGATAATATTGTTTTTCCCTGTAATTTTCTGCCTTAGTGGTCACCTTGCAATATTTTTTTTCAGTTTTGTATTGCATTTTAAAATTATTTTTATGTTTTTTTAACCAGAGCCAGCATTAGGAGGGGCAAGCGCTTCAGGGGGGCCCTGCGCAGATGAAAATAATTCTCTGTGTACAGTTTAATACAAGTATAGGACGCTGGTGCTTCCAATTAAGGAATTAAATGGATTATTCTTGATTTCGTGGAATGTTGTGACATAAAAATATCCAGAATTACTAAAATAATTTTGTATACAAAATACTACACAAAATTTGTGTTCGGAAATGGATGGTCTTAGACCATATTTTTTCCAGTCAAAGTTCTGTGATTGACACAGAAAGGCCCATCGGGGCTGGACCTACAGCTTAAAGTGGGATTCAAACCACTATGTGCCTCCACCGGGTATGGAACCCGGGACCCCTTGATTACAAGGCGACTCCAGTCAATGTTTTACAGTAAACGTAAAACCCATCATTTCACTTTGACTCTAGTATTAAGATGAAAGTTAGACAAAACATGGTTGAAAGTTACTTCACAGAGTTAAACTTGCAATAAAAATAAAAAGTACAATAAATTTTATTCATGCGCGTGCATTCCAGTAAAGCAAGGACTGCAGTGCTGGCCCACAGTATTTCAGTTACAAAATACTTTATTTTAAATTATTTTTTTTCTGCAATTATTTTCTAGCATCTTAAAGTTATGAATATGTAGTCTTTTCGGTCAGTTCATTTTCGAGATGGCAACCTTTAGCACCATCTTGTGACGAATTGACAAAACATCTGTGTATTTCGCCCAACACTTAGGACTCCGGGGAAGCGAGAAATGAAAACGGGATTCTGTGACCTTGAACCATCCAATAACAGGCCTGCTTCTATGCACGATGCCTTTACCCTCGATCAGCAGGGGCTGAAATGAAATAGCAGTACCATAGGTAAGGTCTGCTGCTGTAGCTACCGTAGTATTTCAAACTGTACGGTTAAATATCTACGTACAGGAACTTCTTTTTTGTACCAATATAATTGCCAGCTTTGAGGCAGATCAATGTTTTTTTTTTAAAAAAAATTAAGATAGGTGAGCCTAAGGTGGCCATAGTTCCCAAGGTGGTCCACTTCACGAAAATTATATTAGTATTAACACAGTTAAGAAATGGCACTACATCAATGTGCCTAGTTCCCCTCTGGTACAATATTCAGAAAACGAATTGTCTCGGGCTTCCAGCAGCCATTTTATGTAAGTTATTGTGTCAGGGATAGAGCATATTAGTTGTCGTTATTATTTTAAGGTAAGTAAGAAATATGTGTGTGTGTACGTCCTTGAAATTAACGAATGTTAATTTTATACATATTTTCAAAACTTGTTTCATTATCTTTTTGATCACATAGTTACATTGTAAGAATGTTTTTTGCCTCAAAAGAACGATGCCTATTTGTGTTGAAAAACGTAGTCCAGAGGTGAGTTCCTAACGTGGCCCATGGCGGGCCACTTTGGGAACAGGTTGCTCTCGCCTCTGGAATCTACACATTTTTTTCCCAATAAAATACGTTTTATTATTAAAGATTTCCTAATAATGTTAAATTTGCGCAGACTTTCATGAATCTCTTCTCTCATCCTTTGTCTTTTCCTGCCTCTGGCTGGGTCAGTATAGAAGTGAAGCCTCTTCATTTTTTTGTGGTCTTCCACCACTCCTCTCTTTCCACGGTGTTCCAATCTTGTGCTCTTTTCCTAACACTTTCCACCAACATCTTGGTCTTCCCCTTGGCCTTATTCCCACTCCTTGTGCATTATAAGCCCTTAATGGTAGTCTTTCTGCATCCATCCTCTTCATGTGTCCGAACCATCTCATCTGTGCCTGATCTATCATGTCCTGAAGCTTAACCACACCCATGTCTGTCGGATCTCCTCATTCATTATTCTATCCCTTCTAGTCTTCCCCAATATACTCCTTAAAAATTTCATTTCCACTGCCTGCATCTTCCTTTTGTCTCTCTCTGTCATTGTCCAAGTCTCTGCTCTGTATGTAATTATTGGCACATAGTATGTGTTATATATTACCTTCTTGCATTTCATAGGTACATCCCTATTAATCTTCGACTTTCATGAATCACTAAATGTTATTAATATATTGGGGTTATATGTTAAATACTTAAGTGATAATTTTTATTTGCGGAAGTGTTTATTCTATTTATTTCGAAGACAATTAGTAGGATGGAATGACCTAAACTTTTTCTCCAACCTGGAATTAAATACTACAGAAAATATTATTCCAGAAATGTTCCTCAATGTTAGGACAACTCAAATCCAAAATGCCAAGAGATGGAAGCTTGTGGAAATCATTCTGTATGTGAGGGTCGGTCAATAAGTATCTGCACTTTTCATGTAATTTTCTTTCTGTTGGCGGGCATGTCAATGGAGCGTGCATTTTTCATTCATTGAGAGTATATCACTCCGAAGAGAAGTTCAATAATTTCACTTTTGGGTAATCGCGAAGATGAAGATGAGTGATATGATAAAATTGATGAAGAGAAACTCGCATAGATGCAGGATTCGAACCTGAGACCACTGACATCACGTGAGATGTGCTAACCACTCTGCCACGGAGGTGGGTTATGTGTCGCTACTGTACATAACGCATGTCACCAATTAAAAGTTGGAGACTAACAATTTCTCTAATAAATTATAGACAAATTAATAATCATGAAAAAATATGTTTTCATGAGCAAAAGCTACATTTTCTACGAAACTATAAGCGGTACCGATGGGCCACCTTGGGAACAGATGTAACGGTTTTGTAATCTTTTTTTGTTTAACGTTGCAAGCAATTTTACAAAATATTTATATGGTACATGTTGTTAATTAGTTATGAAAAATATTTCTTAAAATTTCATAAATTTATTTCTCATTGGAGATTTGTAAATTACCCTAGAACCTTAACTATGGCAACCTTTGGCTAACCTACCTTATGATTAAAAGCTTTGGAGCCCAGAAGAGACCTAAAGACAATGATTTTTGACAGAAGAATAACAGATTATCCATGAGAGTGATCGCTTGACAAATCTTTTGTCAACATTGGAGGCAAGGGACATTTTTTATCAATAAATGACATGACTTTTCAAAGACAGGGAAATACTACTTTTCACCTTCAATAGCCACTTATTAAAGATCGTTTTGAAGGTAGAAAGGCCGTAAATATTCTTGAGTTTCTTAATTTTTTTTGGGGCTGCTTCACCAAGGATAAATGTCACCGTACGCCAAAGCTTTTAATTGTTTATTTTCCTAGATTAATTTGTTTAACCCACCACACAACCAGCTCAGTAGAATTCTAGATTGTCGTTATTGATTTATCTTTTATGAAATAATCAAACATACAATCACATACGTCATTTTTCACAGAAAGTAAGTAGGAAGAATACACAAAATCGATAGCTAGAGTTGGCGTTTTAAGTCCACTTTATGCACAGTAAGGCTAATCCGGACTGTACCTACAGTTTAAAGTGGGATCCGAACCAATATGTGCCTCCACCAGCTATCGAACCCGGGACAGCTTGATTACAATTTGAGGACGCTACCACTGCGCCATCGGGGAGAACCTCGATAATGAGATAGATCAGGGTATTAACAGAGAGATATAGAGAGAGAGGGTGAAAGGAAATAAAGAGAGATAAACACGAAGAATGGAGAGCAAAATATAGGAAGAGGAAGAAAGTACGAGAAAATGGAATAGAGAGAAACTAGGAAAGAAATACAGGTAGTGAAACAGACGAATAGAGAAAAAGGTTCAAAGAAAGGGAGAGAAACAGCGAGAGAGAAAATCTAAAGCAGGAGCTACACAGGCGCTGATCCACGGGAAGGGCAACAGGGGCTATTACCCCTCCCAACTGCCAGGTTTTTGGATCTCTAATTATGTTTGAAGACTGAAATGCCTTGACTTATGTTTTATAGGCTCTAGAATATTTGTTGAAGTTCAATTTAAGTCCATTTTATGCTCATGATAGGCTAATGGGATTTAGACTTAAAGTTTGAATTTAAATCCAAACCCTTTTGCAACATACCTCCAACGGGGATCGAACCCGAGAACTCTTGATAAGAGATTTTGTATTTCGTTGTGTATTCACTTTACCCCTCATATGTAATTGTTGAGTTTACCGCATCAATGGAACGAAATATGATAATTGCATAGAATGATAACCATCCGTTCCAGTCCTGAACCGCTATTTTACAAAACGATACTCTAATCTCTAGAGGGCCTCCACGATTGCGTAGTGGTAACGTCGTCGCCTTGTAATCAAGGGGCCCTGGGTTCGATACCCGGTGGAGGTACATGGCACAGTGGTTCGCATCCCACTTTAAACTGTAGGTCCAGTCCCGATTATCCTTTCTGTACATAAAGTGGACTTAAAACAACATTCTAATCCCTAGAACATGGAAGTTTGCTTGGTTCCTATTCACAGTACCATTCTCTTGCTACCTCAGTGCTCGAATAATGCACTTATCTTCTTTTTTCAGTTAGAGTGCATAACCAGGGTATAACTGAAGCAGCAGTGATTATCAATTTTTAGTCAAACTATAAAATTTAAAAATGTGCTTGAGCTCTTGGTTGTAGACCATCATTTCATTTTTCAATCGATGCGTTGAGTTGCTCGATCATTGCGCCCCCTATGCAGGATTCGCCATCCGAGTCTCTGGCTTCAGGATCTGTTACCTGAATCTTCGCTCCTGGAATCTTTACCGGGCTCCCTAATCCAGGATCCGTTACCTGAATGTACAACTCGACTCTCGATTCTGTTTCAGATGCATTACTTGATTCCTCGGAGGTTCACACCCGCCCACCGACAGTGCGTTCAGAATACGTTGTGCATGTGCGTCATGGCAGGCTCGTACCCAGGGGAGGGGCCAACGAACGAACTATGAAATATTTATATGTGAAGCTATAAAGAGCTACAAAGATAATCTCGAAGATTTTTAAAATTTGTAAAAATTTCGATTTTTGTCCTTTCATTAATGAGTGGGTTTATGTGTAGAGAGACAGGCTCTAGAAGTCTTCAGTATTGGGTAGTTTTAGTTTTATAACTATTGATGCAAGAGTACAATGTCCCGAGTTTCTTCGAAGCAGTTGATCCAAAATATCATTTTCTTTCGGTTAACTCACATCTAGAGACGCTTTTGATGTAATAGTAATTGCTAATATGTATAATTTAATTTGTAAATATATTATTTTCTAAACACAGCCTTTGTCTATAAGCTACTGTCTTGATGATTGTTGTGTCGTGGGGGAGGGTATTGGCGAATTGAATTTTTTCCCGTTACTTTGTTACTTTGAACCTAGAACTCTACAATTGTACTTTTAGATATAGCTGTAATATTACCATAGCATTGATGATCACGTCTAATACTCCAACAACATATCACTGACCGCAGTGGGGGAGTGTTTAACACAGCACGCTACTACGCCAGGAGTTAGAATCCCTGTCTGGGGATGGATGTTCTTTATGAGTGCGTTGCGTCATCAATTTAATCACCTCATCCTCATCATGGCGATTAGACAAACTTGGTAGAAAAGAGACGTAAAATAAACTAATTCAAGGAGCCCAGATCTGGCCCCCTCCTCAAAAAAAAAATCCTGGGTACGGGCCTGCGTCATGGCGTGTCGAAATTCTCGTTTTGAAGCTAGTTGTAAGGTTCGACTTCCTTTTCGTTTCTTCTAATGGTTTACCGACGTCAGATAATAAAATTATTCATATCATGATAATGGTGATTCTGGAGTTGGCAACCTGATTTCTTGTGAGTTGGTAACCTGATTTCCTATGAGTTGGCAACCTGATTTCTTATGAGTTGGCAACCTGATTTCCTATGAGTTGGAAACATTATTTCCTATGAGTTGGCAACATGATTTCCTATAAGTTGGCAAGATAATTTCTTATGAGTTGGCAACCTTATTTCTTATGAGTTGGCAACCTGGTTTCCTATGAGTTGGCAACATGATTCCCTATGAGTTGGCAAGATAATTCTTATGAGTTGGCAACCTGATTTCCTATGAGTTGGCAAACTGATTTCCTATGAGTTGGCAAGATAATTTCTTATGAGTTGGCAACCTGATTTCTTAGGAGTTGGTAAACTTATTTCTACTCATAGCCTAGGACCACGTGACATAGTGTGATAGCCCAGACCTTGGACTCAGTATACGCCACTGCACATATCATAATAATAACAATAATTGTATTTATTTTAATTTTAAAAGTATACTATTTTTGGATAATTCGGATAACTTGGATAATTCGAACAGAAATTTATTCTCCTTGAAATAATCTTTAATGTTACATATTTTTTAAAATTCGAATTTTGGATAATTCGAACTTTCTTCGTGTCGCCTGGGACTTCGAATTAAAAAGAGTCCATTGTATAATAAATAAAATATAAAACGAACGAATATTACTAATATTTCGAATAATACACATATAAAGGGTTGTATTTTCTGTTAAGATCATGAAAATTTGTATTAGAAAACCTTATTCTACTAAGGAAAATTATGTAAAATCTAATAGAAATGCAATATTTATAAAACAAAAAATTAGTTATTTCTAGATGAAAATGTTCTTGGTTATTATTATTATTATTATTATTATTATCATGAATACATTTTCGTTCACGTTATTAATACATGACATCCATTACAATGCTTTCGATACTATTTTCTACCTGATGCCTTCTTTATTAATTTAAGAATGCGCTTTCATTGTTGTATGTGTCCTTCCTATGATATTAATATCGTCAGCACATTCCAGAATCTATATAGGCTTGTGTAATTGATTGCCTCTTGTTGAGACTAGCAATAACGCCTTGTCTAAAATGGAGAGGAAGAACAGTCTAAAGGGCTGTTATTATCGAATTTCAAAGAGCTAGGAAATGCCAGTCAAATACACCGGTGCTAATTCGTAAACTGACAGCAAGGAATTTCATGATTTTGCATATTTTTTTTAAAAAAAAAATGTATCTTGAGGTGTTTTTTTTATTAAATTGTATAATAAATAAAATATAAAACGAACGAATATTACTAATATTTCGAATAATACAGATATAAAGGGTTGTATTCGTTATCTACAGTAATTATTTCCAGTTAGGATCATGAAAATTTGTATTACAAAAAATTATTCTACTAAGGAAAATTATGTAAAATCTAATAGAAAAATGCAATATTTATAAAACAAAAAATTAGTTATTTCTAGATGAAAATGTTCTTTGTTATTATTATTATTATTATTATTATTATTATTATCATGAATACATTTTCGTTCACGTTATTAATACATGACATCCATTACAATGCTTTTGATACTATTTTCTACCTGATGTCTTCTTTATTAATTTAAAAATGCGCTTTCATTGTTGTATGTGTTCTTCCTATGATATTAATATCGTCAGCACATTCCAGAATCTATATAGGCTTGTGTAATTGATTGCCTCTTGTTGAGACTAGCAATAACGCCTTGTCTAAAATGGAGAGGAAGAACAGTCTAAAGGGCTGTTATTATCGAATTTCAAAGAGCTAGGAAATGCCAGTCAAATACACCGGTGCTAATTCGTAAACTGACAGCAAGGAATTTCATGATTTTGCATATATTTTTTTTTAAAAAAAAATGTATCTTGAGGTGTTTTTTTTATTAAATTGAATATTTTTGCTTGTTAATGCTTCTCCACACATAAGCAAACTACATTTCCAGGGAAAAAGTAGACAAACAATAACCCCTATTATTGTAGTTCTGTAAGGTGAAAAATGTTTCTCTTGCTGACTGTTAATTAAATGAGGCTTCAGTTTTATAAAGAATGTGGTAATTTTGGGAGAAATTTCAGTGTGCTCCAATTGAATTGAATTGAATTGAATTATAGTTTTAAGTCCACTTTATGCACAGTAAGGCAAATCTGCGACTGGACCTACAGTTTAAAGTGGAATCTGAACCACTCCACTGGGTATCGAACCCGGGACCCCTTGATTACAAGGCGACGACGCTACCACTGTGCCATCGGGGAGGGCCTGGGCATGAGTGATCTGTGTGAGTGTCACTTCATCAAGTTCAACATGTCGTCACTCACCCTCATCTTTGCGATTAGCCAGAAGTGGCAGAAAGGTGAAGTAAAATAAACTAAATCAATCATTATTGAGTTAACTTTTCACTGTGTACAATTGTTTCTGTCGTGAGATGCACACTGATGCTGTACTGTACGAAGCAAATATTCCCCCATCCTCAGAATCTTAGACAGTTTCGATCCTAGGGGGTTCCAAATCTTCGCAATTCTATATTACGAGCTCATTAATCATCTCATTATGTCCGTCTACTCGACAGCCCTTATGTAGAGACGTCAGCTGCCAACGCACTTGCCCTGCGTTGAGAAGCTGCGGTTGTAATCAATTACAGAGAAAGATGTTGGAAGAAAGACGCACAGGCTTAATGGGTTGGTGCGTCACGATGCAGTCATTCCTGAACAACAGATGCACATAGTACCGTTTTGCGACAACAATGCACACGCTCGCGTGTTGCGATTGACTGTAATTGCAATGGAGACAGCCCGGCCGCTCGTCCTGTTGCAGTTCATCTCAGCGGACTCCATTATTGTGATCCATGTTCAGGATCCCGTGATGATGTAACGCCATACAACGCAGGTTGTTACGAAGAAGCTGTAAACTTGAAAGGCCTTTGCTTACCTTCATAAACGGATTACTCGCACTTGCCAACGGAGGACTGTTGTATATCATAACATGTATTATATTATCCATGGTGAACGGGCAGCGATGGCCAATTGTAATAGTCTGCGCATAGCGACTATATTGGACCTTGTTTATGTATGTTTTATGTGTTGAAATGTAAATCCAGTTCCACTCTTGACGTGTGTATTTCTGTTTATGTCATGAAAATTAAGACATAACAAGGGCTCTTGCATCTGTGTTGCTTATGCAAGTTTATATACTGATGTACGTTGTGTATTAGAACTGAAATGGGCAACTGTGAGGTATAGCCAAGGCTGTAGGTGGGTAGCTACTCCTTAAATTATAAGCTGAATCGCTATTTGCTGAACAAGAATTGCATATACAGAGGTTCTTCACTTTATATCCGACCATTTTTGACGGGTACTCACCTTAAGAGATACCACGCCGCCACCACCGATCATGTTCTATTGGACCCCCAGCATTGTGGACTATCGCCCGGCATCGCAGTTTCCATTGCAGCAAGCTCCGGCGCAGGACAGGCATGGTAATTCTGTCCCACTCCTCCCTGCAAGCTTTCCATAGACCATCCAGGGTGCGTGGGCGGCGATGTTGAAGACGTCTTTTCAACAGTCCAAATGCGCAAAAATCCATTGGGCTGGCATCTGGGCTTTTCACAGGAATGTCTTCAAACGAAATGACACGAATTCCTAATTCCTCCGCCATTTCCTGATAAGAACGTAGTGATGTTCTGGCGGTATGACTCGAAGTCTGGTCACCTGGTTCGCGTCCATTCCATACAATTGTGGGATGTCTCTCCGATAGATAGGTGTCAGAATGGAGTCTTGGAAGTATCTGGCATTCACCTTCACGTTTTTGTCCATCTTGCGTATCATCAACTTACCCTCATATCCGAATCCCGTCACAACCATAAAGCCACGAGGGAAACTTTCCCTGCACTGACGAACAAAGTTGCTGCGCCCCTTAGCACTACGGTGACACTTTGCTTGCAGCCCTTCTCCTGGTGGTTTTCGTGGGTGAATGTTTCGCAAGGAGAGCCTGTTGTGTGTAACGGGCCACAATAGCTTTCGCAGTAGTTACCCCGAGTGTTAACCCATTCTCCCGACACTATTTCACAACGCGTACGTATGCAAACTTAGTATGGAAAAGGACCATCACGTAACCCTCCCAATACCGGTTGATTTTCGGCGTCATTTGATAACATTCACTACCAACACTCACGCACATACAAGGTCAGACACAACACTGCTCCCGCCAGCAGACCAATAGTTCCAGCATGATACGCCAGGTGGCAGCACCGAATCGAAAATGGTCGGATATAAAGCGAAGAAACATACTGTAGTCCACAGATCGTCTTACTTTGCCCCTTGGCGTTGTTTGAGATCATTCCTTACAACTATTCCAGTACTATAAACAGTATATACATACGTACACTTTTATTATTATTATTATTATTATTATTATGCACAGACAGACTAATAGTGACTGGACCTACAGTGGGATCCGAACCATTCTGTGCTTCCACCGGGTATCGAAACCGGGACTCCTTGATTGCAAGACGAATTTAGTGCCCATCTCCGTGGCGGAGGTC
Source organism: Lepisma saccharinum (assembly GCF_977018435.1). NCBI lineage: Eukaryota > Metazoa > Arthropoda > Insecta > Zygentoma > Lepismatidae > Lepisma > Lepisma saccharinum. Next base: position 51,765,993 of record NC_139237.1, on the reverse strand, counting down.
TTATCACAGCGCGCTATTGCGCTATTGCGTCGGGGGTCCCGCGTGGGTGTTCTTTGTGAGAGTCCCTTCATCTATTTCATCATATCATCACTCATTCTCATCTTCGCGATTTAGTCAAAAAGTGACAGAATTAATGAACGACGGCTTTAACCCCCCCCCCACCCCTCTCTGTGCGTGTGTGTGAGAGTGTAATATTGTCTGCCATGCGGGAGAGCCGGATTCGATCCCCTGGGTGAGCAATATCAGATGGATTTCTTCCAGCAATGTGAGAATCCTTCAAATCAGACTCGCAAATAAATTTATTCTGGGGTACACGTATTCTAAGTTTTATACAGTATATTTGAGAGGGGAGTGTTGAGATGTGTATTTGGAACAGTGCAGCAAAACGTAGGAGAATATGCAACTATGAATTGTATGACCTACTTGGTGACACGGATGTTATCAATCAAATCAAAACTAATAATAAACTGAGCTCTGCTGGACATAAAAAACGTGTGAACTCACGAAAGTTTATTAAACGAAACCAATATGAACAAGCAATATTGAAGACTGAAATTGGGATCGGGAGACATCTTTTTGGGAGGAAAGAATGTACATATCTGTGAGAAATCACTGCATTAAAAATGGCATCCCTGTTTAAAGAGAGTAATATCACAGTGGAGAAATAGCATAATCTCCATGGAAAAAAATGTTACCACCCTTTTGAAGACAGAACATCATCCGTTGAGAAAGAAAACTATGCCTTGTATATCATCTTGAAGAAACAACCTTCCTTGGAAAACCTCCACAATATTTTGGAGATACATTGCCATCCCTTGGAGAAACGCCGATACCGCAGATGAGGATAACCAACGTATCATCTCTCTGTAAATTCCTACAAACACTTGGAAGAAAATCCTCTTCGTCATCATTGGTCAAAGCAGCCGCAATGCTTCAGAGTGTATCCAGACGAGTATCCAGTATCCTCTCGAGACAGTTTCTTCGCAGACAGAGTAGAGAGAAAGAGATAGAGAAAAAGTGTGTGTGTGTGTGTGTGTGTGTGTGTGTGTGTGTGTGAGAGAGAGAGAGAGAGAGAGAGAGAGAAATAAATAAAGCAGCTTCCCTCATTCTCATGTGCTAAACCTTTATCAAGTCTTGCATCAAAGTTCCACTGAGGTGTCACATTATTCCCCTTCTTTGTAAAGCATGAGCTTTCAGTTGTTGCAATGTACAGTCAGCGGCATTAAAAATGGTACACCTAGATCCTGAAATACTCGCTGCTCTGCTTGGTGTTATGTGTGTTACCTAACTCTTCGGCGGTGGTAGAAGTTGCCATTGAAAATTTGCTATTAAGATCCTCTCCTCGCCGTACAGTTAGGCAACACACACAAAGAAGCTTGCAGGGAAGCGAATGTTTCAGGATCAAGATGTCCCATTATTATTGCCGCTGACTGTACTTCCAATTAAGGTTGGTTTGACTTCAAGAACACGCAAAGTAGCACACAAAAGTTGAATGGATTTGTTTCTACAATGTTTTCTGTTCTTGTACGTTACGTTTTGCACAACCTCATATGTATACATGCATGCATGCATACATACAGAAACACATAAAGATATATGTATCAAATATGAGGAGAACAAAGGATACCACCCTTTAGTACGAGATATATATATATTTTTGCCTTGTTCGGTTTCCATCTGCATGAGAACATGCATTTGCTGGACGTTCTCTATAAACGAACGGGCCCTTGTTCCAGCGCACGCTGGAACACGTGTGGTGCCTTCGGGGGACGTGTGTATGGAAAGGCTCAAAGGGCTGCTGACGGAGGGAGGGGCCAGTTCAGGCAGAAGATGGGGGACCGCAATTCAACCCTGGCGAGGTGAGGGGCAAACTCGACCGATCGCAAGCACCCCCTTTCCCCGCCTCCCGCCCCTTCATGCAATCTCCCGTTCACGCCAGTGCCAGACACGGATGTGGGGGAGGGCAGGGGAGGGGGCTGTAAAAATGCAGCTACTACAGTACTGCAGGATTTTGGGTGGGAAAGACTAATCTTTTTTTTAAAAAAAAAATAACGTGCAGTTCTCCTCTGGCAATATGTTATTATGGTCCAAATATAGATTTGATTTACCTTATTTACAGTCACTTTTCTGTCACTCTTGGCTAATCGCAACGATGAGAATGAGTGATGAAATGACGGAATGACACTCGCAAAGAACACCCATGCTCAGGCGAGGATACGAACCCGGAAATCCTGACGTTCTAGCGATCTTGGCTAACCACTCTGCCACGGAGGTTGACTATAGTTCTAACATGTCGGTCTACGAATGTTAGAGAAGTTATCGACTATAGCTCTTAATGGAGTTTTTATTAATTTATGTAAATAATCATGAATACAGAATTAATTCATTTCATATCATGACATTAAGAACGACAAGTGTAAAATATAACAAGTTTAATAATAATAATAATATCAGTAATACCGGCATGGGCTGAAAGCATGTTTGATGTGGTGAAAGTTGGAAAGTTGGTGAAAGATTGGAGAGATAGAAGATGAAAGAATTGTAGATGGTTTTGTAGTCTTCAGAGATTATTGTCCTTGTTCTAAGGATATACTTGGGGCATTTGTGTCAAAGGATCTGTGCTATTTGCTACTGGTACCTGGGAACCGGATATCAAAATTGTCAAGAGTTCGCTAGCGAAGATTTGTCCATTCTGAATATAATTCCAAAAACTGTCTTGAAGGTGAAAAGAAAGATCGTGTATTTGAAGATTTGATAGAATTTCCTGCGTGGAAAGGTTTCCAAGGTGTCTTCCTAATTGCGAGCAGTCCTAGTTACGAACAGTCCTAATTGCGAACACTTGCTTCCTGATGTCCTAATTGCGAACACATTGTTTTTGCCTTCGGACCTACAAGGTGGCGCAAAAGTCATCACCTGATTTTCTTAGCCTATAGCTTGGGTTTTAAATTAAACAAAATAGGTTTTTTTTGGGTTAAACTTTTGTTGATACTTGTAAGTTTTATGTCCTCATTTTTTAAAGATAACATCCAATAAATGACCACCATTCGAATTGATGCAAATTTAGGCTCTATTTTATTGCGTTCGTGGTGTTGGAAAGAATCTGCGGGGAAATATTTTCAGTTTCATGTTGAATATTGTCCTTTAGTTGCTGTAACGTCTCTGGCTTATTCACATAAACCAATGACTTCAAATATCCCCAAAAGAAAAATATCTGGAGCGGTCAAATCGGGAAACCTGGCCGGCCATGGCAAATCCCCAAAACGGGATATTTCTCTGCCCGGAAAAGTGCCAAGCAAAAGAGCTAATGTTTCGCGGGCTGTATGTGGGGTATACTTATTCATTTTCGCACACAATAAATTTCGTGAGTATCTTCTATTTAACTGACAAAACACTACTGATATAAACAATAGGATGTCAAAGTAAAGGTTAGTTCATATAGGATGATGACTTTTGCGCCACGTGTTACAACTACTTTTAACGAATTTTGAAAAGGGGTTCAGTTCCACACTTGAGACTGGTCAGTGCCTTGTCGATTACAGTTGAAACATGATAATTCGACATTATTAAAGTTGTCGTCGAAGTTTATATAATTTAATAATAAAAGTGTGGGCTATTTTTTTACCCGACTAAATACTGCACAATTCTTAACTGAAAATAGATTATTAACTTTAGCTAAATTTCAAATTCAGATTCGAAACATATGTTCTTAAAAATTTAGGATTATCACTAATTTACCTACACTTGTTAGTGCTCCTCATCGTAATTTCATAAAAAAAAAAAAAAAAAACACAAACCCTTTTCTTCTTCCCCTTTACACCTTCTAGGTTCATTATAATATTAAGAAATTCGGTCGTTACACTTTTCTGTCTCAGCTTAACGTTGATTTTGTGGTTCCATCCCTCCACCGCATTATTTGTCCGGTAACCACAGGCGTCAACTTAAAATATTTTTTGAGGGGGGGGGCAAGGTTGGTACAAACAAATTTTTATGTATATAAATACAATATGTCCCTCTACGTGAATTTGGGGCGCTGAAAGTGCCATATTCCCCGTAGCCGTCTCTATTGGCAACGCAAAGTCAGATTACAACGACCGAACTGAAAGGGTGAAATGGCCTTGGAGGGATTTACATAGTAGAAGACCACAATAAGTCAATCAGATTGGCTACAGGGGTCTCTCTGGATCACTACAGGTTTTTTTCAGTTCCATGTGTTCGCAATTGGGACTATTTAGGCGTTGTTCGCAATTAGGACACAACCGTTTCCAAGCCCAAGGCATCTATGCTCTTTATATTGTTGTCACAAGCTACGAACCAAAGACAAGATCTATGCTCAGTAATGGATAAAACTTATATTCCAAAGTCGATTCTGAAGACAGAAACGTGGGAAGGTATAGTGCTGGAAATGCAACTCGAGTTGGTTTGTAAAATTATATCTAAGATCTCAAGCTTACGAAGAATTGTGCTGGATTACTTGGAATACATTTCACAGGCTCGGATTTAAATTTAAACCATTGGTCCAGTCCTGATAATACTCGGCACACATCTAGAGCCCTTCTCTGTCAGCGACTGTTCTTGGAAAATGTCCTCCCATTTCAAACAATCACAAATATTGCAAATATGCTTGATAAAACATATTTTAACGATATTCGCTCATATTCTGTATAATAAGAGTTTCTTAAGTTACAAAGAACTTCCTCTTACAGATAGCTACTTCCAAGGAGGTTTGCATTTTCTCGTTTTGTGTCAGAAAGACGTTTTATCTCATGTAAGGCTTTGTTGGCTAACAAGAGCCTATCCTTTAGATTGAACATTTGTATAAAGTAGTCATTGTACAGTCATGGAAAAAAAATACTTCCCTCATAGATCCTTAATACCAGTATTCTTATGGGAGATTTTTTCTTTCCATAACTGTACACATACTTCTAAATTTCATACTTTTTATTTGCTTTTCTTCTATGTTTGTAATCTTACAAGAATTGTTCACCCCATGAAAGAAATACGGTTTGTTAACTGGAAATTTGCATTGCTGTTAGGTCATATTTGTGGAAAGTTTGTCATAAGTGCCTTTTAATTTTGCATATACGTATGTATACATAACTTGTATATAATAAATATATATTTAATAAATGTATTTCAGTAAAACTTTAACGCTACACTCATACACACACACAAAATATATCTGTATATACATACACATATATATGTGTGTGTGTGTGTGTGTGTGAGAGAGAGAGAGAGAGACATCAATCTTTTACAAAGACGGTAAAGTCTGAAAATCACTCGGAGACAAGCACGAAGACACCCCCTAACGTAATGACTGATTCAATCTGTTGTCAAATATCCAATCCTGGGACCCACATGAATACTTCACCACTGTACACACACTTCCTCGTTTTCACTTTAAGCCCTGGACCACCAGGTGGCAGGAGCGTGCCATTATTTAATTCATACCTCGCAACGCACTCCTTGCCTTCTCAGTATACCATCATCGACCAGTTGGAAGGCCCCTCCATGTACGTTGTCTGAGCCATATCGATCCCCGAGGTTCTGCCCCCCCTTCCCTCTCCCCCGCTGTTTCTCGTGACTGACATCGCTTCCGTTGTTGACACTTCCGTGGAACCACTACCCCGAGATGGGACTCGGTGTTCCCCTTTACGTGTTCGGCTTTGGAGTCGACAAGATTCAAGCAATGAGCATGGGGGACAGAGGCGTTTAATAATTCAAGGATTAATTGAAACCCTTCTAGCCGTGTGTCCTTTGCGATCGAAAGGGAGTTTGCCAAGAAACCCTCTTCCGGAGACAGTCCAACAGTTCAAGGATCTTTTGGTTGTCATGACTGAAATTGAAACCACAAGTTCGTCGTTTACTTCCGTTTTTCTCTTCTCCTTTTGTGAGCTCTGGGTTGGTTTTCCACTGCGGCATAAGGGGAAAGGTTGCCTGGTCCAAGCCCCTCGCATTAGTATAGTATAGCCAAGACGATATTTAGATGGAACACAAATTTATGTCGGATATACGCACCTCCACATTAAGATACTTGTTTCACTGTGTAACCAGCCTAATGATTCCACGCCCATGGAAGTCGTTTTGGAGCTGGGTTAAAAATATGTGTATTTCCTCAGCACCAAACACGTCAAAGTTACATGGCGAAAGATCCGGACAGTAAGGAGGGTACTGTAGCGTATGCGACCTAGCATTGTCCTGGAACAAGGTAACTTTGCTGAGACAATGCATCACGGAGCGCCAATTATGTTACAGACCTTTATTTAATACACAGGATCCGCTGAACCTCGCAGCGATGAATGCACTGCTGTATGGGGAAGGCTTGTGTGGACCAAGCCCCTGTCATTAGTGTAGTAGAGGCAAGACGATATTTAGATAAAAAAAAATGTATGTCAGTAATACGCGCACTCGCATTAAGACACTTGTCACGCTAGCTCTGTCTAGTGCGATGCACTTTTTGATGATTCTCTCCGCACTCGCGCGTCTAGTTGATTACACGGTGCAACACCGACTCGTCTACTTCGTTGATTTGGTGTCAGGTAGTGTATTTGGTGTCTGCACCGTTTGCACTACATTCTGGAGCGGTGTAGTATGTGGCGTATGCTCACGTTGGGCGTGCAAACTAATGAAGTTGAACATTTTGAACTGGATTTGATTTGCTTTATTTTACTTCGCTTTTATTGCCGCTTTTGGCTAATTTGCGAAGATGGGGATGAGTGATGACATGATGAAATTGATGAATGGGCACTCACAAACATCCAGGTTCAGGCCGGTATTCGAACCCGGGACCCCTGGCGTCGTAGCGCGATGTGATAACTACTCCGCCACTGGACTTTTAAACTTGAACACCGCTATTCGTCAACTTGGTTGAATGCCATCTTATTGAACCAGATTTACACCGGGATACACCTGCACTACATCTAATGCCTAATAAATGTAGGGAGCTCGACGGGGATACTGTGTAACCAGCCTAATGATTCCACGCTCATAGAAGTCGTTTGGGAACTGCCTTAAAATTTCTGTGACTGCCTTCTGTACGTCAGCATCCGAAGCAAATCTGCAGACCTTTCAGCATCCTCTTTAGTTCACAAAGTACCTGAAAGTTACATGTCGAATGGTCCGGACTGTAAAGAGGCTGCTGAAGGGTGTGTGGTCTAGGATTGTCCTGCAACAAGATTACCCCGCTCAGACAATGCATCAATGAGCGCCCATTGTTTAACACGCAGGATTCGGTGTACCTTGTACCGCCGAATGCAACCTTACGGGTCAACCCTACGAAATCAATGGCCAAAACCATTCGGCCCAGGGGAGGACTCACTCGCTTTCATTTGCCATTTTATCATAACTACATTATGTCATGTTAAGCATAGTTACTTCTAACTGTTAATAACAAATCATTATTCTAGTAAAAGAAAACATGCGTTAATGTTACTTAGGAGTAATTATAACAATATAATATTACCGAGAAAGTTAATTTTCTAATCTTAAACCTTACTCTCTTGACAAAAATAAAGGAACCTAAGGTTGCAATAAGGAAGACACTTAATTATGTCTGCAGTTATATATGGATGTGAATCGTGGTTTCTTACACTAAAAGAATGACACAAAGTGAGAATTTTTGAAAGTAAAATCTTAAAAAGTTATTTGGACCTAAAGTAGATGGACCTACAGGGGAGTGGAGACAATTACGTAACAATGAACTACATTATCTTTATCCATCCCCTGATATTATTCGGATAATTAAATCAAGAAAACTTTTGCGAGAGTTTTTACAGCAGGAGTCTTTAACCCATGGCCCGCGGGCCAGAGGTGGGCCGCAGAACCCTTTGCCGTGGCCCGTTTGAAAATGAAGTACTTAACATAAAAACTGGATTAAGTAAATGATAGATGGCAGCATCGTACAGTTTTCAATACAGTAGTGAAGCTTCGTGGCCCGCGAGCGTCATTGAAATTGTTAATGTGGGCCGCACTGTTTGACGAGTTGAAATCTCCTTGTTTACAGGGTTGTTGTTGGGAAACCTGACGGTAAGAAGCCTGTGAGAAGGCCAAGTCGATGATGGATGGTCATGAACGGATTGAACTTACCCAGAATAGAGACAGATGAATGTTATTGTTGCTGCGGCAATAAACCGTCGTTTTTAGGACTGCCAGAGCTTCAGTTAGTTAATTATATGATAAACTATGAACTGCACATTATTATAAATAAACTGGCGATCTTTCAAAACATAGAGACATTTACAACTCGGTTTCGCCTCAAGTTTTAGATGCCTGTCTAATTCTTGGTGTGGCTTCCATACATAAGCATTCGTCTGGTAATTTCCGTGATCCAAGGGCAAGACTTAACAAAAAGGATACTTTATTCTCACTGTAGGAAAAAAATAGAGTAACTTTATGGTGAAAACACCGAAAGATAGAGCGCCAGTGTTTTCAACGTAAAATTATAGTTGTCGCAATACAAAGAAAAAAGAGGAAAACATTAACTGCAGGAGCATCAACAAACGACACCAAAGCAGAGGGAAATTAATATCTCAGCTTTTTTCATCTTTCATGTATTTGCCTGCCGTGGCATCTAGTGGCAGATAGTGTAAACCGGTGGTTCTCAAATTGTGTACCCAGAGGTACATGAACGATTTGAAGGTGGTACGCGATCAGCACGGAAGAGAAATATCGAGAATACCCACAGGACAACATTCTTGCTGCAGATGTGTAGAGCAGACTTCGTTGTTTCAGACTTCATAGCTTTAAGATTCAACAGGAACATAAGGATGATTTTGTCACTGATACTCTTATATTTGTTTCACATATTTTTGAAATAAAATACTCGTTAAAAAGCTATAGTAGACTAAATTTTGAGCCGAATATCCGCTTGAAAGTTTAAGTGCACAACCAGGCATCAAGAAAATGTGTCAGGCACATCCTTCTCACTAGAAACTCTGATGATTTGCAATTTAAAGAACTCCAAAATTGTGCTTCACAGTTTGTTTACAAACTTATTTTTTATCTTGACTTTTTCTTCGATAACTCTGGAAAAATATATGAAAATTAGTTTTTTATATATACTTCTTAACATACATGTGTTTCACATTTGTATTTTTTGAACTATTCATAAAGATTGTAAACGTAGGAACACCCAATGAAACAATGAAGGTATGATTCTAATGTGTGTTTGTTTACCATCTTTCTACATACAGCCAGAATTCCATACTGCTCAATTGCAGAATAAACGCCAGCAACATGTCAAAAACTTCCCACCCATCAGGGAGCCAAAAATAAATCTCCAAAACCCACTATTCGGAGCAAATCTATGGTGGGGTACATTAGGCGTTTAGTTACGACTAAAGGGTACAATGAAATAAGAAAGTTTGAGAGCCGTCTAATATACCCCACCATAGGTTTCCTCCGAATAGTGGGTTTTGGAGAATTTTTTTTGGCTGCGTGATGATGGGGCTTTTTTTATATGTTGGAGGCGTGTATCTGCACTATCGCAAAATTACATTGGGGCTGTATGTGGAAATATGGTAAACAAATAAACATTAGAATCCTACGTTTATTATTTTATTGTTCAATTTTTATGATTAGTTTAAAAAAATGTGAAACACATGAATGCTAAGAAATATATTAAAAACTTTAGTTATATATTTTTCCAGAGTTATTGAAAAATACAGGTAAAGAACAAGAATAAGTTTGTAAACAAACTGTCAAGCACAATTTTGGAGTTTTGTAAATCTTAAGAGTTCTAGTGAGAAAGATGTACTTGCATAGCCTGACAGTTTATTGATGTCTGGTTGTGCACTTGAAACTTTCAAGCGGAGATTCGGCTCCAAATTTAGTTTATTATAGATTTCGAACAAGTATTTTATTTCAAGACATATGAAACAAAGATTAGAGTGTCAGTGACAAAATCAGCCTTATGTTCCTGTTGAGTGTTAAAGATCTGAAGTATGAAACAATGAATTCTGCTCTACAAATCTGCAGCAAGAATGTTGTGTTGGTATTCTCCACATTTCTCTTTCGAGCTGATCGCGTACCTCCTTCAAATCGTTCATGTACCCCTGGGGGTACGCGTAGCACAGTTTGAGAACCACTGCACTAGACAATGAATAATGTCCAATTAACATTGCAAGGTTGTCAAATGTGGCAGAAAAGGGAAATTAAGTAAACCAAATAAATATCAATGTACGGTATTTGTAATTTAGAAGCTGGCTTCTGTGATTTTAAGTTTCTCTTGTTTACGGCAAAAATACTGGAGAATGAACTTACGGTAAACTACGAAACCGTGAAATCTAGATGGTTGTTCTTGGGAAACCTGATGGTAAGTGACCTGTGGGAAGGCCAAGTCGAAGATGGGCATGATGGAGAGTGGTTAAGATGGTAATGAACGGATTGATCTTGCTCAGAATAGAGACAGATTGAAGTCACATGTTGCTGCGGCAATAAACCGCCGGGTTTAGGAATGCCATAGCTTTAGTTAGTTAATTATAAGATAAAGTATGAGCTGTATATTATTATAAATATGCTGGCGATCATTAGATTTCACGGTTTCATCACCTTAAAATTAACACGATTTCTATACAGCGCTGCATTTGTATTATTGGCAGCATTAACAAGCAAACGTAGAGGGATAATATGATTCAGAACGTCCCTTCGCAGGAAGGGGAAAAAGCAAAGCACCCCCTCCACGAATACTGCTTCATTTTTAAGTTATCACATTCCTGCACGATCTATACCTGACGTGTTTCTAATTGTCAGTCCTGCATGATAATTATCGCAAATTACTGTATCTGGAATGGTATTATATGTGTGAAATGTGTAATTGTGTGGCTGACATTAATTTTACAACGGGGCAAACGCCCGCTTGCTCGCTTCCAGACTCCCATAGTGGTGCGACTGAATGAAAATGCTACAAATTTTGGTGTACTCGAAATTAAAAGGATGGGCGTTAAACTTTGCACCATTGTCGATCTTTTGGTCGAAGTCTTTAGGTTTTGTTTATTGAGTTCGGTGGAATTCGGAACCCGAACTCGTCTCCGAAGCAATGCATTTATACCGACCCAGTGAGCACGGCCGCTCGGAGGTTTGAAATCGGAACTTCTGAGTTGAAATCTTCACGGGCAGGGCGCTTGAAAGAGCTTTCTCGGTAATTATTTCAGCTGAGAGGGGAGGTTCTCAATTCTACAAATTGACTCTCTGCGGCTTGCACGACGGCCAAAAAAATAAAATCTGAGATGTTGGTATTTCGAATGTAAAACCTCTTGGATTCTGGAACTACCCTGAAGGTAGGAGTTGTGCACCGTTTGATTTTGGTAGTCAGTCCTGCCTTGTCACCTTTTTTCTGTCTTGCATTGCATTTTTTTTTGCAAGGGAAGTGGGCACACTACTAGTAAAATCAAGGCTGTACATGTCACCTTCCATAGAGAAAAAGGTCTAAATATGGGCCCCCCTTTTTATATTGTCATTTTCGGAGGAAAAAATTAATATATCAAGCACCTGTCTTTAAAATGCATATCTATGAAATATATACTTAAATGTAATAGCATGCTAAAGTATAGAAGGTCTCAATTTTTTTTTTTAAAAAAAGCAAATTCCAAAACATGGTAAAATGATGTATTTCAAAATTGTGGTCTAAATATGGGCTACTAGTGGCAATATCACAAAAAGCAATTAAATTAAAAAAAAACAGTCATTTATCGCTAAAACATTATACAATTCATATTTATGAATAAAATCGGTTGTTTTGAAAATCACGCGGAATGGGAAAAATCGAAATTAAGAAAAGCATCCAAATATTTGTTGAAAATGTGATCTCAACATTAGACCTCATGTCATAGCCCATATTTAGACCATCACGCTATTTTCTTCTTCAATTTATTTTCGCTCTCTGTGGTACATATTTCACAAACAAATCATGGCATTATAAAAGCCCACGTTTCTTTTATGTACCGCTAATATCATAACCTATACAAGAATGAGAATTCAGAAAACGTTGAGTTAAAACATACGTGCAAAAAGTTTTCGGAGGTCGCAATTCTATAACAGCGTCCAAGACCGATACTAACCACCACTTTCTCTTGCGAATTGGCGCCGCAACCTTTGTCCTTCACATGTAATCAGTTCCAATAGCCTCTGCTAGGCTGCAGCACACGGGAGCGCTGATAACTACAAAACCCATATTTAAACCTTCGCCCATATTTAGACCTTCTCCTCGAGTAGTGCGCAGATGATTGTGTAATTGTAAAGTTTTACTTTGTGTAGGAATTTCATATTACCTTATTTCGAGGTGTGTCACATATTTTCCATTTCGAGTAAAATTTTAAACAGGACGTATGTATTTTTGTAATTCCTATGCCTTTGGTTGAGTAATACAGTTACACTTGAAGAATAAACATTCAAAATATGATATCATCGAATATTTTATAATGTTTTATTCCTTTGTTGCAGGCCCGCCACCTTACGTTCACTTTATCTTATTTTAAGCCATGAAGATCACTGAAAAAAATCTCTTATTCTTCACTATTGCCATATTTCTCAAATAATTTCAGTTGATTCTCGGAATGACTAGAAGTTATCAGTTCAGGTAGTGACGACGCATTTTCCGATAAATATTCTGGAACTGAAACAATAACACAGGAATAAAATAAAATGACGGAGGACTGCAAAGAAATACCTCTACACATATTAATATACTAATTTCAGTGATTTTTCTACGAGTAGTGCGCATATTTCGTGTAAAAATCCGTACCTTACTTATTACAGAAATGTATATAGAAATCACATAAGTCATAGAAACACAGTTAACCGTACAGAGGGTTGAAATAAAACAGAAACTAACCTTCACGACGGATCGGCACTATATACTGGAACAGCAGTTCATTATTTTTTTTTATATACAGCGTGTCCACAATGAGACTCCAACATTTTGAAAGTCTATAACTTTTTCATTTTAAATTGTACAGCTGTGATTCCGGAAGCAGCAGAAGCAGAAACTCAAAAAGTTTATGTGGTAACGTTTTAGTGCGCGGAATAGCCGTAGTGGCGCTGCAGCAATCGATTGTTTGAAAATAGAGATTCTAAACGAGCGTGCACAGGTTCATTCGAAAGGAGTCCACAGATGTCAGTAAGACAAGCAGTGAAGAACTGTGTGAACTGTCGACCGTTCCATACCAAGTTCTTTCGCTGCTTGTCTTACTGACGTCTGTGGACTCCTTTGGAATGACCTCCGCACATTTTCTACAACCTGTTCCTGGATTCTGGGTTTACCACAACAGTGTCCTTTCAAAACATTGCCGGTCGCCAAAAACTGATCACACCACTTCTTTATAGTCGTGAATGTCGGAGGATCCTTATTGTACACACGACGAAAGTTTCGTTGCACTTGAATAAGTGATTTCGTTTCTGCACACCACTACACAACCTGTGCACGCTCGTTTGGAATCTCAATTTTCAAACAATCGATTGCTGCAGCGCCACTACGGCTATTGTGCGCACTAAAACGTTACCACATAAACTTTTTGAGTTTCTGCCTCTGCTGCTTCTGGAATCACAGCTGTACAATTTAAAATGAAAAAGTTATAGACTTTCAAAATGTTGGAGTCTCATTGTGGACACGCTGTATATTCAAGCTTAAACGGAAAGTGCGTTCTCTTCTGATTACAACTCTGTATTTTGATTTTGCCCCGCAAATCAACGCAGGGCGTACGCAATCGCGAAGTGATATTTCTCTCGCCTTGAAATCAAAGGGTCCCGGGTTGGATACCCGGTTGAGGCACATTTCACTGCGTTTCTGATCCCACTTTAAACTGTAGGTTTAGTCTCGATTAGCGTGTCTGAGCATAAAGTCGACTGCAAACAATCCTTGAACCTCACACTTGCACATTTTTTGTCCTTTTTTAAAATGTGCTGAAACTTAGTTAACGAAACTGAATGGAGAGTTATGGCATCACTTATGCTGCGATTTGAAAAATTGGAATTTAAAAAGTGATGCGTAGTTCAGGACAGTCGGGAGATGGGACAAAATGGAGTATGTAAATTATTTTGTCGACCTTGCCAACCAAGGTTCCGGGTTCGAGACCCTAGAGTTTCCCTTCATCATGTTGTAAATTCATTCTCATCGCCGCAATTAGCCAAAAGTGACAGGGAATAATAACAAAAAGAAAACAATGTCATTTATGTCGGCATGATACCTGCTTTATTATATCTTTTTGAATTCTAACTTAATCCAGATAGGTACTGGTATACTCTGAAGGCTAGTCTGGAATTGCATTTGAGAAAAATCGTTCAATGCGTTATTATCGAAACTTTGTAAGAGAGATTCTTCTTAAATTTTCATTATAATCATGGAAACCAAGTGTACGACATTTGAATTACTTATCATGCTGCATTTAAGTTACTAATTCTTGAGGGGACAAAACCTCTTTGGGCAGAATACTATACTTGGATATGTTCTTCGCTTTAGCCAGCGTTATGATTGCAGTTTGATTCTTCGATTGGTAATGCTTCTGCATTCTGTTGTATTTTGTGAGATACAGATACATCAGTTCTTGTCTTCTTCCAGAGTCTTTCCATATTCTCTTTCCTTTTCACACACACACACACGCATTCTTCTATGTATTATTTTAGAAGGATTTTAGTATTTCGCAAGGTTCAGGTTGCCTAATATGAATTGATTTTAAATATGGGTTCAAACAACGATAAGAGAGTAGCCAATCACATCAGTCAAAATAAAGCCCTCTGACGTATTTCGTAGTTTTTTTCAAACGATACATAGAAAAAACTACTTGTTGCAATTACAAAAATATTTGGTTGTACTACTATATAAACATAAACAAAAAACCCCGGTAGCTCTCACTATACATGGAAATTATGTCTAAATTATGTGGTAATCTATACTAATGGATTCAATTTGGTCAGAATTATTTTTTCCAAACGTTCATTTTTCACCTATGTAAACAAATGCTTTCTCATTGGGTTATTCCAATGAAACATTTCTTTTTGCGCATCTTCGTAGTTCTGTAGTATCTAGTAGTGCGGAAATGCAGTTGGGAAATTTGTATTATAAACCAAGGCAAGAAAAACTTTCAAACATTTGTATTTCCAGTGAACTTATCTGAAGTTTATCTTTCTGATTCCTAGATGGCAGTGTTTTAATAACAGCGCAATTCTGCAAACTGAAACGACATAGATATTGAATAATTCATGAGTTAATAAGGAATTTCGCACATCTTCGTAGTTCTGTAGTATCTAGTAGTGCGGAAATGCAGTTGGGAAACTTGTATTATAAACTAAGGCAAGAAAAAACTTCCAAATTTCCAGTGAACTTATCTGCAGTTTATCTTTCTGATTCCTAGATGGCAGTGTTTTAATAACAGCGCAATTCTACAAACTGAAACGACATAGATATTGAATAATTCATGAGTTAATAAGGAATATTAGTTTATATTAATACTTTAATCGTAATACACAGCGGTTGAACATTACAAAAATGAAATATTAACTTCTTTGCTGCATGGAGATTGGCTGTTTTCTCTCCGGTTGCGGAAACCATGTCTAGAAGCAAACTATCGGAGAAAGTCTTCCTTGAACTGGGATAGAAGGCAAGGAACATGGTCCTGGCTCCGTGAAGTCTTGCCCCAGGCATCGGCAAATTCGCAATTACCCTCCAAGTATTGATTTCTGCCAGGTCTTATCTCCTCTTATTACCTGTATGTTGACTTGCTGGGAGCACGTGACCAGTGAGTCAACCAGATAACAGCGAGTAGGTCGAAAGTGTACAGGTGTTATTTGAAGTGCAACAAAAACAAAACCCCGCCTTGTGGAAACTTCCAGATTATGTTGAATCGTTCTTTGAACGCAGTGTGCCGAATCAGATACGAATCTTCACGTTCGTGACTCTTGCTGTGCAAAGATCTAATCTGGAACAGTACACCATAAAAACAGATTTTTAAATAAGTACTTATGCACAATTTTGCAGAAAGGACTTGGCAACAAGTGTACGTCAGAAAGCATTATGAAGGAACTGAAGCACCATCTCTTTAATGGAGCTATTCTTAAACATCGTGCGGTCTTGCTTGCTTGCGGTAACTAGTAATTAAAGTAAACGTTACTCTATCATTACTTTTCTTTCCAGTAGAGTAACACTTACATTTAAAAGTTGCATTTTAACGTACTGTATTAGCCACTTTTTCAAGCAGTGGTTCGAGAGGAGTGATGTGCTTGGCTAACATCGCTTACCTTCGTTTCTCAAAGAGCCGAACGCTGCTCGCAGCGAAACAAATGAAGGTTGAATGCGCCATGTGTTGCCAAATCTACTTTAAACCCACAGTTTCCTATACAACTAGAATCTAAATTTAAGCATAGCAAAGGAGGCAAGAAAGCTCAAAAAGTTTTTAAGGATAAATTGATTAATTGTTTTGTAACAAACGCAGAAAAAACAAAGGCAGAATACTTCTGGCAAGGTTGCTGTAGGATTGTTACTCCTGCATTGTTTATTTTGAAACTAATTTGCATTCACATTAGAGAACATACCCACGAAAACGATTGGCAGAAATGAAAGTTTCCTTCGAGTTCGTCCGTTTTAACTTTCAATGTCTTACCCTACTAGAGCGACAGAGATCAAATTTGGTGAACTCATAGACCTAACATACAATATTTATGTTACAATATCAGTATGTTATCACCTTGAACCAACCTGTATATTCTAAATAATCATGTTTCTAGATTAGCGTTGATGTTATGGTTACCTCCAAATACCTTTTCGAGCAGGCCTAGCTCTGGTCCGTCTGTCTATGTAAGTCAGACATTTATTCGATTGTTTTTATCATTTCGATATCTCTGAAACTACTCACGTAACAAATGTGAAATTTGGTGGACTGAAAAAAGAAAAACTTCATTCGTCATAGTTACCTCGTTTGGTATTATGACGTTCCAGGAGAACTGAGAACTCCAACCGGTATTATCCCTTACTTTGGAGGAAGCCCCCCCACAGGTCACTCTCGCAGCGCCTGAAAGCGCAGGTGGGAGGAAATTTGCCGGGGGAGATCAACTACCCCAAATAAAATATGACGTCAGAAACCCCATCTGAGTATAAGTAATTTTCGTATGACGCTCCAGGAGAACTGAGAACCCCAACCAGTATTTTTCCTTTGTTTTGGAGGAAGCCCCCCACAGGTCACTCTGAATAAATTTTAAATTACCATAAATCCTTTACCACTTATGGTATTTAATGCACTCTCAATGAGTTACAAACACACTGTACACAGTTCAACTATTAATCATAGAAAAATACAAGATTCTTGTTTCTTTAACAAAGAATGCTCGAACCAGATAATGAAAACGTCGCCTGTCAGTTGACGTACATCATGACGCTGCACACGAATTTTGTGTAATTTATCTTGCAACACACGCCTCACACGAATGCATGCATATTTGTACACTGTTAATTTTTGGTAGATCTACTTAATTTGCGTCGACATGAGCTCATGCTAAAAGTTTGGAAAACAACAGCTTACCTTCTGTAGCCGGGAAAAGACGCCATGCCGTTGTTCCTCTGCGGACTATTTGGGCACGATATTTTTAACATATCACTTACGCATCTTCCTTCTCCAAATCTTAAAGACGTTCCTCACCCATTGCCGGTGTGGAAACAACACTCAGTCCTTGTTTCACAAATGTGTGATCACCAAATTTTACGGGAAAAGATTATCCCTTCTCTTCACCAACAAGCTTCTTCCGCTCCATTTTTTCCAGAATCAACCGCTTTTCTTCTTCCTCTTCTTCTAACCTGTACCACCGTCTTTTTTGTACAACAGAATCAACTCGGATAATTTGTCAGTTAAAATAGTTGTATATTATCACAATACTTGCAGATGTATATGTCCAAGATATTTTTGTAATAAACGTTTGAACAAACTGTCTATCTATATTCATGCGATAGCATGGAGAATATTACGCTGTAAATTTTATAGGTTTTTGCCATCACAGCAAATTGTCCTTGCGTGCAGCCGCCGTCACATCAAAATGTCCTTGTGCATAGCGAAAGCAAACTGTTTTTGGTGGTAAATTTTGCGACAATGAGATCTTCAACAACAAGAGATTAAAATTTGTTATAAAGGCACTTGCAAAACCGTGACTATGAATTTAACTTCAAAATAACATTCTCGTACAATGTGATTTAAGAATTTTACAATTTATAATGACTTACAAATGGTGCCATCTAGCGTTATTTTCTGAACTTCGTATTGTACCTGTTTACGGACGTAAGTAGATTATTTAAATGTTCTCAACATTCATTACATTCTTTTAATATTATGATGCCATATGACAATAACCGTCATATTTGGCGCCCAACAGGGGCTAACCCTTGCCTAAGACCAGTAACATATTATCAATTATTAGGTTTGGTCAATACTATTTGACTAATCATAAATACATATACTTGTTCTTAAACAGTCACATAGTTACAGATTCATTATACTTATATACATTATATACAATTCTAATCATCACCTAGATGATTCTTTTATTCTACATAGAGAAGAAACACCGAGCCTTGCAACAGGTGTCCAACATTCCAGTACAGGATCACTTTACGCTTCAGGCCCCCGCCACGCTATACCGAATTTTGTTCCTGAAAAGTCGCATTCCATCAGAGACTTATGAACGTTATAAAGTGCCATTTGTTTTAGAAAGGAAGATTCCCTGGTGCGTATTCGCATTGTGAATATATTTCAACATATTTGAAAGAATGAAGGAAAATCTCAGGTTTTTGATCTCGTATGCTGGTTCGCCGCAGAATTATATCCACTTGACCTCCTGGCCCGCCGCAGACTAATTCACACTTAACCCACACGAGACTTTACAAAACCTTAATCCTCTCTTCCCACAACCCTACTTTGATTCCCCTTGCCGGAAGCTTCTCGCTCATCAGCAACCTCAAGTTGCTTCAGCCACTGCTCCACATTCTCTAAATTCAAACCCCTCAACTTATTCTTCCAAACCACCAACTTGTCCTCTGAGCAATTCCACAATTTACAGTTCTGAATGGATTGGTCAGCTATTTGTTCCCCTGTGACACAATCTATCAACGATAGCGTAGAATCTTTGTTGTTTTTTACACAAAGATATGGACCAAGAAAGAGTTCACAATATTTTTTAATCACTTTATCCCCCAAACCGCTCAACGTTTGATTTTTTACAAAGACCAAGGCGCCCTCTTTAATCACTGGTTTACCATTCTCCTTGGCATTAAACTTTATCAACTTACCCCGCCTTTTTTGGTGACTAGTCAGATTGGCCATTACCAATTTGTCATCCCATGTGACATTAGTATCCTGGGCAACTACAGACGACATGTCAACCAGACGCATAGGCATGTTTAGTCTTAACTCAGCCGGAGAATAACCTGTCTGTGACGAAACAGATCCATTCAACAATTTCAATGCTTCCGGCACCTTCTCTGGCCACTTGATATGATTCGAAGAACAGAGCACCCTCATTAAACGATTTAATTCTGAATGGTAACGCTCAACTAAATTTGAGCTCGGGTGATATACGGGAGTGAAAGTTAGTTGTACCCCACAAGATTTCATAGCATTCCTGAATATATTTGATTTGAACTGAGGTCCATTGTCTGAGACTATTCTTTTAGGAACTCCTAAGTGAACAAAGTAAATGTTTGATAATTTGTTCACGATCGTGTAGGCATTGCTGTTAACAACCGGATAAGCCACTAAATATCTCGTCGCTGCGTCTAACACAGTGAACAAAAACCTTTCTCGTTTTGGCCCCATTATAAACGGACCCTGTAAATCGATGAATAATAACTCTCCAGGCTTATCAGTAAAATGTGACCTGGCTACAAATTTTGACGGATGTTTGTTTGGCTTAGTTCGCTGACACAGATCACAATTTTTTATGTATGTTTTTATGTCAGTCTTCATTCCACTCCAATAAAACATGCGATAAATTTGAGCTAAAGTTTTGGCCACCCCAAAGTGTCCTTTATTATCATGACAAGCTATTAAAATTTTACCGATTAATTTGACTGGGACGCAAATCCTCAAACGCGAGTTATCATGAAAGTCCTTGATATAGAGAACATCATTCCTCATACAGTACGTTTGACTCCATGATCTCGAACGAGGTTGGACCTTTTGTCCTGTTCCCATCAGGTTGTCCATGATTTCGGATAACTTGTCATCTTGACTTTGTAAACTTATCAACTCTTCTTTCGTGAACACTTCCTGATCTGTTTGTGCACAAGCAGATACATTTATCATAAATTGTGAATCAGAAATGTCAGGAAAGCTCCTACTAAGAGTGTCTGCCAAAATATTGTCTACGCCTTTACAATATTGAACAACGAAAGAATACTGTTGAATTTGGATAAACCACCTCGTCAGCCTGGCATTCCAAGAATGTGCTGATTCTAACCAAGTGAGGGATTTATGGTCGGAAACTACAACAAACTGTCTGCCTTTTAGGAAGGAGGAAAATTTATCAATCGTGTACAAAATAGCTAATACTTCTATTTCGGTGGAAGTGTACGATTTCTCATAGGACTTCAACAGTCGGCTGACAAAACCTAAGGGTTTGACGTTACCGTCAATAAGCTGATAACAGTAACCACCTACCCCAATTAGGGAAGCGTCTGTTTGAATGTAAAATGTTCTTTCAAAGTTGGGATAGCTCAGAGTGACCTCTTGGACGACCAAAGCCTTTAACATCTTGAGCGCTTTATCCGCTTCCATGGTCCAATGCCACTTGGTCTTTTGTTTCAACAACTCGTATAAAGGGTGAGCCACAAGTGCATAATTGGGTATATACTTAGATAACCAATTAAAACATCCCAACAATCGCTGAAGCTGTTTCAAGTTTTCAGGTTTGCGTAGCTGGACTATACTTTCCACGTACATAGGATCTTTCTTAAAGCCACAGGTAGTGACTAAGTGTCCCAGAAATTTAAATTCCTGTACGGAAAACTTGCATTTCCCTAATTTTAAGGTAAATCCTGCCCGCTGCAACCTTTCCAGTACCAAACCTACATGCTTCATGTGCGATTCGAAGTCTTTTGATCGGATAATAATGTCATCAACGTACACTACTACAAAATCCATAAATGATCCAAGGACCCGATTCATGACATCAACAAATATGGCCGTGCCATTCACTGATCCAAAAACTACTCTCTTAAATTGGTACAAAATTCCTTCAAAGGCAAAGGCCGTATACTTACGACTACTTTCATGAAGAGGAACTTGCCAATACGCATTTCCCAAGTCAAGTGAGGTGAAGTACTTGCAGCCAATGAACGACGTCAACAAGTCATTAATTCTCATGGGAGCAAGTTGCATCGGTTTCACGTGGGAATTTACTTTCTTCAGATCGACACATAGACGAATATCCCCGTTGGGTTTTGGCACAACTAGCAGAGGCGAACGATGTTCTGAGACAGAAAGTTCAATTACCCCCCAAGCCAACATTACATTCAGTTGTTGCTTTACCTTATCCCTATAGGCATATGGGATAGGATAATTTCGCGCCACGATTGGTTCGTCTGTGTCTACCTCCATCCGATGCACGTATTCGGTACATAAACCCGGTTTATCAGTAAACATCAGCTGGAAGTCATAGAGTACATCGATCAAACGTGAATCTAATTTTCTACCTTCATCTAAAGAGGCGTTTATTTTATTTTCAAAGTTTGATCGCTCAAGGTTCGAAGTTTCTGCCACGAAGGACATGTTGGCAACTGACAAATCTTGCTCATTAGACATTATGTCAGCAAGTGGAGTGAACTTCAAAAGTGTCCTGCCATTTGGAGTTTGGTAAAACAAAGCCTCAACATCGAAGTTCAATTCCCCATGTATACCGTATATAACATCTAATCCTAATATGATGGGTACATTTAGTTTCTTGACAACCACAAATTGCACATAAAATTCATAACTCCCTAAATTGACATTCAATCGCGTAATACCCTCTACCGATTTAGACTTCGTGCCCGAATAATCAATTAACTTAATACTTGACGCCGACTCCAACCTAGGCCGCGAGACCGACGATGATATCAATTTCCAGGTGTCGTAAGCCAGGAGGCTCAGTTCCGCACCACTATCACAGAGGGCTACGAACGGTTCACCCATAATAGAAACATTGATCATTGCAGATCCACATCTTTGATTACTAGTATTAATTGGCGTTATAGAATTTATTGATTCCCCCAGATCAAACTCATCAATACCCTCCTCTATATTTACAAATAATATGGCAGATGACTTTAATTTGCCCTCACCCCCTGCCCGTTGGTAAGGGTCCTTTGTCGGTTTTCCGACCTCGACGTCTCCTTTCTATTTACTGGAAATTCTTCAATCGCATGGATCTCAGCTTCAACCACGAGTTGAGACGCTTGTTTGAAGTTAGTACGGCCCAAAACGTTAAATACACCCCTACTTCGAAGAAGGTCCACCACCCGGGCCATTCCTGCTCTGTTCCAGTGAATTTTATCGATCTTGCCTCGCGAGGGATTCCCTAAATATTCTTCATACAAATCACCCCGAATTTCATTTTGCTCTGTGAAGAACAAAGGCACAATGTCAACTACTCTAACATTTTTTCCATTATGGAACGACATAATAAGCTCATTGATGCTCTGCCACTTTCTCCACACACTGGTACCTTTGTCGCGCATAATCCGTGCCAGTGGAGGTATCGTTAGCCAATGTATTTCCTTTGTCCTTTTAGACAAAAGATCCAACGTCTGCAATAAACTTTGCTTAATAGCTTCTTCAGACCTAAACCTGAGAATATCATTTGTCCCAATTAATATAACTACCGAGTCAGACAGCTTTTGACAAGACCGAAGTCTTTCGTTTAACTGTTCAGCAGTTTGACCACTGATCGTTAATCCTACGCCGCGGTTGCCCCTCTGATCACATTCAATTCTACAACTTGTATGATTTTGAGCTAACCTTAGCAACATGCTGTCCCCTACTAGTTGTTTATTTTCCAACAATGGTGACGAGTAAGATTTAGATAATGCATCTGAACCTGTACTAGTAGACACCGAAGCACTTGTGCTTTTGGGAGGATCTATATTTACCGACCTCACATCACCTCCTACAACGTGAGGGGTAACTCGTTTCCCAACGACTTGTCATTTGATGTAGACACCTTGTTTAAATGGCGTGATTTGGACTTTGGACTTCTATACCACAGCCTTTCCCCATCTGAAGGAGGACTACTTGGCAATTGGTTTTCCCCCAGGTTCTTTTCTTCAGAGCTAGGTGACCCTAACGCCACCATATTTACTCCGCCCCTTTGACCCTTTACCTTAGGAGAAGAAGGCCAATCCCTTTTTACTGATACATCCTTTAGCGACTCAAAGTTTTCAATTACATGAATTGCCTCCGAGAACGACGATATGTCCTGCATTACAAAGTGCTCTTTTAGTTTATAAGGTAAAAGAATGCCCATTTGCGCAATAATCTGC
This sequence comes from Lepisma saccharinum, assembly GCF_977018435.1. NCBI lineage: Eukaryota > Metazoa > Arthropoda > Insecta > Zygentoma > Lepismatidae > Lepisma > Lepisma saccharinum. The sequence continues at coordinate 51,742,508 of NC_139237.1, read as the reverse complement.
GACTCTTCGGCTTTAGGTTGGATCGTACGCAGGAGTTTAAAGTTTTTTGAGAAAAACTGTAAGACACTCTCCTCCGAGGTCTTGATATATGGCGCATTCAGAATTTTAGCCAAACATGAACTTTTCCACCTAGAACTCTCATAGTAGTTTATGAATTCTTTCTTGAAAAGATCATACGTTGTAACGCGATCCTTCCGTTCCGCAAACCAAAGCTTGGCGCTTTCTGTTAACAATTTTGGGACATACTTTATGTATTGCCCTTCCTCTACCCCATACAGCTCTAGCAGCTCCTCAACCTTCTCCAGGAATTCGGATGGAGTTACTGTAGTTATTAACCCACTGAATTTTGGAAATTTCATTAAGTCCTGAGGTTTTATACTAAAGACTTTCGCTTGAGTGTTTCTATTATTATCGTTAGTGTTAGAGCGTACCGGATTATCCTTTATTAACTTTGTCTGAGGTTCTACTAATCCCTGCAACCCTTTCATTTTTGCCTTCCCATGCCTGGTCTTAATGTAACTCTTCTTCTTTGACGTCAGATAGCAATCACCCGACCTATCCGCCTCACTTAAGGAATCTACATTTTCAGGCTGAGTCGACCTGAAGTGGTTGAATTTTGAACATCTAAGTGCAGAATCTCCATCTGATTCTTCAGTAGAAGTGGCTTTATCTACACCATGCTTCCTTAACGCCCCCGACTCCGAGTAATGATAACCAACCCGCCTTACTTCGATCCCATCAGCATTTGGCTTTACGAGATCCTGATCAGAGCCCCTAGACTCCCACCTATCCAAGACCCCATTGAACCTTGCCAAAGAACTTTCCATCGATCTTAATGTTAACATAACATCAGCCGGTAAACTATTCATCCCTGCAGCACTATCCTCAACCCTGTACAACGAACCCCTCGGAGTTCCCTGAACCGATGAAAAAACTTCCTTCTTGACTACGGTTAAGTCACTATCACTGACAGCCTTTACTACCTTCTTTCCTTCAACAATCCGAACCGACGGAGTCTTCCTTACTACTACTCTATCCATCACTTTCTCCACAACCTGTTCTTCCAACAATTTAAAACTATTTTCATTATCCAATTTTAACTGTCGTATTGCCTGCTGCACACCCTGTACTTCCGAGTCTAGTCTTTTAGCCAACCCCTCATGCTTCTTTTCTAATCTTTCGGCTCTACTCATGCATTCAATCCTGTACTGGGATACTGACAATGCAAGCTCTTGAAGACCTTCACTTGTCTTCGTAGTGTCCTGTTTTAACTCCAACATGGATTTATTAGTTAGAGATAAATCCATTTGAAGCTTACCAACCAAGTCACTGGTATGAGACAACAACTCAGATTTCATTAGCTCTGTGTTTTCTCTGGATGCCTGACTACTTTCTTTAATAAAAGAAAGCAAGGTGTCCAGAGTCACAGGTTCCTGTTCTGTTCCCATATTTGTTTCCTATACTTAATCTTTACTAATTTGAATTACCCCTTCCAAACTATCTTAATAAGACAAGTTTAAACAAACAACAAAAGGAACTTAATTCCAACTTATTTATTTGACTTTTAATTTAAACTTATTTATTTGACTTTTTATTTAAACTTATTTATTTGACTATTTATTTAAACTTATTTGTTTAAACTTATTTATTTTAATCTTACCCCAGCATCAAACGCTCCACCCTGAGTCTCATGGATCTTATTTATGACGTTCCAGGAGAACTGAGAACTCCAACCGGTATTATCCCTTACTTTGGAGGAAGCCCCCCCACAGGTCACTCTCGCAGCGCCTGAAAGCGCAGGTGGGAGGAAATTTGCCGGGGGAGATCAACTACCCCAAATAAAATATGACGTCAGAAACCCCATCTGAGTATAAGTAATTTTCGTATGACGCTCCAGGAGAACTGAGAACCCCAACCAGTATTTTTCCTTTGTTTTGGAGGAAGCCCCCCACAGGTCACTCTGAATAAATTTTAAATTACCATAAATCCTTTACCACTTATGGTATTTAATGCACTCTCAATGAGTTACAAACACACTGTACACAGTTCAACTATTAATCATAGAAAAATACAAGATTCTTGTTTCTTTAACAAAGAATGCTCGAACCAGATAATGAAAACGTCGCCTGTCAGTTGACGTACATCATGACGCTGCACACGAATTTTGTGTAATTTATCTTGCAACACACGCCTCACACGAATGCATGCATATTTGTACACTGTTAATTTTTGGTAGATCTACTTAATTTGCGTCGACATGAGCTCATGCTAAAAGTTTGGAAAACAACAGCTTACCTTCTGTAGCCGGGAAAAGACGCCATGCCGTTGTTCCTCTGCGGACTATTTGGGCACGATATTTTTAACATATCACTTACGCATCTTCCTTCTCCAAATCTTAAAGACGTTCCTCACCCATTGCCGGTGTGGAAACAACACTCAGTCCTTGTTTCACAAATGTGTGATCACCAAATTTTACGGGAAAAGATTATCCCTTCTCTTCACCAACAAGCTTCTTCCGCTCCATTTTTTCCAGAATCAACCGCTTTTCTTCTTCCTCTTCTTCTAACCTGTACCACCGTCTTTTTTGTACAACAGAATCAACTCGGATAATTTGTCAGTTAAAATAGTTGTATATTATCACAATACTTGCAGATGTATATGTCCAAGATATTTTTGTAATAAACGTTTGAACAAACTGTCTATCTATATTCATGCGATAGCATGGAGAATATTACGCTGTAAATTTTATAGGTTTTTGCCATCACAGCAAATTGTCCTTGCGTGCAGCCGCCGTCACATCAAAATGTCCTTGTGCATAGCGAAAGCAAACTGTTTTTGGTGGTAAATTTTGCGACAATGAGATCTTCAACAACAAGAGATTAAAATTTGTTATAAAGGCACTTGCAAAACCGTGACTATGAATTTAACTTCAAAATAACATTCTCGTACAATGTGATTTAAGAATTTTACAATTTATAATGACTTACAAATGGTGCCATCTAGCGTTATTTTCTGAACTTCGTATTGTACCTGTTTACGGACGTAAGTAGATTATTTAAATGTTCTCAACATTCATTACATTCTTTTAATATTATGATGCCATATGACAATAACCGTCATAGTATATCCTTGAGAATTAAAGGATACTGGTTAGCATATTTACAAAACCCACATAGAAATAGCAACTGTTGGCGTAACTGATGCCATCAGCAAATAGTTTCACATTTCTTACATGACGCAACGTCATGATACCTTTAACGTGCCAGAGCTGAAACAGCGTTGTGGGCTAACTCATCTCGTGGTTGTTGTGTGTTTCCGCTTAAGGAACCTTAGATCGCACGTTAGTTACCCAGTTGTCTAATAAAATATAATGAACCTAGCATCAATAATAATAATATATCTTCTATTATTTTATATACATATACGGGTGTATATATATATATATATATAAATAAAATGGATGTATGTGTGTATGTATGTATGTGTGTGTGTGTATGTGTTTGTTCCGGCATAACTCTCGAACGCTTGGAGCGATTTTAACCAAACTTACTACACATGTCACTTGCAATCTCGAAAGAAATAAGACATCCCTGGCACCCGTAGGGGTGGTGGTGGGAAGAGGGTGACATGTAACAATAGTCGAAAATGACCTATATGAGTGAGGAATCCATAGTTTTCGGGGCCGCTGAGATGAATAGTGACACTCCCAATGCCATTCAACTCCAAGACACCCCAGCCCGACCCTGTGGCCGAGTGGTTAGCACATCGCGCTGCGACGCCAAGGGTCCCGGGTTCGAATCCCGGTTGGGCTTGGTTGTTTGTGAATGTCCATTCATCAATTTCATCATTTCATCACTCATCCCCATCTTCGCAAATTAGCCAAGAGGCACAAAACGCGAAGTAAAATAAACTAAATCAATCAATCAATCAATCAATCCAAGACACCTCTGGCACCCCTAGGGGGTGGGAAGGGGGTGACATGTAAAATGACCAATATTAGTGTGGAATCCATAGTTTTCGGGCCCGCTGAGATGAATAGTGACACTCCCAATGCCATTCAACTCCAAGACACCCCCAGCACCCCTAGGGGTGGGTGGGAAGGGGGTGACATGTAAAACAACCGATATTAGTGTGGAATCCATAGTTTTCGAGGTCGCTAAGATGAATAGTGACACTCCCAATGCCGTTCAACTCCAAGTTCATTTTAAACTATAGTTAGAATTCATTATATTCCTGTCTAATAGAATATTGGCATAAATAAATTCCCGGGTAACGCCGGCAATCAGCTAGTATGAATTATATAAATGGATTGTTTATGAATTGTAATAATGTTGAAATTGAAATTGTATAGGACACTTCACCAACTCAGACTAAGGAACCAAAATCTCATAATTTTTTCAGACTTCTGGAATACTTGACTTACAGGTAAGGTGGGTTGATTTTAATCGAGATTTAAATTAGTTTTTTTAAAAAAATCACTAAAGAAATAATTTTTAGAATAATGAACATAAGGATTTTGTATTTATTTGAATCACTTTTGGTGAAAGAACATTAATCTCGTAATCATTTAATGATGTTTATTTGGCTCTAAGAAAGGAAGAAAATATATGTACTGGTGTGCTGAAACTCATACGAAAGAAAATATAATATATAAACTGTAAGCACACTTATATTTCTCTTGATTTAAAATTCAATAATATGTATAGGCAAAAATTGCAAACATTTTGCGTAGAATTATATACATAATACTAATCATGTTAAACTATAAATAGTGTTATTATCATTAAACTGCAAATAAAAATGGCAGCTGATAATTTCCAAACTATCATTTAGAAAATTGTCAAAATTCAGCTACAAAGATTATTAAAAATATCGAGTGATCCGTTTGAGATGTCAGAAAAGTAAACCGTTGGGTGCAATAGGTTAATGTACGTATCTCTAAGCCGTTTGTTGTAATATATGCAGAAAGGATGTAAGTTTCGAATGAGCGGAGGTTTACAGACTTCAGCCGCGTGGCGCTAGCGTTCATGGTACTCGTAGATAAAGATACTGGTCACGCCACAACAGCGCACAATGTATCATGGGAAGTGAAATTTGCGAGTGTTATATGCACACTAGTACAGCCACATGGCTGAAGTCTGTAAACCTGCACTCGCTCAAAACTTACATCCTTTCTGCATATATTACAACAAACTGCTCAGAGATACGTACATTAACCTATTGCACCCAACGGTTTACTTTTCTGACATCTGAAACGGATCACCCGGTATTTTAAGTTAATAATTTTATAGTACATCCAGAGTGTTTTATTTTCACTGGAAGAAAAGTTACTGAAAATATTATAATTTCATTATCACACTCAACAAACATTTGAATTGTAGGTTAAAAATGTATATTTACATATAATTTGTTTTAATCAAACTGTTCAAATATTTTGCAGGGCCGTTTACCAGAAACAGCCTTTCTATATATAAAAAAATGTGGTGCCAAAATCCATACAAGCTATTTAAACGTGTTTTTTTAAAAATAAAAATGGATCAAATTAATCAACAAAAATGATTTTTAAAAAATAAAAATCCTGATTTTTATCAATCCTGCTTAGAGGCCTCGTGTATATTGTGTGCCCCAGGCCCCGGACCCACAAAGGGCCGGCCTATTTATAGAAAATATTATCCCCCGACAACACACACCAACTTTACTTTACTGAAGCTCACTGGTGGAAAGACAGCGATTCGTTACTCTGTGCTATCACTTTCAACCCTACTCTCTGTGTTTCACTTATTTGCTCATTGGTGAACAATGGGTGGGCATCAACCACGGCAAAAGAAACACTTTAATTCGAACACGTCAAATGAACACATTGACAGAAATAAGTAACAATGCACAAATCGCTCGCTGTGAAGAAATCTAAGATTTCTGCCTTCTCGTACGGCGGGAACGGGAAAGTGGAAAAGTTATTTTCCTCTTTGTGCTTCCTGCTTGTTGACCCGGGAAATAGGGAAGCTGTAGAATAAAGAAAGAAATAATAACAAGAAAAAAAAAAGAAGGTGCTCCATCGACGTAGGAGAGAGAGAGGTTCTTCCCTGCTGAACACGTGACTCCTGAAGGTTTTCTGACGTCAAGCAAAATGCAGAGCCTGACAGGCCAGTGCTCGAGACGGCCTGGATGTTTATACTCACGCACACTCCCTCCCTTTTCTCCTTTTCCACACACAAGTGTTGCCATAAGCAGCTAAATGTCCCTATGTAGGGAAATTCAACCGAAGGGTCGTTCTGTTGTAAGAAAGGTTACATCATTCTCACGTCTAATTTCCTTTATTTATAATATTTCTTTTAATACATCAAATGTTTCTAATGCATTCCCCTCTTAAGCCGGTTTTAGACGAAAGCATTTCCTTTAACATTTTTGCTATCATAAATGCTAGTAAGAATTTCCAAAAATCTTATAAGAGATAGTACTATACAAGAAAGCATTTTATGGAACATTCCGGTTAGCTGTTTCAATTACAATGTACAATACTCAGTCAATGCTCAGTGCACAGTGTTTACAATTGAAAAAGCTAAAGTATTCTTCCATACGTGTACAGTAAACGCTGTAAAGTATGTAATTAATCAGCGCCATTCTTCTCTACCTATAACTATTTAATACGAAGCGATATTCCTCTCGGTTCAATAGTTATCGTCCATTAAAAGTTTGAAGTGATACGTTGTTTACATCTCACGCGGCCGCCATTACATTTGCACTCGTGACCTAGAGGGCGCTTCTGATTGGTTACGCTACGAAAAATACTACGGACCGAGCCTATCCTTGAGAAATGCCATGAAATATGCCATGGCATCGCAAATGCCATAACATTTCTCACTTTAAACGGTAGCGTTTTGGTCATGGCATAAATGTTGAGGAAAAAGCTAAGGAAAATGATTTCGTCTAACATTGTTACATATGATTCGTATATAGAGTCATAATAACTTATCATTTTATTCCTTAAAAAGTTGTACTGAAGGTTACAAGAAAAGGACATGATTATATGTTGATGTCCCAAAATTGCTGTTACACAAAAATGTGAAGTAGTTGATATATGTACGGTAGCAAACATACGCATAAAATAACGTTTTCCGAAAGTGTTATTTTGTACAGAAAGAAACAAAAGATTGAGAAATATACGTTCTTTTGTGTGTGTATTACATACTTGTTTCATATGTAGGCTTGAAGGTGTTTCGACCTCAGCACAGAAGTTCTAGAACTTCTGTCCCGAACAGGCTTGGATGTTCAATGTAAGTGTCATCAATTTAATCTAAGCATGAGTCAATCTCATCGTTGCGTTTAGCCTAAAGATATAGAAAAGTGACGTAAAATAGTGAAACAAACTTGTTACATGTTACTTATACAGTTATGTATTTTTATTCAGTTTTACATATATATTTGTTAGTGTTAACTTACGTTCTAATTTTTAAAAAAATGAGGAATACAGTTTACTTCTACCCATACAGCTAAATCGGATATCCACATGTTCAGAACAGGTATGATATGGGTATCTATTCTACGTCCATGAAATATCTAGTTTTGGATATGTATTTCTGGATATCCACAGGGCATCCATCGAATATCCAAGCCTGGATATCGTGAAATGTCTATTGGTGCAGGTATGAGTCTCGCAACTCAAATATGATGAGACAGGAGTTTCTCAGGTAAAGGTCTGGTCACTGCCGGGGTGAAAGGAATGTAATTCCGAAATACGAGGACAAAAAGGGCTGGCAGTGATCGAAAAAGGGGGCAGATCAGATCGCTTTGAGGGGGAGTAGAGTTGGAGGTATTGAGAGAGAGAGAGAGGGTAAGTTACATCTTCCCTTGTCTGTCTGTCATTCTCAATCACAATGTATATGGGTTCTTAAACATATTTCATTTCGTTTATTTAATCTGGTCAAGTGTGCACCTCTATGCAGTCCTTTTGGGGGACATGTGCTAAGCGAGTGGCGAGCCGTTTAGGTTACGTTACTATATCAACGGGATACCCAATCTTGGATATCAAACATCTATTGATCTTTTCATGTCCTTGGAAATATTCGTTCATCGTGTTTAGTCATTCATTTACATATTAGGACTCAAACTACAGTCTTAACCACAAACTATTTAGCCAAAAGGGAATCAAGTGGCTTTTGAAGGGGTAAAGTAGAACTAGTGCCTTCACACATTCAGGATCTCGGCTATTGTGGAGGTGATGTAATTAACACCGTGCTCTCACCGCCTTTGCCACTACCACCTTAATACGACAGGTACCGAAATTATTTGATGGTTGGTGAACCCCAGACCTGCTTTATGCAGGGACATCGCTGGTAAAAAAACACCTGCCTGGAAATCGAACCCATATCTCCCGCGTGCCAGTCAGACGCCCTACCGACCGGACCAAAGAAAGATGAGAAGATAAATGAAGACGTGAGGCAGATAAAGATAAAGAAATATTCGAAAGAGAGACAGAGGAAGGATAAAGAATAAAACGAGGGAGAAGACGAGAGGGTAGCCATTGAAAGAAAAATTACCAAGAAGAGAAGAAAACACGAAGGAAGAGATTCTAGAACAGAGAAGAGAAGATCGAAAGTCAGATAGAAGTAACAAGAAAAATGTTACAAGTCAAAGGGAGAAGAGAAAACCAACTCGCCAATTTTTCTAATTCCTGAAAACGAGGGGGTCAAATTATATCCCTGACCCTCCTGTGGGGCCCATAGTATTATCGTGATACCAGGCGCCAGTGCCCCGTTATTTAGTAAAATACAGTTTCCATTGTGTACCAGAAGAAGACAGGTTGAGAGAAGTTCACCCCTGACATCACTTGCCAGTAACAGTGTTACGTGACAATCAGAGTCCAGTATTTGCAATCAAATGATGTAAGTAGTTACCATTGTATGTGTGTGCTTGTTACACTGTCACGAGAATAATGGACCTCAGAAGTAACATTAGAACTGGAACGTCTACGTGGTATGATTGTCACAGGGTTTATATCGAGTTTCTGTAACGTTCCTTGCCTTTCCCCTTATCCTTGAATGCTATGCAACACGGTCAGTTGCTGTGCAGTTCCGAGTTGCCTGAGCATAAGGGTTTTTCCTTGAACTTAACTTCTTCTCGTGACGGTACTTTCAAGCGATTACCATGCTGTTTCCCTTATAATACAGAAGGGTTCGGAAGGAGTAAGAGTGGGAGGAAGACAGTTTACATGCTGTTGGAGAGAAATTATGATATCCGCGTATGGAAACACTGCCACGCACACACATAAGCAGAAAGCGAAAGGGAAGGGGTGAAGGCAGACTAAAACGTAGCTTTCAGTGAGGCCTGCTGGGTAAATTCCTTGCTTTTGACGTCATATTTCTCATCACATTCTTACATTGCCGTTAAATTCTTTTGCTGGCGCAAAACTTCTCTGAAAGCAGCAAGCAATTTCAAGGCTTCTTTGTCTCGACCAGATGTCATTTACAAACGAGTTTCTTGCGACGTAAAGATTGGATAATGGATGCTGGATTTACTGTGTGTATTTAGTGCCGAGAATCGGATCTCTTGAATTTTGCGAGTTGTGATTGATTATGTTGTAGGCTCCTCCAACGCGCATTTTACGTTGATAGATTGGGCCAGGAATAGTACCGATAAAAGTGTACCTATCCTCTCGGTTTCTTATTCGAGACCAGACCGAGACTTAGCTTCCCAGACTCTAGGTCTCGTTCGAGACTTTAGTATGATATTGGGAAAAAAATACCTATTGCAAATTTACTTTAATATGTGAGTTCCTGAGACATACTACGCGGATACCTACATTCTGTTCCTCAATTCTCTGGAGCAAACGAAAGAAAACAAGTCCTCTTCGCAAATAGGACTCGAGAGGGTTCGATCAATGCAGTCGTGATAGAGGAAATGAATGCATGGAGGGGAAAACGCGACTGCAGCTACAAGACGTTTGCAGCAGCACTCTCACTCCTTTATTTTGCCCACTCGCTTTCTCCCCTTCTCTGCCGTTATGTGCGGCCTTAATGCACAGATTCTCGAAACAGAGTGTACCTGATTTATTTATGTAAGTGCTACATTTTGTTTAAAGAAATTAAAATGTCAAATCATTTAAATAATTTGTGAGGCTCTTCATCGTGTTTGAATATATAAGGCATGTTTTTAAAAATTCGGTATTTTGTGCTAAAAAGACTTTATTGTTCATTTATAACACTTATGGCGCGCAGTTCTCTTACGACATTTTCCTGAATCTCCTCCGTGATTTGGAAACGACAAAGTAGTCACAAGTTTGGTAACCGGGAAAAGACTATTGGGACCAAGTACGGTGAATAGGGTGGATGGGGCACAGCAGATGGTTCGTACAGCAAAGAGAAAGTATTTCAATTAAGCCTTTACGTTTACGAGAAGGTCAAGGTTTTTACAGAACCTCTGAGAATTTGTTTTTGCATTTCCATACCTTTTTAGCGTGTTGTGTGTTAATCCCGTACAGGACCATTTACACTTGCGCTATTATCCCCAAACGGGAGCCCCTTACATTTCTTTCTACCCATAAGTATTAATTTTACATTCGGGATTTTCCCGTATTACGTGAAGGGTGCAAATAGCCTTTGTCGCTGACGCATCCATTTAATTCATTTAATTAATGAAGGGACACTCATAAAAACTTTGGTCTGTCTCGTCTCGACTTGATTAAGTGGTTGATTTTGCTTCGTTTTTCCGTCATTTTTGGCTAATCGCGAAGATAAGAGTGAATGATGATGATATGATGAAATAGGTGAATAGGTGAAGGGACACTCACAAAGAACACCCATACCCAAACAGGGATTCGAACCGTGTAGTGTGTGTGTGTGTAGTATTCAGGAGAATTTAAGTCTGCCTCTTCATTTACAAAAACAGGCCACGCAACCGTTTTTCGTCTGCACAGGCGCATTCGTCTTCATTTCTCTGTGCTGTGAATAGAATGAGAAGTATAGATGGCGCTGGTAACTAACTGGAATATTGAACTGATACACACATGTGAAGTGTACAGAGCACAAGTGACATAATTCTACTTTATGTGGAAATTTAGTTACTTATATAACTTAGAAATCAACATTTCAGTGCGTGAAATTAGCATCTCCTAGCTTTCAAATTCATGTTCATAGAGAAATCAAAATGTTTGTACTTCAATGGTTAAACATATTACTAAGTTAACTAAAAACCGGTTAGTTCATCGACCTATCCAGCTTAACTATTGCCTATTTTTGGGGGAGCAGGAAAAGGTATATAGTATCCTTGCCTTGACTCATTTAACGCAACAGGTCGCTAGGTGCCGGGGCCTTCCCCGAGTAGATAGCTTCCTGGATATGAGGCCTGCTCGAGAAAAGGTATATAGTATCCTAAATGTGCCTTTCTCTTGAGACTGAATTGAATGGAGTTACGGTACGTGTGCTCTGAGCATCTCATATAACTTAGATCTCTGACACTAGAACTTAAATTCGAATATTTTATCTTTCACAAAGATAGATACATTTTTGAATTACCAAAATAATTACGTTTACCGCTGTAGCAGTTGTTAATACTTTTAAGAAACGATCATGACGGCAGCGGAAATTGACTCTTCGGCTGTTATTTCTCCATTTCTACAGTGTTTTGATCAATTTAAATTGAATGTTTCACAATTTTATTCTATAAATATCAAATAAATGTACAGGATGATTCACATAAAACTGACACATTTTATTATCAACATGTGAAGAAGAATAAAGCTAGAAACAAGTTATTACGTCTGAAATGTAGCATAGAAATAGGAGGTTAATAACCTTTACATTACAGGCTGAAAATGATCCCCTCTTTCTCGTCCTGAAGGTACAGCTATATACATCGTTCATTGTTCATTGGAGCATGCACTTAATTTCGTTTGTAATGTTCTTCTTCAATTCGTCCAATGCCCGAGAGCGTGTAGGGTATACTTTTCATTAAGATACCGCCACAGAAAAAAGTCTGGGGGGTATCAAATCAGGTACTCTTGGAGGCCATTCGTTTCAGGAAATTATCCGCTCTCAAATAAACGTTGGATTGATGTATGATACATGGTGTCATCCTGTTGATAATACCCTTTGACGCAACTCTTGTCATTTAATGGCTCAACCAACACCATGAAAATTCGTAGCTTGTTTTGCATGTTCACAACAACTGAGACAACATATGGCGATGAGGCCTCCCCGATGGCGTCGTCGCCTTGTAATCAAGGGGTCCCGGGTTCGATACCCGGAGGAGGCACATAGTGGTTCAGATCCCACTTTAAACTTTAGGTCCAGTCCCGATTAGCCTTACTTTGCATAAAGTGGACATAAAACACCAAATCAATCAATCAATTAACATATGGGGATGATAGCTAACAAATCCTGTACAGTTGGACACTGTCTTCAGAATGTATGAATATCCCAGATTTCCCTTCGTAATCTGAAACTAACATGGAGCATTACGATAAAACGAGAAAGAAATAAGTTAGTTTTTTATGAATCACCCTATTATAGGATGTAAGTTTTGTTATTTAGCGTCGCTTTTATTTCACCTCTGGGTAATCGTAACGATGTGCGTGAATGATGATATGATGAAACTTATGAAGGAACACTCACAAAGAACACCCATTGTCCAGGTTGGGATTCGAACCTGGGACCCCTGGCATTGAAGCATGCTGTGGTAACACAGAAATCGGCAGATTTGTAAGTGTTGACATCTCAGTTTATACATGTGTTTACTTTCATTTACTAATGTTTTCTTTTTCTTTTATCTTTCCAGGTAAGTGAGGTTTCAAACACGAAAGGATATGTGTGCATGGTTTCTTCAAGTTGGTGAGTGAGAATTGTGAGACATATATTACACTTATAGTACATGATATAGCTATTCATGATAGCGTTAAAGAAGAAAAAAAAAACATTCTGAAGCTTTATGAAGAAAATATTTCATCAATATGCAAGGTTCAAACCAGTAATAATATTTATTATCATTGTTTGAAACTATGACCGAATGATATGTAACTTTCATATATAGTTCCGTAAGAAATTTAGTTGAGACGAACATTTCTTCATGCAAAGTATTTTACAAGAAACCCGCAGTGAATTTCCCTACTTATTCAAGATGCTGTACAGGTCTAGATTTGGGACTGTCGCGGTCTTGGAAATTATTTTACTTCGTGGCTCCCTCTACCGAAGTGTAAGATGAAGTGGCTCTGAAGAGGACCGTAAAATTTATATAGACTCTACTTGACTGTCACTAAAATATTACAAATAACTTATCTTCTCAAATAATTTAACAGTTGCAACTAAAAGTAGATCCGATCTTATTGTTGGCTATATGTTTTTAAAATGCCTTATTTGCTCCATTTCTGAGCCAAACATTCAAAATATAATTTCTACATAAATTCGGAAATATGTATTTTGGCTTGACACTTGTACCGGAATTTACCTTGTCACAAGCTTTTAATTTGATTTTCAGATATATTCAGCTGAATTTTTCTGTTGAAATTTTTCAATTGAATTTCCGCTCTTTAAGAAGTGCTTAGTTTTCCATAGTGAGAATTCGTTTTCACATACAGTAAAACCTCGTTAATCCGAACCCCGATAAGCCGGATTTCGCTTAATCCGGGCAGGCTAAAGGCAAAAAAAAAGCAGAATGCAAGGTTTTAAATGTGGCTAGAAGTCAAAAAGAGAATTTCCCAAAGAAAAGGTAGTCAACCACTGATAAAATTATTTTTACCGCAGACTTGGTACTGTACTGTATAGTGTATTTAAGCCTATGATCTTTAAATACACCATAATAAACGTGTTTTGTTGCTATAAACGGAGTTTTAATGCACTTTCTACTGTTCTTTTAGGTTATTTCAGTTAATCCGGACTTTCGTTAAACCGGTCAACTTATCCTCCCATTAGTCCGGATTAACGAGATTTTACTGTATTTATCCATGTTGTTGTCCAAACCAGACAACCCGCCCCTACTTCCTTTAAGAACTTACTATGAAGTGGCTGAATTTTCAGTTGATTGCGAAGTGTTTGGAATATAGGAAATTTGCATTCTCATCGTTGGGATGAAAGGATCCATGTTTGAACCCTAGGCAGTCATGGCACTGTGTTTATCTCATTACTACAGGACCCGGATATTAATGAAAATACATATTTTCTCCTTGGTATATGGTCAAGAAAGAATGACATATGTCGGATAATTATAATACTAGGAATGAGAGGCATCGATTTCATGCTTCGTATTTTTTTAAAGAAAATATTTTGGGGTGTATTATCCCTTTAGAGTGCATGATTTACATGAAATATGGTAATTGAGTAAATTCTCTAGTTTCCATTGAGAAATGCAGCTATATTTATGAGACAAATATTCAAAATATGATTTATTTGAAAAATCTGTGTGTATTGATGAGCTCAGGCATTTTTACATTCATCCCTTTGTGCTGTGACTAAAATGTGAAGTAAAGATGGCGCTAGTCATGGCTTGGAGTATTAAACAGACCCAAACACATACCTGTGTGTGAGACAAGTAACAAAAGCTTTCAAATTTAAATATCAATATTGAATCTTGTATAAAATTATATAATTATACTTTTGTGCGCCACAAAAGTATTTGTAGAAACTGAATCATTGCAATTTTATTTAGTAGAATTGCCTATATAGTATCCCTTTATACGGATGTCTTTTACGGTAGGTTGATAACGGTTATTGTTCTTGGTGTACAGTTTCACCTTCAAGACCAGAATAGAAAGAAAGCTGTCAATATGCTTTTCAAGACTAATGTAGGTGTTTGCGTTAGTTCCTGTATACCTCAAGAACAGGAATGTTTGGAATCTATGTGCAGTCACTTGTGAGCCACCGCGAAGGTCTTTACACCTATCTGCGTGCCGACTGAGGCCATTGTCGAACTTCCTTCTCTACATCTAAACTTCCTGGCGTGGTAAGCATACATAGAGACATTGAATTTCCATTTGCCGTAGAATGTCTATACGTTTTAGGCTTCCAGAGGACAAGAAACCACTGAACTTCGCTGGTGCACGTGTATGCAAAAGACGCCATCTTTAAAATGACAAATAAATGGTGTTGTTAAGCTCACTTGGTCAGTGTTGCAGCCTTCGGGATGTTTCGTAAATAACAGTCGATACCTCATGTAAATTTGAGCTGTTTACAATCTGTCCTGTAATTTTTGTCGGACTTTTGAGGTTTATTCCCTACATTGTACTTAAAAAACGGACATGGTAATTTTTACGGTAGTCAAAAGACGGTCTTAGACAACTTATAATAATATATGCTAACCTTCAAAACTAGGGCTGAGACGATAGCACTTTGAACCGATACCGATACTCTTACCGATACCCATAATTGAAACTTGCAATAATTTAAAATTTGTTCAAAATATTGATCATTATTGGTGTGTAAATCTTTATCTGCAATTGTTTTACCAAGAAATTTGCATTTGAATATTCAAGAATTACATCAGATTATGAAAATAGATGTTATGTAATTACAAAATATAGTTTTTTGTGCAAAATTGGTGCAAAATAAAAAGGTAGTTTGAATTTTGCATAATTTCCAGAATAATTAAACTCCGTGAAAGTGTCTCGCGGCATTTTTACGGACCCCATGAAACGCCGAAGTAGAGAAACAGTATCGGCTGGCATCGTTAGATGAATTCCAACCGATAACAGTTGATAAATTCCAGTCGATACCAGTAGATAAATTCAATCGATACTAGTATATAAATTCCAACCGATACCAGTAGGTAAATTCCAATCGATACCAGTAGATAAATTCCAACCGATACCAGTAGATATATTCCAACCGATACCAGTAGATATATTCCAACCGATACCAGTAGATAAATTCCAACCGATACCAGTAGATAAATTCCAACCGATACCAGTAGATATATTCCAACCGATACCAGTAGATATATTCCAACAGATACCAGTAGATGAATTCCAACCGATACCAGTAGATGAATTCCAACCGATACCAGTAGATGAATTCCAACCGATACCAGTAGATATATTCCAACCGATACCAGTAGATATATTCCAATCGATACCAGTAGATGAATTCCAACCGATACCAGTAGATAAATTCCAACCGACACCAGTAGATATATTCCAACAGATACCAGTAGATGAATTCCAACCGATACCAGTAGATGAATTCCAACCGATACCAGTAGATATATTCCAACCGATACCAGTAGATATATTCCAACCGATACCAGTAGATAAATTCCAACCGATACCAGTAGATAAATTCCAACCGATACCAGTAGATAAATTCCAACCGACACCAGTAGATATATTCCAACAGATACCAGTAGATGAATTCCAACCGATACCAGTAGATGAATTCCAACCGATACCAGTAGATGAATTCCAACCGATACCAGTAGATGAATTCTAACCGGTACCAGTAGATGAATTCCAATCGATACCACTGGTATCGACCGATACCGATACATCAGCATCGGTATCGGCTCGGCCTTATTCAAAACCATGAAAAAATAGTGTCAGTATTTTTATTAATCGTAAAAGTATGTGTTAACTAAACTAAATATATTGGACGTAATCTCTTGACACAACTGCTTTGCAGTCAAACTCTGTTTAATCTCATCGTTACAACCTGAAATATCAGCGTCTGCTTACCTCTTGGCACTGAAACAGGTCCAGGACGTAAAGGAACATTGTCATCTTCCTCGCAGTTGTAAATCCTAGGCCGCACAAGGGAGTACTTGTCCCGAGCCCCCCCTTAACTGCTTGTTATCCATGTTCGGGTTCAGTGTGCATTCAGGTGAACCGGACTTGGCAACTCTGCCCGGCGTCACCAATGTCCGAGGCGGGGGGAGGGAGGGGTCAGGAAGGCTGTGTACAAGAGGGGGGACCCGATGGATGGTAATGGATTCGTTTCTCTTGGGGGGAACATGGGGCCTTGGGGAGTTAGGGTGGGTGGGGGAGGGAGGTGAGGCACTGTAGCGACCTGACCATCAGAATTGCAGGAAACCGAATCTAGAGTTGGGTCGAAGCCCAGTCTCCGGGACCTACGGTTCCAACATCTATGTATCTGGATGTAAAGTTTAATTCGGGCTGTTTCTGCTCTAATTTATTGCTTTGGAATTCGGGCAAATATCTGCCTGTGCCTGCAGAAGCGTTAACAATCTCCTAATGGTATACGTATTTGAAATGCCCAGAAGCAAAAGTAAGTGTAAAGAGGGTCTCTGGAAAGTTAGCTTTAAAGAAAAAGAATTACAAGTCGCCGTTAGTTTTCTGAAAAGTAACTAAGTTACAGCCTACCTTAACTTTGAAATAAACAGTGAGTTGCTCAGTGCTCTTAGAACTAATTTGTTCATCGACATCCACAGTATTTTTGCATGAAATTATACGTGTGAAATATAGGACACCTCTGAATAGCGGACATTTTTAAATTCCCCGGCAGAAATACATGGGGTTTAATGGCAGTATTACTTCTCAATAACTGAAAATCTTAATAATTGACGCGGGCACTGAAAACTACCTCCCCAATGCAAATAAAACTTCTTAATAACGGACAGCCTGAGAGAAAATGGTCGCAAATCCTGGAATTCGACACAACAATGGCCAGTATTTCGAACTAGCGCGCATTGTTTCATGTTACACCAAACGTATTTCTTCTTAAAAGTACAGACAGTAGACTAATCTTTGTGGTTATCTTGAGAAGTATGTGTCACTTTATAATTATTTTGGACAATCTGGGTCTGGCCAGAAATAGTTAGAGCTTATTTAAAATGAAAGAGCATTTTGAATACAGTACTTTAACAAAGGATTACACTACGTGTAGTACTATATTTTCTTTTTTAAAATTTGTAATGTATGTAGGGATACTTTAGTAAATTTAAATTCAGCGTATGTAGTACAGTATTTTGTTCGTTGAATGTAGGGAAAAACATTATGTTAGTAAATTACGTACTGTAATATACAGCGCATTCCCTGACGTTCGCTACGACACTCGGCGGCAAGCGGCCCGGCGTCAGCGCTTGTCTTTCCCGGTGAACGGGGTCCGCGACGATCGCTAGAGTCGGCTATTAAAATTACAGTTTTCATATTGTGTACTAACCTTGACTACAGAAGGTGTTGAAAATGATATTCCTCTGCTGCAACACATTCCTGGCATCTCCGAAGGAAATTGGCATTTACACGTGCAAGTTCGTCTACTGTAATTCTCCCGATTTCTCGTACAATACTCTCTTTTAACTCACGGATGGTGTGCGAATTGTCTTTGTATACTTTATTTTTTTAGATTTCCCCATTTTTCTTTCCACTTTCATTTTTTTTATTCAGAACTGACCCTGTTACGAGGTTTAATATAGTGGTCCTATGTGGAACGGGAACACCAGGAAATTTCGTTGCAAAACGTCGTCGCACTTCTCCACAATTCCTTTTTCCGAAGAAACACTCGACAAGATAAATCCTTTGTTGTAATGTAAACTTTTGTGGTGCCATATTAAGCCACCATCTTCAACACAACTTCCGAGGGAGTATTATACTGGCGTCAGTCTGCAGTGTCAACAGAAAGGGAAAGAGAGCGGAAGCAGGGAGGGCGAAAAAAAACACACTGTAGCGTGCGACTGCCGCGGACACGTTCACCGGGATAGACAAGCGCTGACGGCGGGCCGCTTGCCGCCGAGTCTCGTAGCGAATATCAGTGAATGCTCTGTACTTATCCTATTGTGTAACATGCTACACTTTTTCTGAATAGCGGACACTTCTTAATAACGGACATATATTTTCCCCCCAGACCTGTCCGTTATTGAGAAGTTTTACTGTATAATTTTTGGTTAACACTGCAGTTACCAGCCTTCGCAGCAGCGTGTACTGCTTCGCTCTGCCCACAGGCTTTCTCCTCTTCTCTACCGTTATGCGCGGTCTTGATCCAGAGATTGCCGGCATAGAGTACAGAGAGACTTGCTAATAAGGAAATACTGAAATAAAGATCAAGATGCTGTAGATGCTTTAAATATAAGAAAAGTAGATAAGGAACATAGAACGTGGTATTGTAGATAAATAGCGTAATGCTGGGGCTTCCAAACTGAGGCCCAAGTCACAATATTTACCATTTAAAGAAATAAACGTTTCCCAAGCAGACCCGCGGCGTATTGATATATGCTTCTGCAAGGAGTCCTCGCGGTTAGCAATTGATATGCTTGAGCTGCCGCCAAATTGACTGCATTTTCTGTGACCGACTTCGACGGCCGAAAAACCAGGGAGCAATGAGAAGCCAGTTGTGTAAATATTTCCCGTTTGGAAACCGCGCATCAGGAATTCAGCTTCAGCAAGTTCGGACCAAAAAACGTACATGGGATGTTCAGAAGTGAAGCCCGTTACGAGATACGGACGAATGTTTGAATTTCCTACCAGGACGTTTTTGCATCTTACATTAAAGGCAATAAAAACAAGGTTCGTAGTTGAAAGGGGAAACTTTGAAATGCGTTTCGAAAACATAGGTTTAACACATCCGTACGCTGGTGTTCAATGAAAGCGCACCAGCAAGGAATTTTACATTTCTACACGGAAAAAAGAACAGACTTGTTTGAATTAACCGAAAAGGTTTGGCTAAGTTTCCGCAAGATTTGTTTCAATTAATAAAGAAACGTTTCAACTTTTCCAGTTTGGTTTGAATCAACTTAAATATTTGGTTTGAATTTTCAGACATTTGTTTGAATTTGCCTCAAAATTTGGTTGACCTTTATGAGATTTGTTGGAGTTAAAATATTTGTTGTAACTTTTTGACATTTGTTTGAAAGAATTAGAAATGTTAGGTTTAGCTTCTTATATTAATGAAGTTTGAGACATTTATTTGAATCAATCACAATATTTGGTTGATTCTTTTGAGATTGTTAAATTTTTACCACAATATTTCATTGAGCATTTTAAGTTTGTTTCAATTATCAAAAATGTTTCTTTCAGCTTTTTGATATTTGTTTTAATTAACCCAAAATGTTGATTCATTTTCTTTGAGCTCTTCCTGAAGTAACCAAAACTATATAGTTGAGCTTTGGTTATTTGTTTCAATTAACCAGAAATACTTGGTTCAACAATTGAGAATTATTTCAATTAACAAGAACGTTTTCTTGAACTTTTTGAGATGTGCTTGGATTAACCAAAAACGTCTGATTGAGTTGCTTGAGACATGTTTGAATTAATCAATTGAACCTTTGGTAACCATAAAGAAAAATTGAATTCTTCAAGATATCATCTACCAAATTATTTGGTAACTAAAATACGATTGGCTCAGCTATACTAATAGAAACGTCCCGTGTAAAATAATTGTTTTAACAAGTCTAAACAAATGTTTCGTCACTAAAACTATCGGTTAGTCCAAACAATACACAAAGGATGCTGAAGGTGCCCGACAGTGTAAAAACCTGGGAACTACTGTTATGCTTCCGTTCTTGAAGAACCCAATTTTTAAAGCTATCATTCAGCTTAGAGTGTAAATAATCTCCTTGCTCCCGCTTGGGCAACACACCACTATTATCCACCCATTAGGGCACAGCAAGGGCACTGGAACCAACATGGATCTTCTGCTTAGCTTATAATGTAAGCTTGCGTTCGTTCTCGCGTGCATGTGTGTGTTTCCGGCGCGGGCGAGTTTTCCCCAGGCGGTCATATCGCTCGCCGTGGAGCTAATGTAAAGGGTTACGTTCTCATGTGGCGCTATCAAACACGCATCTTGCGTTACTAGATTATGTCTCGGGGCAGCATCTAGATTAAAACAAGTCTGGGGCAAAAAATATGGCTGCAGCGAGACGCGGCTGCGTTGTGGTTTTGGTAATCTTTGGCTAATGACGAGAAGCACATAGCACTGAAAGTGATGCTGTCGCCTTGTAATCAAGCAGTCCCGGGTTTGATCCCCGCTGGAAGAACATTCCACTGTAGTTCGGATTCCCACTTGAAACTGTCTATTCTCGACTGGCCTGTCTCTGCATAAAGTGGACTTATATAAACTCAAACCCGGTTCCTTACCCCATTAACCATTCCCTCTAACACATTTTTAGCAAAGAGTTCCTTCTTCAGCGATTTGCCGGTCAGTTTCTTTGTATCTTCTTGGGCAGCACTTGCCGATACTGTTGTTTCCTCAACTGTTTCTTCAGTTCTTACGTTGTCCATTTCAAACGCTCAATTCTTTGTCACAACACAGCTTCTAGTTGGTTTTACTCACTTCGTAGCGTCCAGGGTTTCTACGCCATACAATTCTACTCTACACACGAGACACCTCATTAGTCTCTTCCTTAGTTCTTTGTTCAAAGGTCCACAAAACACACTGCTTCTTCTTTTTCTATCAGAGACCTTAATCGACATAAATTTCTAAAGCTTCTAGTCTCTTTTCCTCACTTCGTAGCATTCAGGCTTACACACCATACAATGCTCCACTCCAGACAAAACCCTTCAATTGTCTTTTCCTTAGTTCTTTGTTCAAAATGCCACAAATCACACACCGGTAACACTTTACTATAGGGGTGACGGATTTCTTACTTTTTACAGGAGAAAGTACTTACGGAAATCAGTTTCTGTAGCGTTGTGGAAGTTCGTGAATGTAGTTTTCATCCATTTTAATGCGAATACATGTTGTTTTCTGCGAAAATCTCTGTCCGACACGCCGTTTCTGCTGCCGCCATTTGCTTTCTGCACAAGAACACAATGTTCCGTGTGTTAGATGACGTAAACCCCGTAGTCAGTGTTTCAAACTCGCTGTGTTTACACTACAACATGACGTGTCGAATATTTTTAATTTTTTAATTTTTTTTTTAAACTATGCTTGACTAACCTAACCTAACCTTACGGAAAATGGATTGTGGGGCTAACGTGAATGGTTTTTGGGGCTCACGTGAATGGCTTGTGGGGCTAACGTCAATGGTTTGTGAGGCTAACGTCAATGGTTTGCTAAGTATTAGCATAATTTCAAATTAGGCACGAAAGTAGGTATTTTCCGGTGAACAAGATTGCAACACTGCATACATCGACAAAACACTCACAACGCGCGATGAACCAGTACGCTATCGCCATAATGTGTGTTACAGAATCGAAATAACGAGTAACAGTAAGTACTCGTAAATGTAAGAAATAGACATTACTTTCGTTAGAAATTCATTATTCCACCTAAAGAAATGTTCCGCAATGCAGAATAGTACATTAGCAACGTAAAAAAGTGTGAAATAAATGATTTATAAGTGTCGCCCCTATAGTAAAGTAGTACCCACACTTCTTGTTCTATTTAGGACCTTATCCAATACACATTTCTAAAGTTTGCAGCCACTTTTTCTCACTTCGCAGGTTTAAGGTTCCAGGCTTCTTAGTCATACAATACTACGCACCACACCTAACACTTCATTGTCTCAGCCTTATTTCTTTGTCCAAAAGTCTACGAATCACACTCCTTCTTCTTCTACCAATTACGTTATCCAACACAAATTTCTAAAGTTTGTGACTGTAGTGCTGCCTCTAAGAAGAAGAAGAAGAAACGACTGTTGCTATGTAATAGTCTGTGCAAACAAGACGGAGCGTGAAACGTAGTTTCGTTATAGTGTAAAGTGTTACGTTGTTTGCGAGTTTTCTTAATAAATGCAGTTTATCTTAATAATAGTGCATGTGTGTGCATTGCACAACTGTAACCACTTTTCTAACCTTGTAGCGTCCAGACTTCTAAGCAATACAACATTACTCTCCAAACAAAATATTTCATTAGTATTTTATGAAATAGACAACGGAACAAACTTACTGTATCCATTTTATAACTACGCTATGAACCTAAAAACCTAGGAATTCTGGCTTCTAGCGCGTTTCGCTAACCATTTTGCCGCAGAGGACGTAGTAGCAACATCTCAGATTCATTGTGACTTAAAGCGACAAGACTGGAAGTTCAAGTAAAGAATTTATAACCAAAGATAGTCGAAATCCTTATTTGGGAACGCCGTTCCTATGAATCCCATATCCATTAACCATAACCAAGACGGCATCGAATTCTTTACAGCAGTTTTCCTTTATCCGTTTCTACTTGAATATTGAAAAGGTTCGATGAGGGTTTTTCTTTTTCTTTCTTAAAACTTTTCCACGAAGTTCGGCGGAAGAAGGGAAGTTTCCGAGAATAGTTATATTTAAGTCAGCGACCCTTAAGGACTTGGGACATTTCATCTTGTTTTTTGGTCAAGGGCTTCCTCACGCACGTACTCGAGAAGTTTTGCGTAGAGTTTCCAGAGTTGAGGACTCAGTTTAAGGAACGGGATGCACCAACGGTCTTCTCCGATTATCTGCCAAAATGGCGAAATGAAAATCTAAACTCTCATCGGGCAGGAAATACTACTACCCTCCTCTCTCCAAACTCGAAACTCTTAATGGGCCTCTCCGATGGCGTAGTGATAACATCGTGAACTTGTAATGAAGGAGTCCCGGGTTCGATATAGGATGGAGGCATACAGTTGTTCGCATTCCACTTAAAACTGAATGTGGAGTGACGATTAGCCTATCTGTGGAATTCCTTGAATACCGGGAATTCCTTGAAATCCGAGAATTCCTTGAATTCCAGGAATTCCTTGAATTCCGGGAATTATGTGTGAATTATTGGCACTGGGAATTCTGCGCGAATTTCTCTCCGTAGACGTGAAAAATTGCAACTTTTATTAATTCAAATCCCACTGAATTTATACATATGTATAAATGACCTGAGGTAAGTTTTTCGTAGTTTAGCTTGTGTTTTTATCAAGGAAGGAATAGAAAGCTGCGTGGAGAATAGAACAGAATTCTCTCAATCAGTTTACTTTGTTAGTGTTCTTTGCAGAAGAATCTATCTGACAGCCGGAAGATTATTGCAAGATATCTTGAAGTTTGTTAGGTAAATTTAAGTTTGAAATTCTTATACAATTAACAATTTTTTCGTAGATTTGTATATCCCGCAACATGTGTGACTTGTGTTTGTAGATATATTTCGAGTCTGAGCATGTGAAACGGCAAATGTAAACACTCCGCACCTTCAATTAAGTATTTTAAACATAACGTATGTACCGTTCAAGAATTGAATTAGAATTTTTGGATACATTGGAATCACGCAGACACTTTTTATTGTGTTAATATATTTGTGGGTGTATGTGTGGGTGGTGAGAGGCGGTAATACGTAATGTTGAAATAGAGAAAACATCTGCTTGCATCCTTAAATTTTTGGAAAGTTTGACTTGAAAACCGAGAATTATACTTGAATTTTATTATGGTCCTAGAGTGGCCACCCTGAAAGTGGGCTTAAAATTTGAACAAACTTTAGAAACTTCAACATTAGTTTGAAGAAGATTGAAGTATTAGCAGCCATCACTAGTTCTTAGTAGACAGAGCGAACACTAAATCACTATTTGTACATGACCTGGTAGTTTTTTAATATTTTACCTTGCTAATTTAGCTTTGCGGGCTAGTTGTGACGGTGAAGGTGAAGGTGTGAAATAGATGAAGCAACAAATACAAGGAAAGAAGCCAGGTATTACCCATGAATCGAATGTAGGACGCCTGACATAGCAGTGTTTCAGTCATGGATTCGGTTCTTAAGTTCGCAAAGTATGACGGAACTGGACCTACCGTTTAAAGTGGGATCCGAAACACCTTGCAATGTGCCTCCAACGGGTATCGAACCAGGCCAGAGCCCGCAACTTCATTTCAAGTAGCTCCACAATTGTCCTCACGATGCTGGACAAACACTGGAATTTTGAAAGTTTCCACCAGGACTCGAACCCGTGTCCGCTGGCACCAAAGGCGAGAGCTCTAACAATCTGGCTCGCGGGAAATGTATCGTACTGAAGCCAAATCAGCATTGAGGTGTGGATCAACACAGAAAAATAACAAGAATTTCAATTTATTTATAAACAACAGCACAGAATTTTAGTGCAATTTTTTTGTGTTCTGTTATGCCCCGAACACAGTCCTAGGCTGCATGGGTTCCTTGGAGGGGGAAACGGAGAGATAGGAGTATTGGAATCGATCTGCTCTGAAAGTAGGGAGAAAATTGGAAAGAAATAGCAGAGTGTGGAGGAGGGGGACTTGCTTTCTCGATAGGAAATTGATTGTGGCAACAGATGTGTACGCGTTGGGAAGGCACAAGAGTGGGGAGACGCCTATTCTATCAATGCTGATAAAAGTCTACGTGCTTTCTTGCATGTCTTGAGGGTCGGACTGGGTATATGGCGGAACCTTTGACGTTAATAGTGTTCAGAACATGCAACCAGAGCTCCTTTCTTTCCTATTATACATTGTAAATTGTGGCAGGGTGTGAATCAACATTGCTTTCGAGCGGGTAAGTCTTGGTTTTAACGGTGTGAGGCACGCATTGCTTTCTTAAATAATTTTTTCCAGCCTTAATACAAGTACCTCCACACTGCTGTCTTGTAATCAAGAGGCATCGGGTTCGATTCCATTGAAGGTAGACTGGTTTGGATCCCATTTAAACTGCTAGTCCAGTTCCAATTTGATAAGTTTATTTTGCTGCTGCTTTGTAATCAAAGGGTCCCTGGTTTCATCCTCTTTGAGGCACATTGCGTAGTTGTTTAGATCCCACTTTAAACTGTAGGTCCAGATTCGATAAGCTTATGTAAGCTCTTAAGAACAAACGTTTACAATATGAATGCCTGAACGTTCAGCCTCTATCTCTATTTATTACTTTGATATATGACAATTCAATACTTCGACAACTAATATGAAGGGGCGTTGAAGTTTGTTTTAAGTCACTTTATGATCAGATTAGCTTTAACTTTAAAGTGGTATCTGAACCACTGTACCATGTGTATCGAACCCGGGACCTGTGACTTTTACAAGGCTCCTAAACAGAGCACCCATTACAGTTCAACATAACGAATACTTCCAACATCATAGCATTTAGGGCACTAAGCCGATATATATATTATTCAATATAACCTTTTAAATGTGTGCGCAATACGTTCATGGTTTAGCGAGTTAAATGAATGTATTGGCACTTTTACATTGCACTGCCTTTAATAGCTGTCTTTCAATAGAAAATTCCATTGAAAATCTTGAATTTGTAAAGTTGCATTTTGCATATGAATAGGATACACGAAGCAAAGTAATGAGCAACTCCTATGATTTCGCGACCTAACAGTTATTTAGAAAAATCTTACAGGACAATACTTTTATGGAATAGAGAACGTTTTGATTCTGGGGTGATCCGAGGGATGATCGAAAAAAATATACAAAGCCTACAAATTCCAGTAGGTATTTATTAGACAAATACAAACGGACTCACTTCAAAGGACACTTCATACACTACTTCTCAACATAGTCCTTCCCCGGTTCAGGCAATTATTCCAGCGCTACACGAGGTTCATGATGCCTGTCTCATAGAACTTGGGGTCCCGTTGGCGTATTTACAAACCCTATAGTGCTGCAGAACCTTCATCGATACCTGGCTTCTGATTGGCTGTCATTCCGAACGTTAATACGTTTAACGCTAGAGGGCAGGGTTGAGATCTACATGGTAGATTTCAGTTATCTATCCAAACACGATAAGAAACTCCTTTAAACGCAGGTTGATATATTACGCCCCAATTGTATATTTAATATGTCATGTCCATAGTTGATTATGCAGAAATGGCATTTTAGTAGTATGAACTTTATTCTATAATGCAGTAATCACTTCACAGCCCTTTCAGATGTTGTCAACATTATTATATTTCGATGGCTTCATATTAATTTTTATCACCAGAGAACGATTGAATAGTATTTTCTTACTGTTTCTCCATATATTTCTTCACACAATTTCGACAATTTGATTACAAACTTTATTACTAAATAATCACGAGACTGATATTTTCATCCTTATCCTGTAAACAAACACACAAGGAGTGATGGACACGGAACATAAACACTTCCGGTGCGCACAGCCAATAAGAAAGCGTTATATCCGTCTGGTTCTGCAGCACTGGAGGGTTTGTAAACGCGCGTCCCGTTGAAAGAGCCCAACCCTTACGTTCTGGCCTGGCGGGTTTTGGGTGGCATGTGATCCATCATCCAACATACTGCCCGGAGCTTGCTCCGAGCTTTCACCATCTCTTTGTTCCTTAGAAAAGCATCTCAGAGGACACCGATTTCACTCGGATGATGATCCCAAGCACGAAACAAGGGCTGTGGTGCGACAACTGTAGCCCTAGTTCTATGAGACAGGCATCATGAACCTCGTGTAGCGCTGGGATAATTGCCTGAACCAGAGAGAGACTATATTGAGAAGTAGTGTATGAAGTTAGTCCGTTTCTATTCTAATAAATACCTACTCGAATTTGTAGGCTTTGTATTATTTTTCTCCGATCATCCCTAGTACATCTGTGACACGTAGTGTTGAAAAGAAGCTTCGAAAATAAACCTATGTTAAGATAAGCTTGATGTGGAAGTTGGGATAGAAAATGCAGAAAGGGAAATTCCATGGCTTTCAATTCGAACACTCCTCAGAATCTTCCTATCACGTGAGGTCGAAAGAAGAAAATGTATTTAAGAGTTCTTTCGGATCAGGTAGTCGTACAGTAAGTTAAATTAGAGCTTTTATATCAAGTTCATATGTTATAGTGCTTCAAATCCCGAGCAAAATATGCTGATTTATTTTAAATCAGAATTGCCTTATTTTAGTTGGACATCTCCTCACCTTTGAAGCCGGATCCGCTACGTAAGCGACCTGTGTATCCACACAGAAGTACAAGATCGTAAGTAAGTTTTCACACGGAAAATAATGTATGGTCAGCCAGAATTAGTTTAGGTTCATAGCGTCGTGTTTTCGTGACGTCACTCAACGAAGTTTGGGGCTTAAGGTGAGGTGTGACAATTTCGCACCAAGCATTCATTTATTTAAATATTATCGGAATAGGCAGGCACTGCTAATAAAGAAAATTCACGCATAATTTGAGAGCATGAATTTCCCCCCATGTTGTAAGTGGAAGCGATTTTTAAAGTTGATTATTAAGCTAGATACCGTGTTTGAAAAAATATGAATAAGTACTTTGTATTTACAGAATCCCATGTATTCCTTATGGAGATCTTCAAATTCAAGTTAAGGCTAAACAAATGTGAGTTTCGACTCTTTCTAGCGCAAATATGATCTTCAATGGATCCTCTACCCGATCACATGTTTTTTTCCGCCATCGGAAGTTTGATATCCCCCAAAAAACGAATAAAAAATTCTCCCGTAAGCTTAATGCATTTCTCCTCCCCTCCTACGGCCACCCTGGCAGTGTTGCCAAATCTGATGCGCATAAAAGAGCTAAATTTCACCTTAAATTGAGTTAAAGTTGACTTTCAAGGAGCTAGATTTACGATGGCTGGATAAAGTGCCTCCCATGCTTATTTTAGTTGTCAAGCGGGGGGGGGGGGGGGGAGGGGCTGCTATTACCGGTAGCTTTAAAGTGATGACTATCTTAGTTTGACACCTTCTAGATCTGACAGCATCACCCATCTCAATAATCCACCGATGGTTGTTATGAATCGAAAATAAGGGATTACCGGATAACAATATTGCCATCTCACCTCAGCCAAGGCGCTATATAAAAGTAACTGGGGAGGTAAAGGTGTAAGGACGATGCAGCCAATAAAACAATACCACGTTACGTGCAAAATGTATACGCATGGCAAAAGTTGCTCTATCTGAGCCTGGGCTAGTTAATTCACCATATTGGCGCAGAGGGCGCATGCCACAGTTCACACCCAAAAGGAGGGTACGAAAGAGCCAGATTGACCCCAAAAGATCTAAGTTGGCAACAGTGCTCCCAGCTGCCTCTGAGAGAAAGACCTAGGGGAAATTCTCTCTCTCCACCTTAACCGAACAGTTCACTAGCTGTTGTGCGGTAAGGATGGCCCTTATGGCATCGTTAAATGGCCACAAGCTTACGAGGTACTGCACGCTGAAGCAGGGTTGCCATATCCAAGTCTTTCAGCTACAACGGCGTGGTTCTTTGAACTTTCTGAACACACCTCGTATATTTTCACGCTGACCTTTCCACGACACATACTGCGTTCATTCATCAAAACATCATGTGAAGAGTTGAAATGAACATTCGTCATTGAATCTTTGCAGGGTGTGTTCACCTGTGTAACTGACTGAAAAGATTCTCGGTGACAGGATTTGGTCGAGATTTTTTTCTCCTGCTTCTTGAATTTCCATTCCTTAGCCGGTTCAGTTTCCATCGTCCTCCATTTTTCTTCCATTCCCTCCCGCAACCCCCTCTCCCAGCAGGAGCAGGAGTTACGAAGACAGATGACTGCCAAGGTGGCGGGACATGGCGTCGGATTTTTCTGAGAATCTTTGCACCTGTTTCGGCAGAACAAATGAACCCAAAAGGTATGAATTTCTGCGGGGAATTCCTGAATCCACAATTGCTCTTTGTTTTCTCCTTCAAATCGAATTTCTAGATCATTCCAAAAAGAAAGAAAGGAGAACCAAAAGAAAGGAGAAAATAAAAAAAAAACTGATAATTGTACAGAAGTTTGTTCATAGATGGCAGCAGCTGTTCTTAATATAGAAAAGGATATATGCTGATGATCATGAGTAACCCATTTTAATAAATCACTGCTAAATTGCTAGATAATAAAGTAATTGATAGTTTGGAACTTGCCCAAAAATAGAATAATATATGTTTAGAGAATACATTATAATATACCTAGGTACTTAATGATGTGGCACGTATTTAATCTAAATTCAGAAAAAGAAATGAAGATATATTATAGTCTATTTCCATCTTTCAGACCTCTCCCAGAGATAGTATCAAGCCATATTTTTGTATTAGGGATGAACACAGACTTTCAAATGCGGTTGGTTGTATATGCTTCTTACCGAACTTTTCACACCGATGTCCCACGTGCAGTGGCGTGCTCGAGGGTGGTTGCTAAGGGTCATAAGTACCCTATTTGGCTCTGTCTGTTTTCCTAAAAAAACATCAAAGACAGGAAAAGATGGTAAAATTAGAACTGATTACTAAAATTGCATACGTAACCCCCCTTTCGAAAATTGTGGGCCCGGCACTGCCGACGTGGCATGTCATTTAGAAACGAACTATTCCGGTCGTACTGTGCATAAAGTGGACTTAAAACACCAACCCAATCAATCAATATTGCCTTAAGGTAACCTGGGTACTTAAACGGAGCTCCAACGCACGTTATCCCACCATTGAAGATTACCAAGAGCTTTTATTTGTTTTTGCCCTCTGTGAGAGCACGGAAGTGCGAATCTGACGGAAACTCTGCTCCACACACACGTCCTCCTGCAGGGCCTCGTCCCCATGTCAATCATCATTCCTCGCCTCCTCCGTGCATTACGCCGCAGGCATCCACAGACTTTACTGCTCAATTTTCTCTCGTTCGTGCCCCCAGTTCTAGCCCCTTCCTGATAGGCTGTCGCCACTCTCATATTTCAGGAAGATGCTTCCTGCCCGACGCCACGTTGTTCAATGTTGCTGTATTGTTCGCACGTCTTTCTGACCGTTTCGCCGCCGTCTCCCGTTTTGTTTCACGCTTCAGCTCCCTAAACATCACAAACCACGTCATAAATAGGTCATGCATATATATATTCGCTACCATGCAATTAATTTACTGGATTATTGTGTTATTTACAGTCCAATAGGAGCTAATATTTATTATTTTAATATATAGTTTCTATAATCGAATGAAAACTTCCCACTTTAACCACTTGTTTTTCTTCTTCTTCTTCTTTTTTTACTTAAGGGGCCCCGGGTTCTTTCCCCGTTGGAAGCGTAGGGTAGTTCACAATGGTTTGGTAAAGTGTTACGTTTATACTGTTCGTCGGCTTAAACTGCTTGGCTGCAAGAGGATGAATGTATGGGGGATGGAATAAATTACGCTCATTGCCCTTTACCAATATTTAATAGAATTCGCTCAAGCGAGAGAGGATGATCACGCACGAGCCAGTAAGATATCTAAACACTGAAAACGAGAAACCCAAAGTGTCACCATTGTACCTGTTTCATGGTTCCTCGGCTGAGTCACGACGTGGCACTGCGTCGGCCTATCGAAGGCGTCCTCAGTGGGTTCGCCCAAACCTTTCAGATGGACCAACTTAACACGGTCACTCGCAACAACTTCGCACTCCGCTTTCTCGATCAAGACTCCCCCGGCGACCTCTCGTCACCCGGGGACTGCTGGCGTTTTCATTTACACAGCATTTATTTCCGGCTCGTGACAAAAGTAATGTTCCATATATATGTATAGACAATAGACACGCATACATACATATATACAGGGTGGGAAATAACCTTTTGCTAGGGGTCCACAGTAAAAAGTAACAACAATTAAGAAATTATGGTAATACCAAATGTTTACTACGACAATTGTGGTTACAAAAACAAAATTAAAAGTTAGTATGTCCGCAGTTTGCTTCTCTCACAGCACGAAGACGATCAGAGTAGGAGCCCAGAAGATTCGCAAACAGTCCGTATTCCATTCCATGTCACGGAGGACTTGTTCCAGATGTGCAAGGAGTGTTGGCCGGGAATAGCGGTCCGGTCCGCGTTCCTCTATCATCAAGGACTGAACTGCGTCCTTCAGAATAGCCCCAAAGTGCTCCGCTGCATTCAGGTCCGGTGATGCACCCGGCCATTCAGAACAGTTGAAGAAGTCATTGCCACTTCGCCGAAGAAGGTCTTGGTTTTAGCATTTGCCTTGAAACAAGGTGCTTTGTCGTGAACTAACTTTTAATTTTGTTTTTGTAACCACAATTGTCGTAATAAACATTTGGTATTACCATAATTTCTTAATTGTTGTTACTATTTCCTGCAGATCCCTAGCAAAAGGTTATTTCCCACCCTGTACATGTATGCATATATACACACCTGGGTGTGCATGTGCAACTTTTGAGTTGTTGACTTAGTAATGCGTTGCTGTATTCAAATGTGTTCAAAAAAATGGTTGCATAATTTGATATTTACGGAACGGAATGTGCTTGAGGTCTTGAAAGATGGGATTTGCCAGGAAATGAGGCAGAAGGAGTAACCTTCATTTGAAAGCACACGAAAGAAGAAGTATAAAGAATCCAGTAGCACTGTTACAAAGCGAACGAAAACAACGGAGCTGAAGAATGACTGTCAGCAATCAAAACGGTTATCATTGATGCAGTCGCTACAGGAACAAATTGACCCCGTCCTCTACACATGTCATTCTTGGCTCCAGGTTGTCCAGTGTATCCTGAGGAATAATCTCCCACTCCTGCATGGCGGACTCCGTGGGCTGTTGGAGGGTCTGTGGTGGGTTGGGACGAATGACGATAGCCGTCTTCGGGGAGTTCCAATGCATTTTCGTTGTGGTTGAGGTCGGGTGAATAAGCTGGCCATGGCATGCAACGGATTCTGCAGGACAGGAGCACAGAATCACCGTCATAAATACACACGGTATCATGTTTTCAAAATATACAAAAAAATTCTTGACCACTGCATTTACAAATCGTGCTACGATGCTACTAGGGGTTTAAGGGTTAATACCCTTTCGGTATTGTTACCTTCACTTGCAGACTAACCAGGGACTGGCGTTTAGTCTCACAACCAGTACAATCTTCTGTTTTTGCTTGATTTGGCTTATTTTACTGCCACCTTTGACTAACGCCAAGATGAGGATGAGGGATGATGTGATTAAATTAATGAAGGTACAGTCACAAGAACACACGTGTAGCGACTGGGATTCGAACCCGGGATCCAGTGGCGGTCGATGAGGGAGTCTGCATGACTGCAGCCCATAACATTTTTTTTTCCAATACTTCAAAAATTAAATATTTAAACTTCCGCTATCTTACTGCGTCTCGTTGCGCCGTGTGGAGCTTTCAAATTCACTTGGCGCGCGACAAACGGCAAACTGGAATATGAAGCTGTTTCCCCCTCCGGTACTGCCAGTATATCTCCATGTTAACTCTAATGTAAGCACTGCTTCCACTTTCCTCCCTGCTAGGCCCTTGTTAAAGCTAAAAAGCGGACTGCATTCACTGCAGTCTAATGTACGGTGGCGCTGCCAAGTGGTAGAAATCGAAAGCTCTCACACTCTAATACGGCAACACCACGCATAAACATGCGATTACCGAGAAAAACAGTGGCCTGCCATGTAGCGCGTCCGTTTCGCTTGTCAGTAAGTGTGTAATAGTTTAAGTTTTCGAATCGATTCAAAGAGTTATTTTGTTTTCTGGCAGTAATTTATACAATCTGGAGTTCTGAATGGTAAATCGTACAAGTAAAAATGAGTGATTGACAAGTTCACCACAATGAAATATCACCGCATGGAGTTCAGCTTCAAATAGTTAAGGTAAGGTATTTTTTTATGAATGCAGCCCTCCTAACAATAAGTAGCATGAGCTGCCACTGTTGTAACCGCTCCGCAACA
Organism: Lepisma saccharinum; assembly: GCF_977018435.1. Classification (NCBI taxonomy): domain Eukaryota; kingdom Metazoa; phylum Arthropoda; class Insecta; order Zygentoma; family Lepismatidae; genus Lepisma; species Lepisma saccharinum. The sequence goes on along the minus strand of NC_139237.1, from coordinate 51,709,129 downwards.
TAGGCCAGCCAATCTAGGTGAAAGTGAGGGAATTGCGACCACCTAAGGGAGATTTTAAAGCTCTCAAAAACTGTACGCAGTGAAACAAAAAGAAAATGTGGGCCTGAAAAAGCAATGTTTGTAGTACATCTCTGCGTATCACTTTGCTCCCTGTCGTTAATAGTTATATCTGTAAACGTCAAAAAGTAACAATGTGCGTGTGAGCGCAATTGCTCTATTGGTAGGGTAATGGCACTCAGTAATCATCCTAACAGTAAATCAATACCATTTTTGTACTATACAGAAAATATATCTTTAAGTACTTATATTTATTAATATGCAGATACAAATTAAATTGAGCACAATTTTGCACAAAAATGCACACATGGGACGCTTATTATGAGAAACGTGTTTGCACCCTTCATGTTCCCATCACAAACAGCGTGAGCGTCATTACCCGATAGGCGCCATATTATGTTATTTGTTTCTCGTCTCATGAAGAACCTCAAATGTTTACTTTATAATAATTAAGAAATAAACAGGAGATACTATTATTATATCTGTAAAATTTTCAAGACTCTAGCTTAAACGTTCCGTCTACTTACCTTGCACTTTTTCCTTCCCAATTTTATAAGAAAATATGACGAATTAGTTTTTCGCACCCTGCTTCTTAAAAGTCAACTCCACACGTGCCGCCTTTTGTTTGGTGCCTCGTAGTACTGGGTTCTAGATGTCAGCACAGGTTACTCTTCAATAACACCCTCCGTAACGACTACAGAGGGGTGAGCGCCATTCCTCCACTTTCCCCTACTATTGTGTTGTGTTCTGTATGTATGTAATTGTCGTTTCATTCCTTTTCATCTTTACGCCTTCCATCCTTATCTTTGCAATTAGGCAGAAAGTCGAAGTAAGATAAATAAGATGGTAGAAGTTGGGTCACGACGAGAACTGGTGTTTTCGCTAGCAAATCTTGGCGTGGAGTATCGACGCCATTTTGGCAGCAAGTTCCCGGCAGCCATCTTAACCTCGGCTGCGTGTGCGTGTGATGTATTATTGAAGTGCCTCGAAATACTCATCACTGCCTGATTGCTGATTGTCCCGCTCATGAAAACGTAAAACAGAGCGAGGGAGCGCTTTTTTTGATACATGTTCGCTCTTTTCCTCGGTTGTCCATTACCATGACAATTAGAGGCGGGAAGGAAGAAAAGGCCAGACACAGAATACCAAATGCTTCGAGAGCGGGACGGGTCAAAGTGGACTTGCATGCTGGTGTGAAACATTCATACGATGTGACGTCTGCAAGGCCTCCTCCTACCACAAAAATATGTCATAGGAAATTTAAAAAAAAGAGTAAAAAAAATGTGCAGGACATAAAAGCAGAACTGGCAGAGGAAGAGGAGGGGTGGGGTGGGGAAGAACCCAATTCCTGTTTAATTTTTTAATTTCAATATCGTTCGGCTGGACGCATTTTCGTCTTGGCGTCGTCTGAGAGAAGTGGGGAGGGGGGAGGGAGCACACCGCTCCATGCGCCTCTCTTATAAAGTTCCTTGCAACTTTCAGAAATGTTGCAGGCTGTGCGCGCGCACGTGCCCAGGGAGGAAGCAGTATTGCAACGAGAATTTTTTTTCCTAAATTTCAGTGTTGCAACGTAACGATAAAAATCACCCTTTTCAGGGAAATTCAGTTCGAATTAAAAAAATCTAGACAATGCATTTCATGCAGACATTACACAATTTGCCAGGACTTATTTAATTTATATTGTATGGTTCATCTTTAATATAGTGAAGGCTACACTCTGTATGCAGCCCCCCCCCCCCCTCACCGGAAACTGGCATCACTCATTTCAAGTTACCAAAAATCAGAGAGCGTCTTATTTTTATTGTTAATAACTGAAATAAAGTCCGATTAATATTCGAACAGAACAACGAAGTAAAAAATGTGTTAGATCGAAAAAGAGTTCTACGATTTTAACCAAACAATGAATGGTTCCATGATTTTCAAAATGTATTTTAAAAAAAATATATAGTTTTATGTGCAAGGCCACACAATATAAACACTACACTAAAATTTGTCCTAAAATTTTAAATCTTTTTCTTCAACGGGGTGTGTAAAAGTTAATAACATAATGGAATAATTAAGCATTATAGTACATTAAGTGTATGAAATGTAATCAAAGTAACAAAACAAACGGTTGAACTCGATATTCACATCTGGTGGATCGAATAGGAGAGTTCCCCAAGGATATATATAATAATAATAATAATAATAATAATAAATTTGGAATAATACTGTTTTATTTTTATTAGTTTAAAGTAGTCATGATTTTACAATAATAATCTTATGCATTACAATTATTATCATTATAATTACTATTTCTACGATTCAAGTATTATAAATGGCCTGACCCCACCCCTACACCCCTGAATACGCCCATGCACCCTGTTAATAGAGCCCGCTTTTATGTTGTCCGAACAGGGGAAATATGTACATAATTACATAGAAAATCAGTGAAATTTGCAGGAGAAAGTAGTATATAAGAAGATTTAGAATAGATTTCGGTCATTACTTCATTCCTGTGCTATTAGTATTTATGTTTGAGAGAACTTCTCTTAAATTTCATCAGGGTCTCTGCCTGTACTGGCATTATTCCTCGAATCAGCAAAGACTATTTGAGATATATGGCAACAGTGGCGTACGAAGGATCTGTTTTCATTGGGAGCTTCAATTCTGAAGGTGGATAATACATAGGTGCTTTCTAGGGCGGGTGGCATACATAATAAGATGTTTGCATTCTAAATTGCAATCAGGGGGCATTTTAAGTGGGTTTTGAATTTACCACTCCGTTTATTCCGAGTTCTTCACTGCTCTTATTTGGAAATGCTGATTTTTCACAATTTCGTAGGGGCTGTAGTAGAGTAGTCCTTATCGGGACCAATTTTTTTTTTTTTTTTTTTTTCTTCCAGTGGGACACCCTGTGGTTAGGTTCTTTTTTCAAGAGAAAGTAGTACGGTATTTTTTTCATAATTTTTATAAATGTTTTAGGGGTCGCTACCACATCATGAAATTTTGTATTACAAAAGACGTAATACGGCTGTTCGTAACTTTATTATAAGCAACTTAACAACAATATTAAAGATTATTTTTAAGCTAAATCAGTAAAAACATCAGCTTTTAAACTTAAACTTACTGGAACTGTTACGTACAAAACTCTAAACTGAAAATATATGTATATAATAATAATAATCATAATATGTAGATGTACATACATTACAATAGTTGAATTGTTGTTTTAAGTCCACTTTATGCACAGTAAGGCTAATCGGGACTGGACCTACAGTTTAAAGTGGGATCCGAACCACTGTGCCATGTGCCTCCACCGGGTATCGAACCCGGAACCCCTTGAATACAAGGCAACAACGCCACCACTGCGCCATCGGGAAGGCCCTACATTACAATAGCTAGGTGGATTTACGCGCATCAGGGTATTTTTGTCTGTACTGTTTCACCAGCAACAACAAGTACTGTTTTTGTTCTTCATCTGTTGTGTGCAATTTATTGTATTCTTCCATCAATGCCACTCCCCGCTCTGCAATATCTATGTGATCGACATCTAGTGTTATACGGTTTGGACGATGATCCAGTGCTTCGCCATGCAAGGCATCCACAATCTTCTCTTTCCTTGCGAGAGTAACTTCATCATCGAAAAAAGCAAGCGCAACCAACTCTTTTGACTACCACAGATGGCCTGTAAACTTCGTTAGAGCAACTTTAGCCATTGCTTGATTGATTTTTTCGTACTCTTTTAAATAATTTAGAAGCTGCAGGTCATTTGTAGGTGCGCAACAACTAGAGGCAGATTGAAACCAGTATCTCAGGTAAATGTTTACTGTAAATACACAAATATCACGAACTCCCTTCTCTTCTTTTCTTGTAAGCTTGAACTGGTCTCTATATAAACAAATCTTCAAGGAATATATCGCTTTAGCCATCCATCTCGCATGATGTAATCCCGCAGGTGCTCTAAAAGATATTCCTTCTTTAGGGATCTCTCCAAGGAATATAATCGTAAGGCTTAATAGTTTCTTGTAGTCATCTCGCCACTGGAACCGTTCAAGCTGATTCTGGACAAAGGAGATCATATCTGTGGTAATATTTCTAATCTGTTTTATGGCAGAAGTATCAGTGGTAACAGTTTTAAAGTCAGTTTTCACTATTGTGCTCCAAGTTTTCTTAAATCTTTTGAAAATTAATATTTCTGGACCAGCGGATGTGCCAAGCGCCTGAAGAACTATTGCTTCTAGCATAATTTACATAATGTGGTGGCGACAAGCCAACCATAACATGTCCTTTTCCATCTTCTGCTCCAACAAAATACACGCTCCGTTCCTTGGACCAGTATTGGCTGCAATACTGTCAAAGCTCATGCATTTTATTTGATCGCAAATTCCTCGCGCTAATAATGTCTCATGAACTGCTGAAGCAGTTGCTTCCCCTGTCCTAGAAGCAAGTTTTGGCACTGCAAGTAGCTGATCGATACTCTTACCTGACACTAGAATTGGAACACGATCTACAGTTTCATGTCCCAGTGAATAGTAAGTGGCACGTTTGGCTTGAACACATTTTTTAAAGACTCAGCAATCTTCTGTCGAAACTTTATTCTTTCTCGACGAATGGAAGACTTGTTAACACTGTATTTCAAAGGATCACATCCAACACGTTCAAGAGTAGTTGTCAGGACGACAGCTGCTTTTCTGTCGCTTAATTTTGCAACATCGAGACTAACAGCCAAATTAGTGTCAAGAAGTTTCTTTCTACTTCGTTTCTTCGGAGGCCTTCGGAGGTTGAGGGACCTGGAACTGAAGATGAATCCGATAAATCGCTTTCATTTTCACTTGAAGATGACAGTAGGACTGCATTTTGCTTAGTGATTGTTTTAATACTCTGCTCCTCTCTCTCTCCAACATTTCACGATGTACATCTTTACTTGAGATTTTAGAAAGTCATTATAACTGAGGAAAAGGAAACAAGTTTCGAGAGCGCAACAGTAGTTTTTGCGGGAGGGTGATAATGTGATCGCGCACTGCCATTACATTAGCTTTATTATAGGAGAGCCAAGAAGAGCAAATGGGCAAAATGTTATGTAACAGAGCCAAGCAATACATGGCTCTGTGCTGTTAGAGTAGCCGTTAGATGTGTTCGCCCCAAGTGGAAATTACTAATTATGACAAAACATTGATCCGTGGTAGCGACCTGTAAAACGTAATGAAATGTAATAAAATTTTACTGGGTCTCATCTTTAAAGTAGGAGAAAGGAATGGCGTGGTGGATTTTAAGGATCACCTGTAGCCCCTCTGCGTAGCCAGCCAGTGTATGGCAACAGAAGGAATAAAATTCCCAAGGATTCTTGATGCTTACAATGTGAAGTTGCTCATGGCTTGAAAATCGATTAAATAAATGTAAGATGGCGCTTCTGTTACAATAAAATATAAATTACCGAATTATCAAAGAAATCAAATTTTGAAAATTTATCCCCTAAATATAACTTTATTTCTAAATAACATCTAGAGAAATGACACAAACAGAGCATTTTCTTTTGTAAATAAATTGTGCTCTACAGTGTTTAGTCTAACTAGTCTCTTAACAAAAGAAAGACGTTTTATGAATAAAGTGGAGGTAAAACTTTGCTACAATGTAACTTGCTTGATCATATTCATGTGACATAAATCTAAAATATGTATTTCATTTTTTTAAGAGAAGCGTTATTTTTAATGTATGTCTTATAAATATATCAGTATAAGTTATTAACGAAAAGAAGAGAAATGACGTAAATAACATATTTTATGTAAACATTTCTATTCTAAACGGAAAATGTGTAAAGTGAAATTCGAACATATCGTTCCTAACATTGTAATTCGCTTACACTTGCAATTTTTGCTTAGTTGCATAAAGACGAAAAACATACGTAATTATACTTGTTAACAGTCACGAAGGCTGGCTGCACGTTATTTCGTGGTTAGGCCTATTTCGAATTCCTATCATTGTTATCTCACTTTGTGAGTTCCTCTATATTTAAGATGAATTTAAGAGCAATTGGCAAGGCTCCTATCGAACAGCATACTCTAGTAACCTGGAACGTTATAGAATGACAATACGATTATCCAAAATTTTATGTTAAACAATGTCTGAAAACATGCATAAATGTAGGACCAACGTGTTGCTTCATTAACTGTATGCGGCCTCCTCGATAGCCTAGTGGTTAACTCTATAGCTTTCAGACTAACGAGGCTCTGGCATCTGTACTCACAGCCAGTAGTATCCTTTGTGGAACTTGAGTTTTGTTCTGTCCCTGTGTTTTTGTGACTGTCCATTAATCAATCTCATCTTATCACCATTCATACCCATCGTCGCGATTAGCAAAAGTGACAGAAGAGCGACGTAAAATGAACACAATGAATGAACTCTTCAGAGCCTTATAATGAAGACATCCTAGGGTCGGTTCTCGTTAGGGCACGTTACCCATTCACCTATTAATGAATAGGTGGGTTTCATGTGAGGTCAGGATGCGCACAGCTACCATGCTTGCGGCCAATTGTATATGCAAGGAAATATCTACCAACTGCACGTTTGTTTTGAATCACGAATGTCTGTGTTAATATCTTCCGCCCGCCCGCTTAGGTTCCGTATGCTTACAAGAACTGGCCTCAATCATGACTGCTCGAAGTCACAATGCAACAGTTTGTGACGTAGGTGAAACAGAGAATTTCCCCTTGTCGTAGGGAAATTTTGAAGAAATTTGAAGGAGAGAGAGGGACATTTTCTTAAAAATTGTCGAAATCTAGATTGATCCTTTGAGTTTCATCGTCCACGTAAATTCTTTCAAAAGAGAATCTCAGTGGATTTTATTTTCCAATGTCTACTTTCATTGGTACCTTCTACAACATTAGGATAGTACGTAGTCTTATAGCATGACAATAGTATAGATTGTATGCCTTATAGAGAAAAGTCGCGGTGGTGTAGTCAGTAGGAGGTCTGTTGTTGAAGTCTGACAACAACATTCGTAGGTGGTATAACCACTTTAAGATGACAGGATGCTTGTGTAAAGGTAAAAGTTCCGGATGGCCGCGTGTATCAGGCGTGGAAAGCGTCAGAACTGCTTTCACTCGCAGTCCTAGAAAATCTGTGCGGCGGGCGAGTCAAGAACTAGCAATGCCAACAATGAGAGTGTGGAAAGTGTTAAGGAAAATACCCCAAATGAGCCCGTGTCGTCTGCAGCTGTTACAGGTCCTAAAGCCTGGAGATCATTTGGCTCGTAGGAACTTCTGCACACAAATTTTTAATCAAGAACATAACGATTTTCTTAGTCGTGTGATTTTCAGCGATGAATCCACATTTCATCTAAGGGGGAAAATTGAACACACATAACACACAGACACGTCCAAATCTTCACCGATACGTCCGTTGGACTGTAACAACTAATTTAGACCTCGCAAGTTCCAACACACAAAAAGACTTACGCTCGGGAGTCGCCATCTTTACGAATAGCTCCGCCAAGCGGCAGAGGTAGGAAACAAATTTTGCGCATACGTAGAATCGAAACTTGTTGAGTTACTCTTTCATTTCATGTATGGTTCATATTTGTAATGTGTATAGCATAGAAAATATACAAGTTTAAAACTCCGAAATTCATTTGTGTACACCCGGTAGAGATAAAAGTAATACGAGAATTTTGAACTGGAGTTTTCTTCCCCCGGTTTTTGCATGTGTTGCATAAAAGGAGATGAATGTGTAATTTAAAAATAAAATACGTGCTGCTACTAGATGTTTATTACAAATACTTTTCATCTTTTGAATACATTTTATTGAATAAACAAGTTTAATAATTATTATTAATTAATAAATTAAATGCCAATAACAATTGTTCTGAAAAATGGGAAATTTTTGCCTTTCTAGAGGTAAGTTCTATGCAAACGGGTTGCAATCAGTGCCTGTACAATGAAGATAAAAAGTCCTACGAGAAAGAGATTTTTATAGACCGAAAGTGGCAACACTGACAAGGCGTTCGAGAGGATCGGTTCCTTCCAACGTCATCAATTTTACACGGCAGCTGGGTCTGATGCTTGGGTAGAAAGTAAGAGGCTTTTGGTGAGTTCAGGGGAGGGCACGGGCGCCCCCTGCTCCCCCAGGATCCTTCGCAGTCAGCCATGAGATTCCTGCCATTAGACAGCTCATGAAATATAGAACCCGGCTAATGGTGAACCTAGTTACCATGAGAACCACACGGCTTTGATACTATCGAGGACCCCTGACAGGTTCCGGATGTTGAAGTTGCGCGGTTGTCGAGACTCGGGATGCCCAAGTCGATATCTCGTCTCGTTCGATATGTAGGTTTTAGAGGTGGGAAGCTCTCCATACCGTAAAATCATCAATATTTTAATGTGTCAGTTTTGCAGACTCAAAAGTATTTCACTGTAATCAAATTTTAATAGGCACGTCTTTTCGTACCAATATACTCATCCTTGCTGAAACTGAAAAGAATTTAAGGAAATTTCTTTAATGTGTTCTTCTAATCGCACTTAGAGCTGGATGCCAGTTTGTAAAGTTACTTTTTAAAGGAACCATTACCATATTTAAGGGGGGAAGGTTAGAGTTCAACCCTTCTCCACCCCACGAAGCATGTGATACTGATCGCTGATTCAAACCTCTTCAAAAGTATAACAAGAAGAGACAATGCTGAGAAATCTTATATTTTGTTTGTAATAATTATAAAGTTAATCCGTATGGCATTAATCCATTAAGTATCCGTAGCGTCGTAGCGAGGCGTCAAGTTGAAGAAGAAAATGTTTGCCTTAATGACGTCTATCCACGCTGTACATACTGCTACAGGTTTCAAGACTTGAAATAGGCTCTTCGAGACAGAGTCGAGACAAGACCAAGACTTTCCAAAGACCTGCCTCTATACCATCCCTACAGTCTCGTCACACAATGCCGCGATCGAGTCCTGGTCTGGTATTAATCGCGATAAGCAACGTAGATTCTGAAGAGACGTAAATCTACATGCAATAACAATCAATTAAATTTGTTAGTGAAATTAGACAAGCGTAGACAGGCGTTTAAGTTCCGCATCAAGTGGGAACGCACAAATTATAAATTCCAAGTAGCGCCATGTACTATAGCAGCAGGCAGCAGAAATACAGGAATTTCCGGTCCCGCTCTCTGGTGAGAGGATTTCATCCTGGGAACCCGAAGTCTTCGGGACCCTTCTTCTCTTAAGTCTCCTGGAGGAGCGCTTGGGAACCAGCAGCTGACGACTGTGAGGATTGGCTGCTTCGAAAGGGGGCCAGAAATTAAATGAGAAGACGGCAAGGGGGCGAAAGGGAGAACGAGGAGCCAGAAGATTCCAACTCAGCTCCCTCTTCAGGCAATCTTCAAAATTAAACAATATTAATGTTGCTCTTGCAGATTTCAAAACATGCCGCACCACAGGACTTGGCGCTCGTGTTCCCAGGGTGCTCGTGATTAACTTGAGTTGTACTTTCAATGAATTAACAACTTAGTGTGTTGTTGTTGTTGTAACTGTGTATTTGACAGTTTTCCGAGTATGCAGTAATGAACACCCACGCACCCACCTGGTTGTGTGACGTATTTTGTTTTAACAATAGGCGCTGACATGACATGACAATTAGGCTGGACAATCCTCTGTCAAAATATAATAGTAAAATTCCAAAATTAGAATAAAAGTTTGTAGATAATGATGATTAGGGCCCGGATAGGTATGCATTTTGCATATTGCTTATGCGAATGCATATTTTAAACATTTTTGATAAATGTATAAGAGTCAGTCAGTGGAAAACATGCCATCCCGTATATCTCGACGTGTAGATGATGCCGCAGCTCCACGAAACCCCGGTAGATGGCAGTCGCTTCGCAGGCTTGTGTGAAGCAGTGCGAGTGTGAGTCGTGTGGAGTTGTCCAGGTCGTGGATCATCCTGCACTGACGTTCTTCCTTCGCGAAATCCCCCAACTCCACTCCTTCACCCGCGACAAAGACAAACAATCTTTCCCATACACTGCCGTCATTCGACGGTGAATATCCCTCGTGCTAGTGCCTTCCGCCACCAGGAAACGCACCACTGCTCGCTACTCTTCCTTACTGGCGTCCATGATATGCCGGACGCAAAGTTCCTGTACGTCTGCACTTCACACAGCTCACGCATTGCTTCACACAAACCTGCGACGCAACTACCATCTACCGGGCGACAACGGGACCCCTTTCCAGTGGCAGGAGTTTCGTGGAGCATCTACACGCCGATCTAGAACTTGACTTGTCTGTCAGATATTGTTGCCTTCCAATATTGTCCAATTGTATCTTGTGAAGTAAAGTTTTTGACGAGTACAAATCCTCTCCGAAAACAGAAGCTTTAAAATTTCAGGTATCAAGTGCGATTATGATCTGTAATTTTCCTTTCATTTACAAAACAGCAATGTAAAGTAAACAGGAGTGTGTAGAAGAATTCAGAACTGGAACTTATAAGACGTAACTAACTAACTAACTCTCTAGCCTTCTTAAACCCGAAGGTTCATGGCTGCAGCAACACAGGCCTTCCATCTGTCCCTATCTTGAGCAAGTTCTATATACTCTTTTCCATCTCTACCGATTTCCCTTAGGTCCATCTCAACGTTGTCCCTCCATCTTCTTCTTGGCCTTCCTACAGGTCTCTTACCATCAGGTTTCCCAACAAGAATCCTGTAAACTCTTCTTGCCTCTCCCATTCGTGCCACATGGCCTGCCCACCTAAGTCGTCTTGATTTAATTATTCTAAAAATATCTGGACATGAATACAAATTATGTAGTTATAAACTATGTAACCTTCTCCACTCACCTATCTCCTCATCCCTTTTAGGTCCAAATATTTTCCTAAGGATCTTATTTTCAAATACTCTCAATTTGTGTTCCTCTTTCAATGCAAGGGACCAAGTTTCACACCCATATAATACTACAGGCAAAATTACTGTTTTGTAAATTTTAACTTTTAGTTTCTTAGATATTAAACGAGAAGACAAAAGTTTATGAAGAGAGAAGTAACATGCATTTCCTGAATAAAGTCTACTTTTTATTTCCTCTTTAATATAATTTTCATTTATTAATATTATTCCTAAGTATTTGAATTTGGAAACTTATAAAAGGTAGAGGAAAGTAATGAATCTCTCTTTTCGTGTTTTTTTTATGTAGGTGTATAAGTTCTAATTATTCCTACATCATGTTGTAAAACTCAAAATATAAATTTAACAAATTTACAATTTCATGTCTAGTTCGTATAGTTTCTCTTCAATATTTAAAACTCTTATTTATTGATAATAAATTCTTGTTTACGTTGCACAGTAACGGTGTGAATATCAAAAAGTGAAGACATAGCCCAACTGTATCTTTGACTACCATCTACTGGTCGATTTACGATACGATAAACTTGGGCCGCCACTTCATCATTTACGATACTTGTACAGTTTTTACTAACAAAAAGAAAACAGAATAATAACAATACAGATAAATTATGCGCACGCATACACACAAATATACAATGCAATACATCATTTTATTAAAAGAGACAGACGAGCAGCCATTAAACATAATTCACTTCAATATTACCAACATTAGACATAATAAAAAGCAATTGTTGCTGTGCCTTATATTTTATGCTTTCATCTGTAAACGCGGAAGTCTGGAAAACAACTTCTAGTTCTCATTCCTAAGCAAGTACTGATTTAACTGATTTATACTTGCAAATATTACCTTAATAGTACAGGGTGTGCGAAAAGTCACGCATCCGAGACTTTGAATGTACGTATATTTTGTACAGTCACGGACACTTCTGTGTTGTAATGATCCCATTGAAAGTAAATTGGGTCGTTACAACACAGGAGTGGCCGTGACTGTACAAAAAGCGATAGAGACATAAACTTTTGCACTTGGTATTTCCTTTGTGGATATTTTTTTAAACATTAAACTAGAAAATGATTCCCTACATGAACGTTCTGTATGGGGAAAAAATACTAAGGTGTAAGAAATGTTTTTGTACGAAGTAAAAGAAACATGGCTAAAAGACAGCTATGGAGTCGCTTGGAATAATTCTTATGCGTATTGATAGTCACTGTGGATATCTAGCGAATTGATAAAAGAACGATAATTTTTTTTACGCATTTTATGTAACACAGACGATTTATGGGGTTCATTATGGCATATTCATTAAAAAGTATGTTTTTCTAAACAAAATAGAAGGTGTGATGGCAACATTGATCGTGTCAGAGAGCAATGCAAGGTGCGCCTGCCATCTGGTTATGAGATTCAACCACCAGATGAAAGAAAAGAATTGAAATTTTTCGGACAAAAAAACTAACGAATCTAACCTATCTTTTTGTACGCAAGTGCTTTATGCACAGTAAGGCAAATCGGGACTGGACCTACAGTATAAAGTGCAGAACCACTATGTACCTCTACTGGGTATAGAACCCGGGACCCCTTGTGACAACGTTATCAGTACGCCAAGGGGGGATCTTTAATGGCAAATGCGAAAAAAAACTATTCATTTGCGTAACTGGTGGAAATTTTTTGGTAGTGTCTGGCAAAACTGCTGAAAAATAACTTCTTGTATAATTTACTCCTCCGTCTTCTTCCATGCCAGTGGGGAGGCGGGAAGGAAGCAGATGGTAGGAACCTTGAATGTTTAATATTCACCAAAAAACCTTGTAAAAGACTTGAGTAAATATTGCATGGCATATCCAAAGGAGACCAGTTATAAACTAATGAAAACTTCAGCCCCTTTTGCATTTCTTATGCTAACATATCGATACGGGTTCCTTGCACAGCAGTAGCACGTCTTGGCAAATACGTGGAATTCAGAAGTTTTGAAACAAGTGAAAACCGACTGGAACTTTGCTGTGGAATTTGTTTGCTTCTGGCGTTCCACTAATAAAACTTGGTAACCGATGTGGTACGCCACGCGTGGCACACCACATGGAAATGTATGTTCAGTGCCGCATCCCTAGAGTGTCACTGTTGTGTTGTTCACATTACAACGGCAGGTAGTGAATGATTTTTTAGGCACGCTCATTCATGGTTGCCAGTCATTTATTTTTTTCTGTCGACAAACTATGTTTTTAAAAAAATAAAGACTGTGTAGCAATATGAATTGATTGATTGATTTGGTGATTTAAGTCCACTTTATGCACACTAAGGCTAATCGGAACTGGACCTACAGTTTAAAGTAGGATCCAAATAACTGTGTGCCTCCACCGGGTATCGAATCCGGGACTTGCAATATGAAGTTTGCTGGGCAGAACGTAATGAAAGTTTACCGTTGTTAAAAGCCATAAAGTAAGAGTATGTAATAAGTTCATTCACAACAAGGAATACAGATGTCACTAGAACGGCAAGGATTTGTCCCGCTTGAAAGAATTTGAACCTTCGCCCAGCAGAAATAAGATGGCAAATTAACCAGTGTCACATAATGCGCGCGTGCAAATTGCGATGGATATCTTTGCCAAAGAAACTATTCTTAAATAATGTTAACAGCTGTGCATAAAAAGCTCAAATGATGATGTTTCACAACACTGGATAAATAGGATTTCTAATATTACATTGGCATAAGTAAGCTACTTTTCTTCATGACAAACGCCTCGGAAACATTCCATTCAAACGTGAAGCGCCTTTTGCAACTTGTTGCAATTTCTCAGTCTGTCTCGGATAGGTAAAGAAGTACGCTCTTGTAGGAAGTGACGTCACCTAGTGCAGTTCGTAAGTGATAATTAAACGAGCAGTCAAGCCGGCAGCATGCAGTACTCGACATTGGATCATTACTAAACTCGTTCGCTTGTTTGTTTCGAAGTCAAAAGTCCAGCTGTTAGTTGCAGATCTTCTAATGTGTGGAAATATAAGTTAAGAGCTTTTTAAAATGCTATGCGATCTCATGATTCAATGCATGCTTTGATTCGATGACGCTAAAGCAGTGATATGCGTCTACGCGTAAACAACGATAGTCTACATTCTACACGCTATGTTATACATGTAGATTACGTAATCTATGTAAACAACATGGCGAAAGGTGATAACTTAGCAAAGAGCGCCGTGGAATTATAAGAAAATTATACTGAATATCAGTTGCTGATGTGTTTGGAGAACTTTTCATACTCTTTCCTTCAAATTCGAACAATTTCTCACCTAGGAAGAAACCTAAGATAGGAAATATTCTAGTGTTTTATGGGGAAAAGACCACTCTTGCCTCACGACTGCCATCTGTTGTATTTTTGCATACTATTTATCTTCTTCCATAGTTCATAATAGAAGAGAAGAGAAATTTTGTTGTAAATAGGGTTCTTTTCATTTCGTTAGGAACCAATATAGTTGAAAATGTCACTTTAATTTCATGGAATCCTTGAAAACTTATTTTAATGCACTTTAGATTGTCTACGTAGTCTATGTAAACTACAACCCAATGTAATCTACGCGTAAATTACGTGTAGACAACGCATGTAGACGTAAACTTATAGTCTACGTCACATCACTGCGCTAAAGTCGAAGTAAAGATTTTCGCTTTTCCATAGTCCAGGCTCCAAAACTGAGCTGCGAAGCAATTCTCAATGATGTTACGCTTCAAGTACACTCCTGCATCTTACTGACACTGCCTCAGCATAACGCGCATGCACTCTTTCGCCTTCTAGCAGAAATTGTTTGGCACGACTGCCCATTCAATTTGCCTCAACGAAAGACTGAAGTTATTGTTTTTCGCCTCTCTATCCTATTTAGTATTAATTACTATACATAACTTTAAGGAGTGACAAGCTCTACCAACATCTGTACCGCCATAATACGGTGCATTTCTCAGAGTATTGCTTCTTCTCATTAAATAATAGCAGTAGCAACAGCAAAGCTGCGCCGATTGGTTGCGCAGAAGACGATAAAAAACGTAATTTTTCGAAGACCTTTAGAGTCGAAACGGGACCTCGCTGTGCAAAACGTTATTAAGGAAAGTTGTTCGATACATACACGTACACATATCTACCAATACCATTAACAAATTTGCGATACTTGTACGCACACATTTATTGTAAAAAAAATTTACGGCAGTGCTAAAATTTATCAGATTTTTTTTTGCCTGATTTATGACCTTCTATTTAGGCCTTATCTCTTCGTTCCAGGTCAATATTTCCAGTAGCCTTTTTTTTATAACAAAAACTGGTTCGTGTCTATGGGGCAGTCCCACTTGCAGTCGAAAAGCATGATGTATGAAAAACGGTTAAGTTCCGAAGTGTATCGCTGCAAAGACTCAGATAGAATTAACGCCGGTCATCGAGGGGGGAGAGAAGAAGAATAATGAATGTAGCATCATCTGTTCGAATTAAGAGGATAAGTTTTTTTTCCATTAAAAAAAAGGAGATCTATATATGTGCATCTGGTTACAGAGATAACTCGCGCTTGTGAATCACATTCATCCTGTGACTTATGCAACCGGCTAATGACCCTGTGCGAGGCGGGTAGTATCTAACGTGCGAAGGAGGAAACCATATATATCGTGTGAATCATGTGACGTCACTGAGAACTGAATGTTCTTGCAGGAGCAGTATGTCTTCGTGATAGGAATCTTTCAAAAAAAGTTCGCAGATTCAAAGCTTGAGTAATGCTTCCCTGTTTCCCGTAGATATTAAAGTGGTAAATTATTATTATTTTTTTTACACACATGTAAAAAAGGAGTAAGAATAGACGTTATTTTCGTGTTGGCCTTTTATCGGTTTCCTGCTTGAAGTGAACATAGTGGACCCCTTTTGAAGAGTGGAAGTGAGAAAGATTCCTTCTGACATACAAATATTTCTTCTCCCTTACATTATGATGTACAGTTCTGGGGTGGTACATAAACATTCTCAGCACTTCAAAAAATGGCTTTATGTATAAAAAATACTTGGATAATATTTTCGAAAATGTAAATTTACCAGCTTGGTGGCCGAGCATGGCTCCAACAGAGATAGTCACTTCTCTAAATAATGCCTCCATCCACTCGGCCTGTGGCTTCTTCCAGTCGCTTCAGGCAACAAGCACTACGAAACATTTAACAAGAGCTAGGACACTCCCTTACATAGGCGTAACTTGGCGGGGGCAAGGGGGCACTTGCCACCCCCCCCCCAATTTTCAGGATTATTAAAATGCAAAAGTTATTTGTACTTTTATTAACCTTCTCAAACCTGAAGAGAAAAGTACTAAAGAGCAATTATTATTATTATTTTGCACATGTAACAGTTATTTAGCAAATTAGCAAATAATCCTTAACTTTATTTTCATGGAATGAAATAGTATTAGATTCTGACCCCCTCCCCAAAAGTTAAAATCCAAATTAGATTCTACACCCAAAAGTTAAGCCCCAAGTTCGAATCTGCCCCCCCCCCCCAAAGTTAAGTCCCAAGTTCGAATCTGCCCCCCCCCCCTCTCAAGTTAAGCCCAAAGTTCGTATCTGCTTCAAAAATTGTAAAGTCCCAAGTTCGATTGCCCAGCTCCCAAAGTTAGGCCTCAAATTGCGCCCCTGCTCCCTTCAACCACTGAACTAATGCTGTAATAATCTACATACACAATATGCACAGAATATAATCTCGGAGGGGCTGCATTTTTACGCTGTCCCCCATTTTTTAAAAAAATGCTTCTGAAATAAAATATCGAGCCAACATTTTCTTACGGGGATATTGGCTGGTCTACTCTGCCTCCGTTCATTATTTCTCTCCTATTCTCTCTCTCTCTTCTTTATTTCCCTTCCTATCTTTCTCTTTGTCTCTGGCTCGCTTTATATCTCTTTCTCTTTCTTTGTCTCGAACACATTTATTTCTCATTCTATCTTTCCATTTCTTCCCCTCTTCCTTCGTTATTTCTTTTATTCCTCTCTCTGTCTCGTTTTTCCTCTTTCTCTCTCTTTCTTTCCCTGGGTCTGGTTTCTATCATTCTCTTCCCTTCTCGTATTCTCTACAGCTTCTTTAATGTCTAGCCATTCTACCCGATTTTGATCGCCCCCTCCTTGAATTTATTTCTTTCAGACTCCCTTGGTCATGCTGTTCAACCAACCAAGACAAGCGTTGAATCAAGCAAAGACTGTGTAATATCGATTTTTCGATATCGAGACATCATTTAAATATCGATATCGAGGATATCGATATAACTAATTACCTTTCAGTCCGACGTTTGAATTGTAATTTTACCAATGGGAAACAGAGATTCCTGTTTCTCATTGAATAGCCTAAGCGAAAATAGGAGTCCTAAAAATACAATGGAGTAGAGTGATTCGCTCTGTAGTCTCCAGATCTTAACCCCCCTCCTCGAGGAATTAATAATAAACTACACCGAATGACGCTGATGCATTTGTCATGTGTAAGTGGAGCACAAGGTTATATACGAGAGCATCGTCAAGCTCGATAATATCGCAGGGTGTCTACCAAAATAACAAGACTTTTTCTTAACCTTTTGTTATTTAATCGACACCTACTTATGCCTACTTGTCAACTAAAAAAATATTTTTTATTTAACTAAGAAGCACTACCAAGAGGCCGGTTAAGATTAAATCTGAAGCAGTTCTTTAACAAGACAATGAGACTTCCTTTATCTATAATGCATGTAAAAATTAAAGCTTCAGACTTCAACCTGGATGTGGAATGGTTACATCACTTCATATTTTTACAAAATTTCACAATACAAGATTGCAATTCTTAAGAAACAAAGATGAACAATGATGAATAAATTCTCTCGGGCCATCGACCAGTGCAATTCTGGACAACTTTCCGAGCTTTCGAGAGCTAACGTCACTCTCATCTTCAGGATAGAAGTGAAGATGAGAGTGACGTTAGCTCTCGAAAGCTAGGAAACTTTTCCAGAATTGACCTGGTGAATAGCCCGAGCTAATATTTATCATTCGTCGCCAGAAAAGCTTCAAGATTACTTCAAGGATCAACAAATCTTAGCCACAACTTTACAATTTTGGATTTCCAAATATTCATTAATAACTGCCAGGGAAAGCTTGCATATGATGGGATAGTTGTAAACCTGGAAAATTATAATAGCAAAGCAGCTATCACTCAGTCCACTGCTCAAAGAAGAACAGTAATGACCATTATTATGATAGCGGGGTTTGAGGGTTGACCCCTTTCCAAGACACCCATTTTCCAGACTAGAAAAGCTCTGACATCAGGGCCAATAGCTAGTGTAATCCTCCGTGGGGCTCATGTGTTGTTCACGTATGTTTGTGATCGCCCCTTAACCATCTCATCTTACCACCAATAATTCTCATCTTTGCGATTAGCCAAAAGTGGCAGAAGAGCGACGTAAAATACACTAAATCAATCAATCAATCTTTACGATACCAAAAAATCTCGACCACGAGATTAATTTCTTGGCTTTTTCTTTACGTTCATAACTTCATTTTCGATTCTGTTATCGACCTTAGTTTTATCGACATCGATATATCGAACTATCGCTCGCATTGAGATATCATTGAGAAAATTTATTCGGCTTAACTTCCTTCCCCTGTATGCTGTGGAAGTTTGTCTGTGTTTTTGTTGTGTGTGGATTCTTTTCATGTTTGCCCACATGGCTGCTCAATGAGGCCATTTGTTTGTTCTCATATGTGTAATGTTTTCCTTATTTCTTATTCTTGTCTTTCTTTCTCTGGGATTATCTTCCTGTATCTTAGAATCTGTTTTGGCTTACTTTTTCTCTTTATTGATGGTTTCATTTACTCTATTTTCTCTTACATTTTCTGTCACATTTTCTCCCTTAATCTCCTTTCTTCTTTCTGGAGTTTCTTCTACTTGTATCCCTCTTGCTGCTATTATTTTTATAGTTCTCCCTCTCTCTTTTCCTTCTCTCTCTCCTATTTTCTCTTTCTTTCTTTCTCTATTTTTCTGTCTTTTCTTTCTCTCTCTCCTATTTTCTCTTTCTTTCTTTCTCTATTTTTCTGTCTTTTCTTTCTCTCTCTCCTATTTTCTCTTTCTTTCTTTCTCTCTCTCAAATTTTCTATTTCTTTCTTTCTTCCTCTCTCTCTCTCTCTCTCTCTCTCTCTCTCTCTCTCTCTCTCTCTGTCTCTCTCTCTCTGTCGTTTCTTTCTCTCTCTCCTATTTTCTTTCTTTCTTTTTCTCTCTAATTTCCTTTCTTTCTTTCTCTATTTCTCTCACACACACTTCCTTTCTCTCTCACGAAGCCCTGTAAATATGAAGTCGTACATTTTCTTAATACATTTGTATCACACTTTACAACTCAACTTTACAACTCCCACTTTGAAAATTTCTTACTGTCGTCCTGTTCCTGTTTGTTATTCTTAACTCCGTTTCCGGGAAACTATAATTATCGACCCCAAAACGCTCCTGAATTAATAACGAGCCTTTTACTTACAACGATCGAAAGGACCTCCAGCGGCGTATGTGATTGTGTCCTTTCACAACAGAATGGCGGAAGCCTTGTGGGGGGGAGGGGGAGTTCTCCTGCCTTGACGGGTGGGTGGAGGGAAGTGACAGAAAATGCTGGCCGAAGGAGAGAACTTATGGCGAAGGCCTCTGTTATAATAGCGGACACCATTTATTACTTTTCCTCGCGCCTGACAGTTCACACATCTATGACACACAACTCATGCCACGTTTTCTTCCAACATTATTTATTTTTTCTTACTTCTCACTTTTCCTCTAGGGTTTCTGAGTGCGTACAGTCAGGGACAAAAGTCACATAATCCTGCTGTGTCCATACACTGTTGATACAGTGTTATAAAGAACTATTATGTATATACGCTGTTGTTTTTATTTCCTCCTTCTTGCCTCTTTATTTCTCATGCACACATTGTCTCGCTTTTTCTTTACCTATCTTTCTTTCCCTCTTTCTTTATTTCCGTTTCTCTCTCTCTCTCTCTCTCCCTCCCTAACTCGCTTCTTTATTTCCTTCCCTTTCTCTTCCTTTCGACACTTTGTCTCTCTCTCCTTTTTTCTCTCTTCATTATTTCTCTTTCTTTCTCTCGACTGTTCACTTCCCTACTTTCCTCCGTTTTCGTTTCATTATTTTGCTTCCTTTCTATCTTTCTTTTATCTTCCTTTTCATATCGCTTCTCAATTTATTTATTTCTCTGTCTCGCTTCCATAAATTCCTTAGTTTCTTTTCCTCCTTTTTTTACTTTTTCTCTGTGTCTCTCTTCAGTATTTCCCTTCCTTTCTTTTCCTCTCATTTCATTATATCCCTCCTTTTCTTTGTAGAAAATTCACAGATATCACTGAGAAGATATCCGCTTCTGTTCATTGATTCACGGACAATGTCGTCAAATCTTGTGGTTGTTTTGTTCGTTTCGAGAGTGCATTCCAGATTTTGTATTCTTCAGTGAGCCACTTGCTTACTTTTTTCTGTTACCTTTTACTTGAGATACTTTCCCAGTAACTTGTCCATACATTTCATTTCCCATGGAAGGAAAGTTTCTTGAACCAAATTTTTTCAATTGCTTATTAAAATTGTGATCCAAATAGCTAGTATACCTTTATTGTATATATAAGCTATATGGGTTTACTTTGAATTTTAATACCTCAATATCTCTATATTTAAAATATATTATGTCAATTATAGTTTAATGTCTAATATAAAATCTTGTACTCATTAGTGAAGAAAGATCAACGTGCTTGCATTCATGCATGAAACATGTTATACGAGTTGTATCACAAAGAGAGAGGGGAGTATATTTTGTCAATTTCTATACAAAGGCCTTGAGATGTTTAAAAATAACTGTTAAAGTAACAGTAATTGTAACTGAGTTACTTTCTTAAATTAGTAACGGTAACTGAGTTACTTTCTTAAATTAGTAACGATAACTCAGTTACTTTCTTAAATTAGTAACGATAACTGAGTTACTTTCTTAAATTAGTAACGGTAACTGTGTTACTTTCTTAAATTAATAACGATAAGTGAGTTACTTCCTTAAATTAGTAACGGTAACTTTGATTGATTGATTGATTTGTTGTTTTAAGTCTACTTTATGCACAGTAAGGCTAATCGGGACTGGATCTACTGTTTAAAGTGGGATCCGATGCCTCCACCGAGTATCGAACCCGGGACACCTTGATTACAAGGCGACGACGCTAAGTAACTGTAACTGAGTTACCTTTTAAGGGAAGTAACTGTCTGAGTTACTTTTTAAGATGTACTGTACTTTTGAAAACCTGAATATTATTTACAACGATGTAGAGCAATGTTAGTGGCGTCTCGAGAGGAGAAATTTGTAACATTTTACTCGACAGCTTCGCGCATGCGCAGTTTCGTTCCCACCAAGATTCTCCTGCAAGGACTTTTGCTCCTGGTTGCAGATCGGCTTGACACGTGCCCGGTCGCGCCAAACACCTGCCCTCCCGACGCGACTATTTATTGTCTCCCTCGTTGTCTGGCTTGCGTGTGCTTCGGCCGTGACAATTACAGATGACTATGCAAACTGGTTGACTCGGATATGTCTTTCACACATGACTGACGAATAAAGCCCCCCCGTTTCTGCTTTTCATTGCACGCGTTCGCTCGATTTTCAAGCGGGACATTTTGTCAGTTCCTTTACAAGTCCCATTAGGTGCTATACAATATTTCTAATCTTCGTCCAGAGCAAGATTGAAGTCAGTGTACACAAAAGCATGTGGCTTGTGAGCTTCGTTAATTCTCACCTCAGCTTGTCTATAGTTTTACTGACCGTTCATGTGGTACATAAGTATTGAGAAATATGGCAACGTTGCAAATTCCTAAGCTCGCACCCGACACAATAACGGTAAGGGTGAAACAAAAGGGTTCAACATTCACTCAGAGAGATAAAACTTTATCAGTGCGTAGTTAGAGATCGGTTAGTTCATCGAACTCTCCAGCCTACCTATTACCTATTTTTGGGGAGCAGGAAAAGGTTTTATAAGCCCTTGCCTCGACTCATCTCACCCAACAGGTCAATAGATGTCGGGGTTTGCTCCGAGTTGATATTTTCCTGGAGGTGAGACCCGACCTTTACCTAATCCCAAATTACCTTTTAGTTAAGTGCACAAATTGCACAAGTAAAAATGTAGACACATCATAACCTCGAATATATATCTATATTATCACATTTGTACAATCACAATCACAGCGTTCACAGCCATTCTTAGATATTCAATTTTTATCAACAACTTTTCAAACATGAAATATGTATCAGTGTTGCAAGCATCTTGTCAATATTGGACAGTCACAAGATGAGACCTGCTAGAGAAAATGTTTTATAAAAAGGGTTGAACATTATTTGCCCACCATTACTCGAGCTGACTTGCCATCGATTAGTGAGAAATATGCACCATCTGACAGCGAGTGAGAGGGACAAGGTAAAATGTAAAGGTAAAGTGCTCCCCTGTGCATCGCACCGTGTCCTGAAGCAGCATACAATGGAAGAGCTCCTCGATCCCGGAGGTGATACGGTCAGCATCACGCTCTGCGTTATGATTATGACAAGTTATGGTTAGTTCCCATATTGCGATTACGCAGTAAACACAGCTCCAACTCGTTTTTCCGTGTGCCATTACTTAGAGACCTGCACTGTTATTATTATTCGACTTGTTCAAAGTTCACAGAGGGGCTACGGAGGGAGTCTGTGCCTTGGAAATCTTTGATGCAGAATTATGCACTTTGAGACCATAGGTCCTTGCATCCGGTCATGTAAAATGCAATAATAGAATGCATTTGTGCAAAGTGCAGGGTCGGTACGGTGCTATAATCTAACGAAAGTGAAAGGGTGACTTGATAACATGTTACCATCGGCTTTCCAGTAGTGTTACTTATTGATGTTAGAGTATTACTGTTACACTATGTGTTCCTAGCTTTTTAATGACACCTTACTGTGTTCTTCGTTTCTCGTATAATCGCAGTAATGAATGTAGATATCTTAATCAGGATATGGAGCCAGGACAAGAATCTTTTAGTAAATTACTAAAGGAATTATGTAATTAGAAGTTACTATTTGAAAAACTGAATATATACAAGTCCGGCCAAGGAAGACGAAACTACCTGGAAAGGACGATTCCAAACGCGAGAGGGGAAGCAGGAAGAAGCACTCGCCGAACTACTCTGTGGTATTTCGCTTGTGGTGGGGTTGCTTGTTGTGTTTATTACCGCTTTCTGTGTTGTGTTTGTGATTTGCAACAAACCGTTTCGAAGTGGAATGAGGAAAATTGGGACGTTTTGGCCCCTGTTGCACATTCTACAAAACACCCTCGTTTTGCTAGAAAATGTCACAAGCCATTCAGTTACTACATTTATACTTATAATACTATATGCAACAATATTATTATTATTATTATTATTATTATTATTATTATTATTAAATACTATCCTGATTAATGTTGTGTACATTTGTGCTAATTTTAATATTTACTAAGAAGATCAATTTAATTGAATGATCTAAAATAAAGCTACTGCTTTACAAACAAGTTTATCTACTAATGTGACGATATGAATACTTTCCTGATATGTTTGCTGATTTAGTATATAACTGGCTTCCATAACTCTTACATAATTCGTAAACATCTCTGTATGTATTTTGGTGGCAATGTTACTACCTTGAAACTTCATTGCTGTTTTATAGCAGACGATTTTCAAGGAACCCGCTTCCTGTTGAAAGCTCCGTCAAACCTATTTAGCCATTGAACGCGTCCGGTTGGCGCATGCGCACTTCCGTCCACGGTCTCTGCTAAGGCAGCCAGACAGTAACAATATGCGCACGTTGCAAGATGGGAAGGCATATACTATGTGCAGGTTTGGCGTCATTCACTCACAGTATCGGGCATTTGTGGAGGTGATGTGTTTAGTAGCATGCTCCAAACATTCCACAACCAATATTTGAAATATATGCGGTATATAGTTGATGCGCGAAGAAAGTGTAGGTTAATATTTGGTGAACGCAGTGGTGTAATGGGTGACCTTCTGCAAAGGCGCTAAAAATACAACATTTCCTTCACGTAGCACACCTTGGAAATTGTATTCTTGAAGGCTTTTGCGGCTCTGGCTCCTGGTGTATGTTCTTACGCCTAGAGATTTTAGTTATCCCATTTCTTTAATTTTTTGATAAGAAGTTTTTGATAAGTTTCAGAACCGCTGGTTTAAACAACGGTTGTTTGGCAAGGAATGTCTTAAAAGGAGGATCTTATCGCACATAGATGGCGCCAGGATGTACATATCAATTGCGCAGCTTATTATCAGAAATGCGAAGCGTATTTTACCAAAAAGCAACACATTTATAAGTTTATCTTGCCTTCTGTATAGTAACTGATAATAATAATAATAATATTTACTTTTATTCGTTGCAGGAGAGTAATGCATACGCTTACGTTATTGTTTTTGCGTCTTTTAAGATATTTAAACGATGGGTCTTTCTGAAAAGACAAAGATACCTCTCCGGAGTTATGAATCATTTTGGATACATTTTGCTAACTACGCTCTACCATCTGGATTCACAAGCAGTATAATAATCACACTGTGAGGCTCATGCCGTTTTATCCATTTGTGTTTGTGACTGTCCCTTCATCTATCTCACCTTATTACCATTCAGCCTAACCGTTGTAATTAGTCAAAAGTAACTTAAAAAAACAAAACAACTCCGTCAATCCACCTAGCATCTCTTAAGATACTCCGTAGGTAACTAAATCCTTAACTTTCTATACGAAGTAGCTTGTAGTTCTAAGCATATTAAAAGTATAAAGTTAATATTTATGTAATAAATGCATTGCATTAAATACTAAGTAAACAAAATACGGGGAACGAAAAGCACAATAATGGGATGAGGAAAAAATAAAGCATCTTGAAACTAATTTACATAAGTGACTAACAGAAAAATAGAAAATTACTCGTGACTGCTTTAAAATTGATTGTTTTAAATGGTAGTTAATAATCAATAGTTATACTAGAGAGACTGCTAGGGATTGGTCTAACACTTTAGGTATGCCGATAGCACCTAAAATGAATTAGCAAATCGCTTTGTGCACTAAAATCAACTTCCTCTTAATATAGCCTATACATATACATACAGTACATACATACATACATATATATATATATACGAGATAAATTATTGTTATTATTATTATCGATATGATAATTGGGAGTGCGGAATATATAATAAGGTGTGAGCAAGCATCCCCCCTTCACCCCTGGAACCGCCTGTGTGTCTATAATCAGGAGGAAGGGGAGTCAGTGTTATAGCATTATTGTCACATACTATGTGAATTTTTGGGGGTCTGTACCAAACTGCGGCTTTAACTCCCTACGACCCCTTCCTGGATACGCCACTGGCCTCACGTATACATTAACACTCCATGACGTAATGACAGTACTATTACAGTCAAAACAAATGCATCTTCAGTACATGCACCCCCTCTGTCCTCCACAAAAACACGATTCCAAATTACTGAGATGGGGGACGTAACCCCCTTCCCCCCCCCCCGTGCGCACCACGACAAAGAGAATGGAACACGTGCACGCACACACATCGGGATTAAACAAGGAAAATCCGCAATCAACATCTGGCAAGCGGACAAGACCTTCCGTAATCATGATAGTGCAGGCCGGTCAGAGGGAGATAGACTCGCATTAAGCGAAAAAAAAAAAAAATAGGTGGGAGAGTATTGACTAATAACACACACACACACACACACACACACACACACTCACATCCACACGGCGACCGCCCCACCCTCTCTTAATACCTGCAGTGGTGCATGAAGGTACCACGCCCGCGTATGCCCGTTCACACGTGTATTAATATATCATACACACACATATATTCTGAACTTACAGCCATCAGCCACAGCGCAGGCAATCAACGGTAATGATCCGCCCGATTTACGTCACGGATCACGTGACATATTCGCCTGCCTTTGACCACTCCCTAAATTCGTACACACACACGAGACGCATGCCCTTGTATAAATTCTCTCAGGGTTGCTATTTTCGCGTGTGTTCGTCTACAAGGAAACGAATGGATTAAGGAATGTTTCGCGTGTAAAAGTCCACAGTTCAAATCCCAACTACAGGCTGATTCAAAAGTCACGTACAATCCTAAGAATTGTGAAAATCGTAACACATGTTCACTTGAGATAATCACTAGGTCGTTTCATTCACAAACTGTTCATCTTATTCATCGCTTCTGCTGTAAAAACCACTAAATTATGCCCAAAATGTATCCGTATTCGGGTATAACACACTTCCGCCCAGTATCTCCCCCACCCTATGGCAGTTCCGCACACTTGGTTGCTCCTCCCGTTCGGTTTCTCTCTTCTGCCCTTATGCGTGGCCTTACTCCTGAGATTACCGGGATAGAGTATACATCTATATTAACAGAGCTCGGATATGTGTTGTTATATTATTACTGTTGCTACCACTATCACTAATTCTGAAATTGGCGTCCCCGAAGGGGGGCTGATGTTAACCCTTATCTTTGACTGTAGAACAAATACTGCCGAAACACGAAAACGTGGTGTAATATTAGCAAGGGCACTTGTGCTCATTTCATCCCATTAAGACAGGACAGGAACAATTGGAAGAATTATGTTGTTACGGCAAATAAAGTTTCGGGTCTAGGAATGCCAGAGAGTTATTTGCTGAGGTTCAAAGGCTGGTGCGCGAGTTTAGCATTTCTCTCATCATGATACTTCTCCTCAATTTGGTTATTTCTTCGTCTTGATTCAATTGTGACGATGAGGTGATTGATGGATTGGATGATGAGTTAATGGTCATCTTTTAAAGTTCCTGAGTTCGAGTCCCGCTCTAGTCATGTCTGTTCTTTGTTATGGTCAATACATCTGCTTCATTTAATCATGACTTACCGATTAACTAAAGGTGGCAGAAAAGCGACGTAAAGAAATACAAACGCAGTCGCTCCTTACCCAGGGTTCAAACTTCCAACCTCTTGCTTTGAGGAACGTTACGCCGACCATTCCGCCAAGTAGGAATGAGGGGGTTTGATATTGAAAATAAAGAAAACATGCACAAACTTTAACCACTACATAAGAAACCAATCAACGTTTAGTAAGCTTGTATGAAAATATACCAATGAGACTGAAGACTATACTCTTGCTTCATTTTTGCTTGCCATGACCACAGCAAACACTTGTTTTGTTATTTAAAACTAACAATGCTTGTTCGAGACCGGAAAATAACATAATTGTGCCGTACACGTGGTCACACTTGTCAACACAAAATGCAATTGTATTGAACTATATAGTGCGATGTAAAGAAAATCATGAAAATGCCTTTAAGAATCACAATGGTTGCAATACAACCTTGATGAACTACAATGAATTCAAATGTTAAATTTGTAATACAGGTAATTTATCCACACACCCAACACTCCTGAACATTCATTCCAAATTTCAACACCCTTATTTTTTCAGTAACGTACAATTTATGGTCATTTAGGCTCTAATTGCCGTTACATCCCCATTAATAGTAACTTACACCTCCAGGATAGAAAATTCTGAATATACCCCTGAAGGTAAAGATTAGACACAATAACTTGTCGTGCTTACAATAATAAATTTTGATAAGAGGTGTAAGCCAGAGTTGTTAAAGGTCCGGGAATTTTAAATCAATTCAATTCCGGTTCAGTAAGGTATCTGTAAGGTATTTCAATTCAGCCCAGGAACATTTTTTTTCCGGATCAATTTTTATATTGTCCGTGAACCTTTATTCCGGATCAATTTAACTACGATCCTGGAACCTTTTTTTCGCATCAATTTATAAACGGTCCTGGAACATTTTTTCCGTATCAATTTATAAACGGTCCTGGAACCTTTTTCCGTATCAATTTATAAACGGTCCTGGAACTTTTTTCCGTATCAATTTATAAACGGTCCTGGAACCTTTTTTCCGTATCAATTTATAAACGGTCCTGGAACTTTTTCCGTATAAATTTATAAACGGTCCTGGAACCTTTTTTCCGTATCAATTTATAAACGGTCCTTTAACCTTTTTTTCAATGAAACAAAACGCAACTTGGACCGAATTTAAATTGTGCGAGAGAAAAAAGTTTCGGTCCTGTTGCGGAACCTGATAGAACCCATTACAATGTATAGGTTCCGGGATCTTTAAGAACCTTGTTGCAAGCATCCCTTCGCACCTCCCTGGCGGCACCCTTGAGTCCGGGCTTCAGAACCAGGCCATATTTTAGATTCTCGTGAGAGATACGATTTAGATCTAAATGGTTTAACCCGTTCCATACTTAGAACGCATTTAGGCATTAGTTGTCTCCTCCTGAACAATAATGTAATCTAGTTACGATCTTAGCCATAAACCCTTAGGCTCCTCCACTCAACTTGCCACGTCCCCACCCCTTAGCATCCTGCGTGCCTCCCTCACCTGTTTCGGCTGCATATCTATTGCGATTTCCAGCAGCGGAAGTTTCAAGCCTCTCTCACGCAACAATAATCTGGCAAAACAGGAAATGAATGGAGAAAAGCCGGGAAAATCCCCCGCTTCCATAAATCAAAAGAGACCCAAATAAAGGAAACCGCCAGGGAAGATATAGCTACCCCTTTTAGTTATCGCCCATCCTCTCTTTATTATCCCTCTTCTCTCTCTCTCTTGCTCGTTGGGTTTTATTCTCATTTACAAAACACACGCACAACGCGGACCAACGCTCCAATCCTATCTCACATACAGGTTCTGCACCCCGTTAGGGCAAGATGATATTTACCAGGAGCGTATATTCTAGAGAATAAAATACAAGAGAAAAATCCATCAGAAATTGTATATAAAATTATTCATATCATGATGATGGTGGTTCTGGAGTTGGCAACCTGATTTCTTGTGAGTTGGCAACCTGATTTCTTATGAGTTGGCAACCTGATTTCCTATGAGTTGGCAACCTGATTTCTTATGAGTTGGCAACCTGATATCTTATGAGTTGGTAACTTTATTTCTTATGAGTTGGCAACCTGATTTCTTAGGAGTTGGTAAACTTATTTCTATTCATAGCCTAGGACCACGTGACATAGATAGCCCACACCTTAGATTCAGTATACGCCACTGATATTTACGTCTTTTTCATTATATTTTTATTATTACTAACATACCTAGTACTTCCAAAGAGAGGCTTGTTAAATTTAACTTTTACTCACACTCACTAACTCTCTAGCCTTCTTAGAATCGAATGTTTATGGCTGCAGCAACACAAGCCTTTCATCTGTCCCTATCCTTCGAAAGATCAATCCAATCTTTTCCATCCCTGCCGATTTCCTTTAGGTCCATCTCAACGCTATCCCCCCATCTTCGTCTTGCCCTTCTTACAGGTCTCTTACCATCAGGTTTCCCAACAAGACTCCTGCAAATTCTTCTCTCCTCTCCCATTCGTGCCACATGGCCTGCCCATGTAAGTCTTCTTGATTCTGATGCAGTATGTTTTAGAACAAGAAATATACAATATTGGAAGCTTGTTGTAAGACAACGAATATGATGATTTGAACTGGAATTCAAAATTAAGGCTTGCGATTTCAGTTCCAGAATGTTGTGTGCCAACCCTTAGTAATATATTTTGGTAGTATTCTCGTCTGTGTATCTTAGGCCTTTTAAATATTATCCTCCATGTTCTCTAAAACGAACATGTTGGATGTCTGAACAAACAGCTCCTCGCTAGGCTAGTTCGCCAGTAAACAGGCATGAATTTTGTACTCGCCTCTCGGTTCAGCGTCGAAATTTACATAACGGGATTCACTAAGACCTGAAATGGAAACTCGGACACGAAAAGGACGTAGAATAAACAATGTATTCGGTTACTGGTTTTCTGCGGATGCTTTGACACGAAGTTGTGTCCAGCATTGTTCAAATTGAAGAGGGGGGGACTAAGGCAGCGTTTCCCCTCCCTTCTCTACATTTTTGTTCGCAAGTTGTGGAATTTTGAAGCGCGTTCTGAAATGTCAAAGAGAAGTCTTTGCTTGCTTCCTTGTTAATATTCATTAGTTATCTTAAAGTATTAGTGCGTACGCTAAGGAAGCTACCAATAATTATACACTACTAGGTGATAACCCAGCTTTGCCAGGGTATTTTTTTTTATCCTAATCTTCTATTAGACAGGAAAATAATGAATTCTAACTATAGTGCAAAATGAACTTGGAGTTGAACGGCATTCGGAGTGTCACTATTCATCTTAGCGACCACGTAAACTATGGATTCCACACTAATATCGGTCGTTTTACATGTCACCCCCTTCCCACCCCTCCGCTAGGGGTGCCAGAGGTGTATTGGAGTTGAACGGCATTGGGAGTGTCACTATTCATCTTAGCGACCACGTAAGCTATAGATTCTACACCAATATCGGTTATTTTCACAACACAAAGTCATATCAGCCTGAATGTTAGACAACCCGAGAAACACTATCGTTGTGCGGGATTGCATAGAGTCACGGATGTCTGTTTGTGTGGAATTTAATATCGGTCGTTTTGGATTATTTTTACGTCACCCCTTTCCACCCCACCCCTAGGGGTGTCTTACCCGCCAAAATATTATTTCCAGATTGCAAGTGATACTTGTACCAGGTTTGGTTGAAATTTCTCCAGGCGTTCGAGAGTTATGCCGGAACAAACAAACATACATCCATTTTTATATATAGACAGATTTACAAAGGCCACGCATGTGGATATAACATTTCAATGATATTCTTATGCTTGGTGTCCTCATCTAATTTTTATCTCTTGGATGCAGTGACAGATCATTTAAGATTTTAACACTGAACTGATCGGTGATGTCGCCAGATAATTCCTTTCGAGAAGATAGGGTGAATGTTGTTTCTTTGGTAAGCATCATATTCGTAGAGAGCACTTCAGTATACTCTACTTGAATATTCAAGTCGTATTTACAAATTGCAGTTGCTATACTTTCTTTCACACTTCCTGCGTCTCTCTTCCCCTTGTGCTTGCATACTTCTTTTTTATTTCGCCTTGTAATCAAGGGGTCTCGGGTTCGATACCTGGTGGAGGCACATAGTTGTTCGGATTCCACTTTAAACTGTAGGTCCAGTCCTAATTAGCATATCTGTTTGTAAAAGTGAACTTAAAACAAAAAGTAAAAACTCATACTTTTTATGATTGGAATGCTAACTCAGTTAAACCCATGTTATCCGGTGTCATTTATCGCCATGTAGGATGTACATTAAATTTTTAGAGAACATTTCGTCTACTTTTCAGGTGAACTATTGCTATACGCTGTCCCGGGAATCTCTGGAGCGAACGAACGAAAGTCTTTGCGCGCGACCAATTAACACGTGCGAGGGAAGTGGTTTGCATTGAGGGGGAAAAAGACTGCAGCTACTAGCTTTGTAGCAGCGTGTATTTCTTTGCTCCGCACACTCGCTTTCTCCCCTTCTCTTCCGTTATGCGTGTCCTTGCTTCAGAGATTCCAAGGATAGAGTATATTTTCCGACCCTCCCTGATTGCTTCGTGACTACTGTATCGCCCTGTAAGCATGGGATGTCGGGTTCTATATCCGGTGGGGGAATTCTGCACAGTGATTTAGGCTCAAATTGAGACTGTAGGCCAGGCGCGGCTCGTGCATTATTTACCCGGGGGTTCACTGAAGTGATGTGACATATATTCACTTTCCGCAAAATATACTTCCTTCGCCCAACAAAAGGATAGGGGAGGGTTTAAAAGCTTTGTCAAGAATTCTTTTTATCTGGGAGTATAAGGTTTTGTTGTAGGGGTGTGCGAATAAATTTAGGGCTGAAACTACAATAAATTGTGCCTTTATGAAAAAAGTTGAGTTTTGTTGGAATATCATGGACGTCCTCAAGTAGGGGCAAGTAATATATTTTTTCCCCGCGAGGAGCAAAACACACTCCTTCAGTCTGAAGTTACTGCAACGCTTTTATAATAATTACCAAAAATTACTGTGACTGAAATTAAATTATATGCGTGTAATATATAATTTTTGGTTTACATTCAATTTCCATGGGGGGGGGGCGGCCCCCTTTTCCCCTTCCGGACGTCCATGCTGACTAATCAGAACTGGTCCTACATTTGTTAAAGGGAAATGGCAACTAATGACATGCGCATACTAGAAATCGAACCTGAGACCCTTTCATTTATACGCGACAGGTTTGTTCAAATTTGGGGCTGGTCGACCAGCACACGCTTTTTTTCAGTGGACAAGGAAGTTTGTTTACGTTAATTATGTGCATTTCTATCGGTCATTTCTTACCTGCGCGGACAGCAACGCCTACACTGCATCAAATGACATAACCTAGGTAAAGTCCATCCCTCGTTTCACTCGCAGCATCACTTAATACTTTCCAACAAGTATCCAAGCACTTCAAAAACTAAAAAACTTGAGACTTTGACACCGAGCGACAGCGAGTCACGTCTTCGCGCCATTCTTTCTCTTTCGCGAACCCGAAGTGTTTCCACCTTTAAGGAAAAACCTCTGTGCACAAGGTATTTTGGTAATGTATCTCCTTTATTTTAATTCATCGCATCTAATTCCAGCTTCTATTTGTTTCCACTCATCCATCTCTGACACAATCTTGCATTTATTCCAAGAAGTTCGGTGCAAAAATGATACAAGAGAAGATTGAATATGTAATGTGTGCGCTTCAAACTTGAACCGCACACAGCAACACTGGAAGGGAGGAAGCAGCGAGAAAGGAGCCTTGTCCCGCGGCTTCTGCGAGAGAACGAACTGCGCATGACCGTTGGGTAGAGACATAGGTTCTGGAATCTCATCTCCCATGTATTTTGTCCTATACCCTCCTCGCGCTTCTGCTCCCGCACGAAGCTTTCACAATGGCACGAGCTGTCCTGTGGGGGTTCAACTGAGGGTCTGTATCAGGGCGGCCGATTCGCGGTTTCTTCTTCTCAGCAAGAGAGTTCGCCGTGTTACGGGCACAAATACATGACTTATTGTGTAGAATTTTTAGCGAAATAATGTGAAAATTTAAAGACATTGTTCATTGTTCATTCTCGAGGTGATTATCGTATATAACTGGGGGTTCACTGATCCTGTGCGCTATAGGGCCAACCGCGCCTGCTGTAGGCCCACTCTCTATTAGCCTGCTTGAGCATAAAGTGAACATGTAACAATCTAACTTCATTACCCTCTTCTATTGTTAACTGATGCGCTAGCTACGACACTGCCTAGTGCACTGCGTTTATAATTAAAAGTTGCCAGATTCGAATTACAATCAGACTAGTTCTCCCGAAGACGAACAACATAGCTATACGGGAACGAGGTTTATAAGATGAAAATATACTTACAATGAATAGTATCTAGCAAGGATTGCATACTAACATAACAGATATATACTTTTGCTTGCTATAAGCAATAATGGTGTATTTCAGGTCCTATTATGTGATGGTTATCTCCTTGAGACGGTGTACATAAAGTCCTGTTAACATTTTAATATATCTCTAACTACTTGAGCCTTTTCCTGTATTGTAGTGATATTTGGTTAGCTACTTCCAGCCCTATATATATATATATATATATATATATATATATATATATATATATATATATATATATAGGGCTGGAAGTTCTCAAAGTTTATATATATATATATATATATATATATATATATATATATATATATATATATAAACTTTGAGAATTTCGGAACACTTTGCAAAAATGTCCCCTATCTCGTATGATTGTAACGTAAATAATTATTGAACTGGTAATGGGACTTTATGTTTATATAATTATAATTGCGAGGGTCATTCAGTAATTATCCGATTTACTGTAATTTTCTTCAGGTTTGTCCTACTGCTTTCTGCAAACGTATGCCAGTAGAGTATGAATTTGTCGTTGCTTTAGCCCATATTTGACTTTCATCACTAATTTTCTTGTTGCTTGGTAAACATGGTCGCGTCATTCGCACTTTGTATCAAAGACGGGCAGTGAACAGTGACCCGTTTTATGGTCTGAAGGTATATCAGGGCCTGAAACCCACAGAAGCTTCATCCTTAGTGCTTAACACTTATCAGACCAATTTTGAACTTTTCTGTTCAAATCCAACACACTCTTCCAATGTTGTGATTGCTCGCTGTTCTGCTGTGGTGCAAACGGAAAAGTGGAGGGGCATCTTTATCCTACAACAACCATAAAAAGAAAATGAGTAATGACGGTCAAATATGAGCTAAAACAATGACAAATTCACTCTCTATTTACATGCGCGCGCAGATAGCAATATGAAAAACCTAAAGAAATTACAGCAAAGGTACGGAATTATTGACTGACCCTCATATATAATTTCTACCTGTGGATTCCATTATGTTAAATAAAAAGGGGAGAAATATGGTATTTAAAATTGAGTTCATAGTACTGAGTCGCTTTTGTTTTCTTGTCTATATTGCAGGGACTGACTGAGGTTTTCGCACAAGCCTTGGGACCCCACTTGTGGTTTTCTGCGTCTTCTCAAATATATTCTCCGTCGCAAATGGTGTTGTGGTACGTTGTCACTAGGTGGGGCTGTTGTGTCACAGCGAGTTGTTGTCTTTTTTGCTTGTTTATTTTATTGTTTATATAATTTCTCCTTCCCCCGTTTTTTGTTAGTGTACAGAGTTATTGCTACGTCAATGTGTAGTTGTCGTCACTGTTCGTTGTTGTCATTCATCGTGTTGTTTTGGTGTTGTGTATGAGGATAAATTTGTTGTTGCCTCCAATAGTTATGCTAGCGATACTAACGCACTAAACATTGATGTTACCTGAAGCGTCTAACAGTGTATGTAAGTAGTTATATGCTATATTTCTTTGCAACAATATGTCTAATATCAATAAACACTCAACAATGTACATGCAAACACAGCACTGCAAAGAGGGCTATTGTTGTCAATCACATCATTTTCTCTCTTCTTCATTGTTTAATCAGTATATTCTGATTATTGTATCATAAATGCTCTATGTGTTACTTTTAATACAATTCCTACACTATAACTTGTGTTCTACAATATATTTAATATCATATATTAATAAAGCACCTACATTCTCTTGATGTATGTATGATCTATACTTATAACAGTAACAATGCCATGACTCACAATAATTTAAAAGTGTATGGATGCTAACATCGTACGCTTAGCACTGCTAGCACTAGATACACGATTTTTCGTTTCGCTTTAGTTAGGTGTCTTCATAGATGTTGTCTTCATTGTTGGTGTTATTGTTGTCACATAATTGTGGATGTTTTGTTGCCTAAAGTATCGCAGCTGCCATGGCTAGACGATGTCATTCCTCGTGATGCTGTTTTGATGTGCATAGGTAATCAGATGTTCTTCATGAACTGATTTTTCGTGTTTGCTCTGGTTTGACTGTTTACTAAGCACTATTTGCACTGCTAAAGCTTCGTGTAATAATTATAACTTTATTATTATTTGTTTACATTTTAAGTAATTTCTCTCCTAGGTGCAGAGCTGTTCTGCTTATCCACGCGAAGTAAGTTGATTACTTTCAATCATCTGTGCTTGTTACTTTGTTATCATTATATTTTGTTGTAAGTGAGGTTTTATTATATTATAAGGGAGGCGGCACATATAAATCACAATATAAATATTTTATAAAGAGAAAAGTAATACAGTGGAACCCTGATTTTACGTTCTCGAATTTTGCTTTTTAAATCATTATACATTCAATCTTCATAGTCTCAAACAGAAAAGGTTATAAAAATTTCCCGGATTTAACATTTCCCAACAATTTAAGTTTTTTTACCTTGGTCCCCTTAAAGACGCAAAACAGGGGTTCAGTGAAGATTATGTTGTCCGGATTGATACATGTATTTCATATCGTTTCTCAGATAAACGAATTTTATGCTTTGGATCAGTAAGAGGAGCACGGATTACGTATATGTTTACCCGCTCTTTTTGAAAAATTAAATATAAACTGTAATTCAGGCACTGGGAAATGTGTGCTGGACCGATACACAGTGCATTTAGATATTCAAACCACACGCAAAAAATGAAATTGAAAAACCTCGGAGTGACATTAACATCGAAGCCTAATTTTAATAAGCATATATAAATTGTTGACTAATTACGCGGTCAACAACTTGGCAAAATTACATCAAAGCAGGAGTTTACAAAAATGAAAGCTCTTTGCTATTCCTACATGCTCTGAAAACTAGAATATATCTCATTAATCTGGAATTCAACAAATAAATGCTCGAGCGCATTCAAATTCCTTGCTATCTGGAATGCAAAGCCTATGGAGAAAACCTCAACCTACTTCCACGATACAACTTCAGTTAATAAGTAACCTTCCGACGACATGGAAACGATTCGGTATTTCGTTACAATGCAATCAAAAGTATGGTAGGTGGACTTGAATATGTGTATTGTCAGATAACAATTTTAATATTATTTTTTGTATGGCAGGCCAAAATACACAAAATATTTAATTGTCAGAGACTAAAACTTCACCTCTGTCAATCTCTCCGTTCTGGAGAATGTGCAACTCTTTTAACAAGGGCCGACCTCAATGGTTAGCAGAGCGGCCTACAACGCCAGGGGTCCCGGGTTCGAATCCCAGTATGGGAGCTCCTCGTGAGTGCTCCTTCATCAATGCCATACATTGCTATATACATTTGTCTCTCCGTACCTAAGCTCAAATCAACATGGTTTT
Organism: Lepisma saccharinum; assembly: GCF_977018435.1. Classification (NCBI taxonomy): domain Eukaryota; kingdom Metazoa; phylum Arthropoda; class Insecta; order Zygentoma; family Lepismatidae; genus Lepisma; species Lepisma saccharinum. The sequence continues at coordinate 51,672,519 of NC_139237.1, read as the reverse complement.
CTTTCTGGTAGTTCCTGTCTTTCGAACCTGTCTGTTTTTCTCTCACATGCTATGAAGTGTATTTCAAATAATTCACAACTGGACGTTATATATATTTTGCTCTAGCCAAAGCTTTCGATACTGTCAGTCATCGTCTTTTGATTCACAAATTATGCAATAGATTCAACATTCATGGTAACTTTGTTAACTTGTTCACAGATTACCTTAGCGATCGCCAACAACGTGTAGTCCTTCCAGGAACTCTATCTAACTTTCTTCCCGTCCTTTCTGGAGTGCCACAGGGCTGTCTTCTAGGAGCCCTCTTGTTCACATTATTCGTCGATGACCTTACCGACCATCTCACAGCCGCCTCTAGTAATTACCTTCTTTTCGCAGATGACTGTAAGATTTTCAGAGAAATCTCCACTTCCAACGATGCTCATCTTCCCCAGAATGACATAACAACGTTTTTTACATTGTCCCTGACATGGAAACTTACATTAAATCCTGAAAAATGTACTACTCTCACCATCTCTCTCAAAAAGAACCTGTTAAAGTCATCTTTGGCAATAACATCAAAGCAGTATCCTCTCATAAAGACCTAGGCATTGTTTTTAACCAAAAACTCACATTTGAAGAACATATTACAGGCACGACAAAAAATGCTATGCGTCTCTTAGGTTTACTGTATCGTTTCACCGAAATTAGTGACATCTCAGCCCTCACCTTGTACTTCAAATCATTCATTTCCCCAATAATAGAAAACTGCTCTCCCGTCTGGTCCATGGCATGTCCCACTCAGCTCTGCAGAATCGATTCTGTTCTTAACTTTTTCCTTCCTATAGTCCGTTGCAGGTTTCCCTCATTACGTAATTTTTCAGGGTCCTTTCTAAACTTACAGACTCCCTATGAGCGCCGTTTATTGAATGATTTTAGGTATCTTTACAAAATTATCAATGGCAAAATCCGTTGCAACACCCTCCTCCAGGAATTCCACTTTCGAGTCCAACACGCAACTCAAATCTATTTTACACAAAAAAGCCTAGACTGGAAATTAAAAAATGATCGCTCTTCCACAGACTTCCCACCCAATATAACGACCTCCCATCACGTGCTGATGTATTTTCCACAGAGTACGCCTTTCGGTCAAACATCAGAACAGATGTTGCTAAATAATAGTTAATTGTGCTATCTTGATTTGTTATTTTTATTTTTGTTCTTTTCATTGTTACTGATTTCAGTGTAAAATGGCTACGTGCTGTATCTGAAATTTTCTCAATAATTAATAAAAAAACCAAAAAAAAATATCATCACTCATCCTCGTCTTCGCGAATTAGCCAGAAGTGGCAGAAAAGCGAGGTAAATGAAACTAATCAATCCATCAAATCAAGTAAAAACTTGCCTATTGATATTTTTACTATAATTTTCCGGAACTGTTCAATAACTTATATCGTAATTTAATTGCATTTTGTCCATAGTTTAGAATGTAGGCTGTTGTTAGAATACTATAGACTAATGTTGTAGTGTTGACTTTTGAGTCGAAAACATGTTTTAAATAAGACAACGATTTAGGTTTTTGTCAAGGCTATTATTTATGGGCATTTTGAGTTCCTAAGACCACGAGAGAAAGATTTTCTTCAATGAAGTGGATTTCCAGATATTTAACTCTTTGGGTCGGAATCAGGGTGGATATAAATCATGTTTTTTTATTTTAAAAAATCATTTTGATGATTTTTTTTAGTTTAAATCGATCTCATTTTACTTTTGGATAAAGCACGCTTAAAATTGCTTGTATGTTATTGCCGCCATACATATAGATATGTTTTTTTTTATAGAAATGCTTTTTCAGTTAGACGGCCCTGTGAAATATTCGAACAGTTTGATTGAAAAAAAAGAAAGACATGTCAGTGTGCATTTTTATGTTTCTGATACTGTAAATATGAACGTAGTATGGAAATACTTGTTGAGTGGGTTAATGAAAATATAATAATTTCAGTAACTTCTTCCAGTGAAAAGAGAACATTATGGATGGACTACAGTATATAATTGTAACTTAAAATATTTTTGTAGCCTTTGTAACTTATTTCGGCAATTTTTATAATGATATTTTGTAAAATATCAGCTGCCATGTTTATTTACAGTTTAATGATAATGACACTATTTACTATTTAACATGATTAGTATTTTGTTTGTTATTCACAAGAAACGTTTGCTAATTTTGCTCATAAAAATTATTAAATTTTAAGCAAGAGAAATTTAAGTGTGGCTATGATTTTGATGACCTTAAATTTGCCAAAAAATGACCTTTAAAAATGCATTTATGACCTAATACATGCAAGAAAATGCCCTATAAACTTAGAAAAATGACCTAAAAATTCTGCAAGATTCGTAAAACAAATTTATAAACTACCAAGAGAAATTCAAATTACAAATTAACGTTACAGTATCTATCACATGTTCATTGCGTATGGTAGTACAAGTAAGAAAGTTCACATTTTGTCATCTTTTACACTTTAAGTACTGAGTTGCAGTACACAACGAAAATCATATGCAAATTTTCAAAAGTGAATGATTGTCGGATCTTTGTACACGGAAAAAATTCTCTCGACTTCCACCGACACAAGATGAGCGTACTTGAAATGAACAATATCACTTGCTGTTAAGTCACTTTCAATTCCATAGAGTGCAAATTGCTTCCCTGATAAAATGTCCAATACAGAGCACAAAACGTTGTTTATCACATTGTTTGAGCTGAATTGTTACACAACAGCTTGTGTCAACAATAGTGCACAGAATTTCTTTGTTTCTTCAAACACAGTCATTCAGAACTGCGCTGAAGGCAATGAGACGAGAGTCGGGAACCTCTCTCCTTCAAAGTGTTCCATTTGCATGTAAAATGTCCCTTCTTTCACCAAATGTAGAAAAATGCATAAAATGACTTTTAAAAGGCCGAAAAATGACTTAAACGGTTTAAAAATTTAAAAAATGACCTTTACTCTCAAAAGGGTCAAAAAATGCAAAAAAAAAGCCCTAACAAAGGCATCCCAATTTATTCACTTACGTGTAAAACACGTTCCTATCTACTTATGCAGTGTTTCTGCCTTACCAAAAAACAAAAGATGCATTTGCATCAAAATCCTAGTTCTACATATTACATTTCCTTTTTAATGAGCTTGACCTCATCAGTACATATATTTTGTTTCCTTTATTTTCTTTTCTTAGAGTAATAAACACCATTAAGTGATTTTTAGATAAATATACTTCCATTAAAAGTAATTCTGATATTTACAAAAAAAAATATATACATTATTCTATGAAATATTCATTTAGAGTCATTTAAATCAGTACATGTTTTTAAAAATACCTGATTTAAATTAATCCACCTTGGTCGGAATCGAATTTAACTTGCAGCAGCATATCACAACAGTTTCTGTTGACTTTCGGGCTCACCACCAAAGTTCCCGCATTGGATTGTCGACCTCATCATAGGCGTCCATTGAAAGAGTCCAGTCAGCAATTTCATCATGCCATCACCTATCCTCAGCGTCGCGATTAGCCAAAGAATGACAGAAAACTTACTGCAAATAGCCAAAATACAATACACTTAGGGATATGAATATGATAACCTAAAAATTCCAATAAAGTGAGCGTGGAATTATAAGAAAATGCCATTTCTTGAAAATTGGACAAAGCTGCTTGAGTTATTAAATTGTAAGCTCGATTTTTTTTCACAAATGGCAGAAGAGTCAAGTTTTTGTGATATGACTTAAACAATTTGACAAAACCGGATGTTTGGTGGTTTAAATTACTGCAGCTAACGATATTAAGTTCAATTGTATGGTACTTGTTATTTACAGCGGGCTGCAACAGTTCTTGAAGGTATCTCCGACCACGTGTCTTATGATGCAAAGTAGGCTTTAAGCTGGATTTTCCGTTGAAGAGTTTTGGAAGAAGCAACGCCACGAGTGCTTTCAGTAGGCCAAGGTATACCCAAAATCAGTATAAAACTATAATATGCAAAATATAACAGGTGCATTTTCAAGAGAAGGATAGAATGATTCCACGTTCTTGAAATTTTTGAACTTTTATATTTTTCTTAAATGTTACTGCAAACGAATTTAAAATGTAAACAGTATCAACGAAACATTTGAATTTGTATAATTTCTTGAAAGGTGCCGTGATCACTCTCCCTTCATTTCCTTTCCTCCAATCCCAGGGGAGTCCTTTCAGGGCTGCCAATATTTCTATCAGCACATATCAACAGATGCATGACTATGAAGAGCGACACATAGCGTTACGCAAAATTGGGAAGGAAAACATAACAACTGATGAGGGAAAACAAATACCATCCTTTTGAAATCATCATTGCTTAGCTGCATGTCTGGGGAGAGACCTGCGCTCGATCGCCAGCTCTAAACTTCGAAGGAGACGAAGAAAGTGAGCGGAAACATCCATCGCGACACTTTAGGCTGCTCTCATACTGAACTAGGCTTCGTGGCGGTTCCTCTCTCGAACCTTTAGGCCACCCTCTGTCGTCAGCGTCCTCGAGCATAAATCGCCTTCGAAAAACTATACAATCGCAGCTATTACATTAAAAAAAATCACGAAGACAAAGCGTCCATCCTCATCTTTACCTTCCTATTTCCTTCAATCACCTTTCAATATCCTATGTCATCTGTTTCTTCACCTCGGCTAAAACTCAGTGGGCTAATGGGATACTCTGACCCCTCTCAGGTACGGGTATAGTAATACAAATACATGGGATATGAAGCTTCGACTGTTATGTACTAAATCATTTGATAGGCTATGGAAAAGGGAGATTTTATAAATGAATAACATCTGTTTCCGAAGAAAGGTCTGCGTCTTCAGTAGGCTTCTTTATGGGCAATTATTTTCCTGAAGATGGTTTATTTTCAAGATACTTTTATAAATTTACATCTTAGTTACAGATCTCCATAAATAAAGGACAGAACAGATTTCCTTCTTATAATTAAATCTACGCGACTTTTGCAGTTTATTTACATAATATGGATCAAGCTGTCATATCAGTTATATAAAGACGTCCAGGCGCTTGCTTGGAACTTTATGAACGCTCCTTGACATAATGAAGCATAACTTTGACGTGACTGGCGAAGGTTTTAAGTATTGACTCCGATTTTAATATAAATTGGACATTATGGTCTGGCTTCAAGATATATGCAGAAATACAAACTGCTATAATTCGTAAAATATTAGAGACATCGACTTGATATCGGGTATGGCAACATGTTAGCATGTTCACAGGGCGAAACCTAACCATGCCAGATATCAATAATGAATAACCTGATCAATAAATAATAATCATGGACACGAAATAATCTGAACTTATTCTTCCGTATGATGATGGCATGTTAGCATGCCCACAGGGCGAACCTACTCATACGGCAGAATAACATTAAGTCCTGTTGCTTTATGCAAAAATTGAAAATATATTACGTATACGTTTCGAAGAAATCAAACTGAATTATCACAAAGTTGTGAGTAATCGTAAATTAACTTATTCTCACGCATGGTGACATGTTAACATGTCCACAGGGCGAACCTACCCATGCGTCAGAATAACAGTAAGTTCTGAGTCGAAATTTAACAATATTTTGTGAAGATTTTATTTAAAATTTCAGAAAACTTCAAAATAAAGTTGAAATGAACTTATTCTTTCGTATGGTGACATGTTAGCATGTCCACAGGGCGAACCTACCCATACGACAGAATAACTATGTCTCTAAGCTAATTTGGGAACGAAGACTGAGTTCTTGAACCCTCCCATAAAGGGAGCTGTGTATTTAAGATGTTAATCCATCGGAGTCGGTGATGAAAATGCCCCCGAATTAGGTTCCGAAGCTGTATTTATACCCCCGCATGTCAAGCAGAGCGCCTCCCGTGACACAAAAGATAAACATAGCTACAGCTGTGATATGCAGAACTAATTTGTGTATAATGGCAATATTCTAAAGATTAAACAGTATGTTCCATAAGGTTCATTTTTTCTATGTCTAAAACAACAATTATGATCCATAAAGTTTCTATAATATTCTCTACTATAAAGTTGTCACATTCTTAAAAACTTCTTTCCAGTGTCCATAAGGCTTATATTACTAATATCTCCAACTGAAATTTAGCTCTTATGGCATTCATAATAGTTTGATTCTAAAACTGAGAACACATATTTTTGACTAATTGTCAACAATGAAAGATTTTGCTTTCAAGAAGCTTGCAAATAACATTTTCTAAACGAATGACAGAATTAGGTCATTAGTTCAACTATTATCTTTCATAACGTTTTTATAGTGAATATAAAAAGTAAAATAATTAAGAATAATATTAAATATGACCGAATCTTTGATATGGTTCGGGAGGATCATATCATTCTTTTTACTCTAATATTTAAACTTCATAATAAAATCCTTGTTTGGATTACGTAAAAACAACTTAAATACTAAACGTATAATTTTAGTGCAAGTTTTGACCTATCGCAGTCTTTGTGAGACATCTAGTGGTCAGTGAGGAAATACCCCTAAAATACACGGAATGACCATAAGCCGCAAGATAGTGATAAAAATACAATAAAAGCTAAAATAATTACAATTATTTAACAAAGGATTCAAAATGCAGCATTAGCCATTTTACATTGGAATATACTAACAGCAGAAAATAATAACAAAATGTAACAAAGTAAACTAAAATTACATGCCCTAAAGTGACATATTTTCGCAAAATAGCCTGATTTTCAAAAAAATGTCTTATTTGGCTTAATAAATTATTCTATTGGCTGGACAGTCTAACGCTGTATGAGGCTGTTAATGTTGGCTTTTGACAAGCGAGAAGGCACTCGAAAGTTAATTTCCTAAAGAAAGCCGTTACTTCTGATGCTGACGTATGCTGTATTATGGTAGAATATATGGTTTGCTAGTTTATGTCACTCGCGAGGAGTCTGGATATTTTGATAGATTGATTGATTCGGTGTTTTAAGTCCACTGGGACTGGACCTACAGTTTAAAGTGGGATCCGAAGCACTGTGGCATGTGCCTCCACCGGGTATCGAACCGGGATCCCTTGATTACAAGGCGACGACGCTATCTATGAACTCAATGTCCAGGAAGAAATTTGGAACGGAATTTAATCTATCTAAATTTGAGTAGCACGCCATAGACCAGATCGGAGAGCAGTTTTCAATTTTAGGTGGAATGTTTTTTTTTTGTAGAAAATTTGAGAGCAGACATGTTTATTTCGGTAAAACCAAAGAGTTGACCCAGCATACGAATGGAATACTTATTCAATGCGGAGAAAATGACCAATAAACCCAAAAGGATCACAAACGTAAGAAAAACACACAATTAAAATTACGTTCATGAACTACCAAGTTCTGTTCTAAATAACAGACACAGATTTAAAAAATGTCTATCGAAATATTATTTTATATAGGCCACTGTGAGGAGGCAGCCGTATTACAGAGCAACGAAACAATAATTCGCCTATTTCAGCATCCAGGAGGTAAAATCACTGTGCTCTGCTCCGAGATAAGCCAGAGAGAGAAGACCCAGGAAGATTTCTGGATAGGTATAAATGGAGGCTCGCTGACCCCATCACGATTTCTCCAAACAAGGAGACCGATTCGCGATTGTTTGAGATGCCGGACGTGGCCCTTTGCCTCCGAAGACTTCCGGATTCGTTTACCGAACTTAGGGTGCCCGTATTTGATTAAAGCCCCCTCTCCCAATCCTATGGGGAGAACTTTGAGGAAATTGACGGCGAGAAGGACGCTTAAAGCTGTCGGCGTTGAAATACACCTTTTTCTGTGTGCTCTGGCGTACCGTACCAGAAACATGCAATACGCCGATGACATACAAATAAGAAAAGTTAATACTAATTCTCCATCAAGCTACACCGTTGTACATTTTTAGTTTTACCAGTCGAATTTTCTATTGGCGGATCAATTTGGGAGGTATCTCTAATCGTTATCAAGGGCGCATGCCGCATTCTAGGACTATACACACAGAAAAGTGAATGCATCACCTGAAAATAACATGCATAATGTCTGTAGCTCCCACCAAGTGCACTCACTTAAGTGCGTCGTCGAGAAAGATGCATTAAGGTGCATCAATTGATGTATTAAAGTTCAGCTCCACATCCATATTTAGCTACGGCGACAGGGGACTCGGGTTCGAATCTCAGCCTGAGCATTGGTATTCATCAATTCCATCATGACATCACTCATCCTCATTGCCGTGATTCGCCAAAAGTGTCAGAAAAGTGACGTAAAATAACTCAATCAATCAATTGAACCTCATTCTTGACAAAGGGCAAAGAACTTCAGTGCATTATTCAATACATTACAGGAGCATCAAATAAATTTGATGAAATTAATTGTTTTGTGTGAATAGGAGGGAAAATGATCAATTGGCTAGGGAGGATCGCACGTAAGCTTCTAGTAGTTTGGTAGCAACCAACAGATGTCTCTGAGTTTGAAACTTTCTCTAAACGTTGCATCTCTATCTGATACACATATACCGTGCGTCCATTTCGATCTGCAGCCGAGAGATCGGGAGAAGCGTGGCGGGTGGCGCTGACGGAGATGCCGACATTTGCGGCCTGTAATGCCCGCTTATTTTTATGGACATATGCAGACATTTATATAAATATTGCAAAACGAGCACTAACCTGTGTTATAAGAGTTGTTCAAACTGATATCCACCAAGTGCCAAGTGTGTAGACTTTCGGGGAGAATACGTTGAATAGCCTGAAACTTTCGTGCCTGTAGCTAAAATCCTTCTGGTTTCGGGCTGAGAACTTACCAGCCCCCCTCGTAACGTGAACCTTGGGGCTGGCATTCCAATCCTCTCACTGACACAACACACATACACACTGCAATAACACAAACAAGTAACGGCAAGTAACCAATAATAACACTCTTGCGCACAGTACGAAATTAACACGCTCTTGGTTTACATCTGGTCGCCACTATATTCACAGCTCTGTTGCGAAGGAACAAAAAACTCGAGCTCGTAGATTTCGGATTGCAAGGAAGGTCACGAACACCATTGACTTTTAACGGATTCGTCTACAGCGTAATCTTGATACAGTGTTGCACATTCGAAACATCCAAACGATCACCATCGGCACAAAACTCTTTCAAGGATATAAACTTAAGCAGGACGTTACTGGTCAAAACTATGATTAAAATGTTTTATTATCTGTGGCTCTTAACATCGTTTCTAAAGCGTATTTTTTGTGTATATAAGGGCAGAACTTGGATGAATTGCAGATGATAAATTATAACACAGGTTAGTGCTCGTTTTGCAATATTTATATGAATGTCTGCATATGTCCATAAAAATAAGCGGGCATTACAGGCCGCAAATGTCGGCATCTCCACCAGCGCCGCCCGCCACGCTTCTCCCGATCTCTCGGCTGCAGATCGAAATGGACGCACGGTATTTTGTGGTTATAAGAAATAAAATATCAAAGAAAATTTATGTCTTTGAACGAATAAAGCATAGAAGTGTTGAGTGCACAAATTTCCCATACAATAGAGCACATAGGAAACAAGTTTACACGAATGGAATTTGGAAAAAGTATATTTTAAAGTCTCCAGCATGTTTGCAACACGAGTTAAGGGATTATTCAACGTTCTTAACTGCAGAGTCGAGGATTGTCTAAAAGTAGGTGCAGGATAAACGTATTTTATTTCGAAGGAAGCAGCTGTAAATATTTCACATGGAAATCAAACTCTAACGTACGTGAAAGCTTTTAGCAAATCTCACTTACAGTTTTCATGATAATACCAATCAACCGAACTTAGAGCTTAGCTAATTAGAATAAGCATACTGCGCTCTAGCTGGAAATAGTTTCGTGGTTCGCCATAGATGACACTAGTGTAAAGAAGATACGCTTCTACACTCTGTCCCAGCTATCTATGGAGTAAGCGAACGAAATCAAGTCTCTGCGCAAGTAGTGACCCGAGACGACTGCACCAATAAACACGCGAGAGGGATCGGTATTGAGTGAAGGGGGGACGACTGCAATTACCAGCTATCGAGCAGCGTGTACTGCTGCCCTTTGGCCACTATAATGGAGCCGCTGAACTAACCGGTGTGCAATCACAGCGCAGAATGGTATTTTGACAAAATCGTTTTTCCCTAATGGCTGCTTTGGGGAGGGGGAATTTTTTGTCGGCGAATTTCAATGTTGCCAAGCGTATTCTTTCCTTTGCTTGTTTTTGTGTTCGCGCAACGGAAGTTTTCACCCTCGCTCGTAGGAGTAACTCGTAACAGAGCTCTCTAGCCAGCACCATCGTGTTAACAACTGCGCGAGTAAGAAACTATTCGAGTATACAGTACTCAGAGCAACACAGAGTGTCTCCGATCCTCGTTTGTTTGTTGCCGCAAGTGGCGTTCAGCACCTTGAGGCACGAAAATAAATTATGCCAACCGAACACAATCGAACCGATAGGTGATTCGTCTTTCATGAGGCATTAAAACACCAGAACATGATGTGGGATGAAAAGTTTATATGGTCCTTAAGGGTGAGCATTGATATATATGGCCACGTCTTATTCAGAATTGGACAAGAAAGTTCCAAAGGAGCCAAATCCAAAACGAAATGCGAATCCCAGTCATCCAAGCCAAGTTTGGAATTGCCGTCTTTTTTATATTGGACAACTATTTTCGTTGGTTCGGGATTCAATATTCTTTCTTTGTCAATGAGTTACTTGCATTACTATGACCTCAAATATGGACGCCTGGGGAAAGGCTTGAGGGGTGTTCACTCGACACTCCTGGTACAAGAAAAAATTGCCTGCATTATTATTCTCTTCTCCATTTTATTTGTAATTGTTTTATCTATTTCTTTTCCTATATCCAGAGTGGCGACAGACCTGGAAAACCTGGAAAACCGGGAAAAGTCAGGGAATTTGAGGTGTCAAAAAAAGTCAGGGAAATGTCAGGGAATTTAGTTTTCATTGACTTCCAACACACTTCTGACGAAAATTGTTATAACTCGGGCACTATGGGAGCAATCTACTTCGGATAAGTTTTGTTTTGCAGCTAAAACATCAACGCATCCAACGGTGTACAATTTAAAACACAGGACCGAGAAAGGGGGGCTTGGGGGCACGTCCCCCGAATTTCAATTGAAAAACAAAAATCTGGAGTTTGCCCCCTCTTCTCCAGCTATTTTGGGGAGAAGGCGCGAACTTTAGTATTCTTTTAAAAGAATGGACGCTTCTCAAGAGAATGAAACATGTTTTATGTTCTTGGGTGCCATACAAGTTGAATAATAAGCCAAAATGTGAATTTTGTTTTTTTACGAAAAATAGGTAATTTCCATTTTTGGAGGAAAATTGTTATAACTCGGGCACTAAGGGAGAAATCTACTTCGGATATGTTTTGTTTTTCAGATAAAACATCATAGCATGCAACCGTGTACAATTCAGAACGCCGAACCAAGGAAGGGGGTTTGGGGGGTGCGAACCCCGAATTTCAATGGAAAAAACAAAAATCTGTAGTTTGCTACATTCTTTTCAAAGAATGGACATTTCTCAAGAGAATGAAACATGTTTCATGTTGTTGGTGCCATACAAGTTGAATAATATGCCAAAATGTGAAACTGTTTTTTTTACGAAAAATAGGTAATTTGCATTTTTGGAGGAATATTGTTATAACTTGGGCACTATGGGAGCAATCTACTTCGGATAAGTTTTGGTTTGCAGCTAAAACATCAGAGCATGCAACCGTGTACAATTCAGAACACCGAACCGAGGAAGGGAGGTTTGGGGGCGCGACCACCGAATTTCAATGAAAAAAAAAACCTAAAAATCTGGAGTTTACCTCCTCTTCTCCCGCTATTTTGGGGAGAAGGCGCAAACCTTAGTATTCTCTTCAAAGAATGGACGTTTCCAAAGAGATTGAAACATGTTTCATGTTCCTGGGTGCCATACAAGTTGAATAATGAGCCAAAGTGTGAAACTCTGTTCGGAAATGTGGCATGGATATGTTGCGGAGAGGGGGGAGGTTGGTCATCAATATGAATTTCCCAGGCTTGCTCCAGACCTGTGTCAGAGTTTCCACCCGAACATAAGAGTATGAAGGTCCAAAAAGCACATTCATTTCGTAATCAGCACCATGATACCATATGGTATCATCGGGCCAGAACGACCTTACTCTGATGATACCATATGGTATCATCGGGAGAGTAAAGGTTAAGCCTCTAAATATTACGTGGAAAATGCATTGAATTATCATTTTTTCTTGTCCATATGGGAGTAGTAAGGGGACTTGTCAACAGATGGAGGGGATAAGAGTGGGTGGCACCTTCCGATAGTTGTCGGACGTCGTAGTAAGGCATTTTGTTGGGCAAACTGAAGGAACATGGAAACAGATATGTTCCATTGATACATATGGTTTTTGTCGAATATCGCCACCCGACAAAGTATATCACTACAACATGCAACAGAAATTGCATTGACTGCAACATCGAACAAAAATCGCATGCATAAACAAGAACAGCTTTAGACTGCAAATATGCTGCTGGAATTTTATTACTCTTCTAGCTCACTTCACCTTATTGAATGTAGCAGTGCTTACGAAGGCTTTCTTTTATCATCCTGACATATTTCTGCTTTCGCACAAGTTAACGTAAGTTTACAATGACATTGCAATATTCTTAGATATCAAGAAGAATCCAACCAAATGGGATATATATTGAATACTATCACGAAAAAGTTAAACATAAATCTGCATTGGTGAACGTTGTATAAATTGGCAAGTGCATGCTCCCAACCTCAAATTTACTGCAACACTAGTATTGCAATGAAATTTACGGCACTCTCTGTCCTGTATGTTTAATCTCGTGAGAGATGGTCTTAAATCTCTCACTGAGTGAAGTTAATGTCCAATATTATGAAATAAAATACTAATAATAAATACGTAAATATTTTAATATCATATTTACTCGAATCATTCAATCATAACAGCAAATCACTTCCTTCAAGAATTGACTTTTCTCTGCCAGCCCTGCTAAATTTTCACTTTCCATCTACTGATTTATACGAGGGGTGCCCAGAAAGTAATTTCCAATTAGTAGGTACATTGATTTTTCGCAAACGCCAAAACCGTGAAAAATGGTAATTGCTGCGAAATTATGTTTAGGAATGTGCATTGATGTCTGGACACATTTTTCGCCCGTTCGAAATATCGAAATAATGCGAATTTGGCAAAAAATGCGAATTGTTAGAATTTTTAGCGATTTTTTAAAAGAAATGTCCTAAAACAATGCAATGAAAAATTCCATGAAATCCAACATCCTTGTCTTTTCTAGGCCATGTTTGTGTACATAGAACATGCAAGTTTTCCAACATTTTACTCAAGAGTAACTATAGAGTTATACGTACGTGGAATAATTCCGACAGCCATATTAAGTCATGTATTTCCCACGATTTTTTCAACTTCTATCAAAACCATTTGCATCACAGAGCAAAGTGGCAGGGTTCTAACAGGAGATCGAGTGCGTATCTACCGTCACACGAGGGCCACATCTTCGTATTTGTCGCACGAGATATGTTTTGAATTACCAAGCTAAGTGCGCACTATCGGCATTCGTCGAGCGAGTAATAATGGAGCTCAGTCGTTGGGGCATCTGACTACTATGCGCGAGACCCGGGGTCAATCCCCTGGGGGGGAGAACCGGGGTGTTTTCCACCTATTCAAACTGCTCCGGCGCCCACCCAGTATCATATGAAGCTGGTACCTTGAGGAAACTTTGAGGGATAAAGGTAGCCAACAGTGTGGTGCTGATCACATCACCCCCACCTTCAGCCGTGATCAAGAAAGTGTGGGGCCCTAACTCCACACCAAAATTCCATTATCTAATATCCTTACCTTAAAATTAATAAAGGGGTATGGAAAATAACTTTCCCAAAATAACTTTCAAGATATCAAACTCTCACGAAGAGGCGTAAGCCATGTGACTTACAATTTGAAACAGTAGTTTAAAAACACCATGAAGGTATAATTTCAGATATTTGCCAGAAAATGCGCTAAAATGAAAATGTGAATTTTGGGAAAAATAACACCGTATAGTAAAAAATAAAAAATAAGAAAATACACCAATTTGAAAAAAATAAAATAACAAGGTCCCTACCGATTAGGCATAAATAAAACAAGAATATCATTTGTAATTTATTGCATTAGTAACAGTGAGTCCTAACCTAATTTCCGGCATAATCACCACCGTTGTTCTGGCATGTGTCGTAGCATGGCACTAAATTTTGTATGCCCATGGTATATGTGTCTGACAGCAAAGACTGGAACTATCTCTACCGCAGTGTAGCTGTCAAATCCTTGCCCTGCCAGAAACCTCTTCAGTTAAACAAAGAGATGAAAGTCGGTACATTCAAGGCCAGGGCTGTACAGGCAGTGGTCCAAGATATCTCACCTGAAGTGATGCAAAGGGCTCGTATGTACTCAGCTGTATGGCGTTGTTCACATTCGATTGGTCTTCCGTGAATTGTCTGCACCATCGTCTGACCATACTATCACTCACGACGTCCGGTCTGCACACCTCACACGATTGCTGGTGGCTCTGTGCCAAATTCTGAGCGTGCAATGTAGGCTACATCGCAGTCGGTGGGAGACTGTATGAGAGCTGCAATCTTTAACCTAGAACTGTCCTAAAACGGCTCCATTGCAAATGTACCAGATTACAGCTACATGCCACTTCTTCCTGCTCGCATGTGTGTGTGTCGCTCACCGACCACTAGTGTTGCGTAAAGGCACCATTGGAGCTTTTTTCAGGATGCCCCTCGTATATGAACTTTCAGAAGGTTTTATTATTATAGTGTTCCTGTTTTAATGTGTTGGTTAGCTAAATCAGGTACCTATACAATGCACAATTCTATAAATTCCTTGCGGTAAATTTCTAATACTTACATACCCTTTTCGTCAGCATTAATGGTATAACTGCATGTTGTCAGTTTCACAGCACTTCACTTGGATAT
Organism: Lepisma saccharinum; assembly: GCF_977018435.1. Lineage (NCBI taxonomy): Eukaryota > Metazoa > Arthropoda > Insecta > Zygentoma > Lepismatidae > Lepisma > Lepisma saccharinum. The sequence goes on along the minus strand of NC_139237.1, from coordinate 51,657,509 downwards.
ACTGTACTGAAGCAGAAATCCCATTGATAATGTAAGGAAATATGACACTTTCTTTTGTTCGATTCAGTTGTTTCACTTATATGCAAGAGTTAAGTTGTTTGCTTTACAGAGAAGAGAGAAGTAGCTTTATGCATTGAAAAATGAGTCCGCACTCATGGTTCTTGCAAGCAGAGGGTTCCAAACCTGAGTGGAAATATCAACATATAATACCGAGAATGTATAAGGAGACTGATAAATTACAAATTGTATTTCTTAATCAATCACTCTTCACTCTTATCTCATTTAGTCGTAACTTTAAAAATAATAAAGTATTTTATTTTAAAATTACTGCGTATGACAAAATTCCATAATCCTTCCTTAGCTTGTGAATTGTAATAATTTTCCAAATTCACTATTTTGCAGTTTGAATTCAAATCATAGAGAATAGAGAAATTAAGTCAATTTAATAGAAGATAATATTGGTACTTAGCAAAACCATACGTGGATCTGTATGAGTTTATTCTTTCCATTTGCAAAAACATCGATTTAGTTTAGTTTGTAATTGTCAGGGAAAAATGTAAATTTTGTCCTGGAAAACCTGGAAAAGTCAGGGAATTTCATTTCTGCTTGTTTGTAGCCACCATGTATATCTTTTTGTAGCAGTTTAAATATCTCTTTGTTCGTGCTTGCTTCTTCTCCAATTCATAATTTATTTTGCAGTTTAGCCTGTTTTCTGTCCCAACTGTTTCTTTTTTGTTTCTGTCTCCCTCACTTCTTTGTGTATGTGTGTGTGTGAGTGTCGCTTCTTCATTCGTCTTCTTTCTTTCTTACTCTCTATGTCTGTCTTGTTTCTTAATTGCTCTCTTGTTTCTTAATTGCACTTTTTCTTTTCTCTCTTCTCTATTTTTGGTGTCTTTTTCTCTCTCTCTCGCTTCTCTATTTCTCTCTTTCCATCACTTCTCTATTTGTCGTATCGTCTCTCTCTTTTTTTCTCGCTTATGTTTTTTTCGTACAATATTCTCTCCCCCTTTATGGCTCATTTCGTTATTTATTTCTCTTTCTCTTACTCTCTCTCTCTCTCTTGCTTCTCTTCCTTTTCCCTCTCTGTCTTTGTTTCTCATTTCTTTATTACTCTCTGTGCCTCGTCTCTCTTTCTCTCTCTCTCTCTCTCTCTCTCTCTCTCTCTCTCTCTCTCTCTCTCTCTCTCTCTCTCTCTCCTCTGAGTCTAGCTTCTTTAAGTTAATTCCTTTCTCTCATTTTCTACCACTTTATCATGCCATTTATTTTCCCCTATACCATCTTTCGTATGATACACGAAAACATTACGTCAATGTGTCTCGCTTAAGAATAAAGACCTGCATTGGAAAATATTCTGTGGATAGTCACGAATGATCGCTGTGAAAGTGATCACTTCAGTAACACTTTTCATTTCTAATACATCGTAGATGTTCCTTAAGTGTCCGCTGAATCTTCTGCGATTGTCCTGTACAAAGAACAACACATTACTTTTGACGGAGGACTAACGTAGTAGTTGAAGTTTGGTTAGCATTATGGAATATCGTTTTCCTGCTTTGCGAGTCTGCACAAGGTTCTTCTGTGGCCAAGGTCAGTGCTGCATGCTATGGCAACAAGTATCTGAATTTCAAGTTTCGACCAGAGACGGCTGAAAAAGGCTGATGGCCCGGTATTCCAGTTGAAAGGAAAAGAAAGAAGCTCTGTCGTTGCCATGGTGACGAGGAAGTGCCAAAACTGGCTAAAAAAGTGCAAGGAAAACAGTGTTCTTCGGAGATAAGGGGGCCGTGAGAGAGCGGAAAAAGAGCAAGAAAACGACTTGAGTGTGTGGATAAGCCTTGTCTGAGTAGCTCGGGGACATGTGGACACATTTACCTGCAAAGTGCTGCCCTTTTTTCAGCGTGTGATAAGGCAGAGGGTTTTTTCTCTATTTTTTCAGGAGCTGAAAGGAGGTGGAAAATGTTGCGCTGTTCGTCTCTTCTCGTATCCTTCCGTGAATATGAGAGGCTATTTGTGGTGGCGTTCTTGTGGAGGATATTAATGTGTTCGCGTATTATCATTAGTGGAATAAAGTTTCTGTTTGCTGCATTTATAAACGATGCTCAGAGTAATTGGGACTGCACGTACAGTTTATTATTTTTATTTTACGTTACTTTTGTGCCCCTTCAAGTTAATCGTGCGAAAGAGAATGAAATGGTTCTTGCATGACAAGAAGTTCCAAGCGTAAGGATTCGAACCTGGTACTCTTGGTGATACGATGACCGTTCAACCGAGACATAACTTCAAGTTTCATGTGGAATCGGAGCTACAGTGAGAGGATCGAACCCACATTCCTTAGATTACAATACAGCTTAAACCATTATACTATCAAGGAGGTCCAATTCATTGTTTAAATAAAGTTATTCACGTTCCTATCTTGTAATACATATTGATTAATTTAATTACGTCGCTATTTTGGCTAATCGCGACATTGTTAATGATGACATTGATAAAAGGACACTCACAAGGAACATCCATGCTCATTGCTCATTCCAAACCGGGTCCCCTGGCGTCGTAGCTGGGCTAACCACTGTACCACGGAGATCGGCGTAAAGTATATGGACACATCAGTTTCCACAGAGAAAGGCGACGTTATGTTTCATGGGATTAGCCGCGAAACGTATTCAAAATAGGGCTCGTGTAGTTATTATTTTTATTACAGGAGAACCCGGGACAGAACGAACACTTAATATTGATAAGGCTGTAAAAAGGTACATATTAGACACAAATGGCTACAAATTACGGTACATATACTTTCAACATTGACAGACGTAAAAATATAACTCTCAGAAGAAGACGTTACACATATATAGAAAAAAACCGGAAATCTGCCCATCCTGCCCTCTACTGGGACACAATCGAACCACTTTTCTCAGTACTTGAACTGTAATATATTTGTTGAACATTTACCTAGATATGATATTGTATGATGTAACCTCATCACGTCCAAAATAAGTTTTTATTGTGTGCAAATTTCACAAACTAAGATTGTTTCATCATCACTATCATACCAACATGGGTGAGAATGGAAACCTAGTCCATTCCGCCCAGATCTAGATGGTTACGCTACACGAGCTTATGGCGGGAAATGCCGGGGTAATATACAACAGTAAATATGCAACACTATAGTACAAATTATGTTTTTGACATGCACGCCAGGGAAGACATGTGTTACCTTCAGAGTCGAGACGTACAAAAAGTTACAAAACCGAAACAAAATTTCACCAAAACGTCATGGACACAACACTGGTCATTCAACATGGCGCGAACTACCTGCCAAGACCTTGCTGCGGATAGTTGATTATACGACGCACGGTTTTAGAAGCGATATCGGGCGGAGCTACGGAGAGCGTGTCCTTGGCGACCAGCCAATTGCAGGAGTGCAACGTTGTACAGTTAGGAAACTGCGGCGCGCAAGTTAAACGCCTTGTTCTGTATTTTTATTGCGCGCAAGAAGTTTTCATAAAACTCGCCACTTTAAGGTTCATCATAAGATGGGGCACGACATTTTGAACCTGACTGTCCAAGTCCCATGAATTTCCGTCGCCTACAGCCGGAGTTATCGTTCCTTGAAGAAACAAGGGAAACATCACCTTTGATTTCCTTCCGCCTGTTTTTTCGTTGCCACCGTGTTGACGCAGCTGAGTTGTTGTGTCTAGGGAAAACTGTGGGTGTTAAATTCGCCTCGATATAAACAATGACCCTTCATTGTTGTGGGCGTTCACTAACATTGCGAGTCAGTTATGTCAGTTTGAGTTCAGCGTTTTCGTAACAAGGGCGGTGTAAAATAATTTCACTCGTTCGCCACAAAGAACAGTTGTGAGAGGATTCAATACAGACCTTATTGATTGATTTGATTTATTTTTCTTCGCGTTTCTGCCACTTATGGCTAATCGCGAAGATGAGGATGGGTGATGATATGATGAAATTGATGAAGGGACACTTACAAACACCTATGCACGAGCTGGAATTCGAACCCGGAACCACTGGCGTCGTAGCGCGCTGTACAATACAGCCCCTATATTCGATAGTTGTGCAATAGAGTGTGTTCCGTGAGTGTTATTTCATAATGTCGGGCCGGTTCACATGGTGGAGTGATGAGCCTATCGCGCTTGGGACGCCAGGGGTCCCGGATTCGAATCCCGGCTTGGACATGGATGTTTATGAATGTCCATTCATCAATTTCATTATATCATCAGTCATTCCCATCTTCGCAATTAGCCAACAGTGACAGAAAAGCGAAGTAAAATAAAGCAAATCAAATCAAATTAATAATGTCGCTCTCGAAACCTAGTACTAGTAGCACAGGCACCAAGGGTAAAATACTACGTTCACAAGACAGAAATCTTAGTTCAAGGAATTGGCGTCGGAAGAAATGCGTGCTGAAAAAGTGTTTTCTCATAGTCGAGAACTTACGTCTAAAGCGTGTGGTGTCTGTGTGCATACTGTGTTGCGTATTATAAAACAGGGTAACGTATTTACCACAGAAATCGATGAACACCTATTCAAATCTCCTGGGAAACGCAAGAAAACAGAAACGAGAGTGATGATGATGGTCTTGCAGTTCCTCTATAATAAATACCTTGAAACTTCTTTCAGGTACGAGTTTCTCTTATATGCTGCAGTGATATGATATAATCCTGTGTAGAATTCTTCACTATATATTTCATTGTACTCAAATATCACATGCATGCATTATATACTATAAAAAGTTGAATATTGGACACAACGAATTCTCTGTGCTTCCCTTCCGCTGGCAGTTGGTTTGGCAACAGCGCGACAGCACTTTCTGCGTATTGGCTGAACTCATGTTCCTTCTAAAAGCGTACGCCGTATAGCTCCAGAGACTCTCGCTAGCTTTACCCTTCTTATGGAGAAGTTCAACCCCTTGGTTCCATTGCACCCCGGGTTTCCCTACGTATGCGTAGGATATCTATTGATTTGATTTTCTCTACTACCATATGAACTACCTACTAGCTCTTCACAATCACTAAATTTTATTGTGTTCTGTTAGAGACCCAATTTTTCCCGGGTTCAAATCACGGTCTGGCGAGGCTGTTCTTTATGAGTGTCCCTTCATCAATTCAAATTCATCATATCATCACTCAGCCTCATCTTCGCGATTAGCGAAAAGTGCATACAAGCGAAGTAAAATAAACCAAACCAAATCAATAATTTCTCTATTACCCCATTTTCTTCCTACTAGCCCTTCACCCTAATTCAGAGCCACCAGCCGCCGCTGAGTTACCATACTTTTTGATCGACCCTCGTACATGATTATAATCACAATTATCAGTATGTGTCGGTAATCTTAATGAACTGAAAAATAAGATTCTACAAGTATGGTCCCTATTGACAATTCTTCTGTGAAATTCAAGTACCAGAAGCTGAAAAATATGTTTTCTTGCTTGGCAGTCTTTTACCGCAGTGTCTAATTGCGTCACAGGCAACGACGTTGGTCGAGCACTCAGGGCTATCTAAGCTCTCAAATTCTCCCCCCCCCCTTCCCCCTCCCCGCATCGCCCATAAATAAGCGTTTGCCTGACAATTATGGTCCGCCTGAGTGCCTTAAGCTTGAGGGTCTATCCTTAGAAAGATCCCAAGTTTCTGCTGAATCGTCTATGATAGACCTGACCGCTTGCCTAGGGCGTAGGGACGAGGTTGAAAGGGGCAGTCACACGCTCCCGCTCTGAAAATTAAAATGGTTAATTTGCAGCAAGAAGCAAACCGTTTATATTACTGATAGCTAGTATTTGAAAGACTTATCCTTCATGATAAGACATTTGAATAGCGGCAACATCTTTACAATCGTAGGCAGGGGCGTATCCATGATATTGATGTTAAACTCACATTAAACTTTTTTTTTAGGTTTAGCGTTTCATCTCTTACATATTTTTGTAATAAAAGTTCTTATCTCGTATTATTTTTTGTCATCCTGTCTTATTGTTAATCGCAACGATGGTTATGTATAAAAAGCTTACAAAGTTTAATCGTACCAAATGTTCTTGGATTCTCATACTAATGCCAATAACGAAAAATTATCGGGTCACTTGCATTATTTTCCTCCCGAATCTGTAATGTAATATTTCTAATTCAAGAGGAAGTTTTGGAGAGGATGTGCTCAAGAAATAGCAGATCAAAGTACAAGAAGAACATTCCTCAGGTTTGAACTTATATGTCCTTAATAGAAGAGGAATGTTGTGGAGAGAATATGCTAAAAATTGGAGAAAAATATTCCAAATGAATAATATATGCTCAAGAAACAGCAGAATAAGATAACAGGAGAAGGAAATACTCCAAATTTGTTCTTGCAATATGTTCAAGAGCAAGGCATGAAGAGGATATGCTCAAGGAACAGCAGAACAAGATACATGCAGAAATATATTCTTCAACTGAATACTTTTTAGTTCAAGGAAAGGATATGCTCAAGATACCGCAGAAGAAGATATCAGGAGAAAAACTTCGAACTTTGTTTGGTTTGAGTTGATGTTTTAAGTACACTTTATGCAGCGTAAGGCTAATCGGGACTGGACCTACAGCTTAAAGTGGGATCCGAACCACTCCAACGGGTATCGAACCCGGGACCCCTCGATTACGAGGCGACAACGCTACCACTGCGCTTTCCAACTTTGTACTTTTTATACGATCAAAGAAACTTGTGGAGAGGATATGCTACAAGAACAGCAAGATACCAGGAGGAAGTTATCCTCCAATTTTATTATCTTCCCATGTTCAAAAGAAAGTTATAGAGAGGATAACAGAAGAAATTCTCCAATTTTGTGATTATAATTTGTTCAAAAGGTAGGCATGGAGAGAACGTACAAAATTCCTGGAGTAGGGTATTCTCGAACTGTACACCTCGCCTACGTTCAAGAAGATGTTACGGAGAGTACATGGTTACAAAAACAACAACGGGGGAACAAGATTCCGATAGAAAGAGATTCCGCAGAAGTTTCTTTTTCGTGGCGAGATGGAAAAACCCTCTCAACGTAGTCCGTTCCTTCCTTTTTCCTTATCACGGGTTTCCCATCACGGATCTTGTTTAGAATAAATCGAATCGTCTTGGATTTTCCGCGATTGGGCATCTGCCCCCGGCACAATTGCAGGTTCAGCCGGGAGATGCACGCTGCGTTTGGATCCGGTTCAGCCATCAGCGAGGACGCTTACTCACCCAAGTGCGTGCGAAACTTGCAAGATTCCATCCTGTTCAATTCACGTGAAGAATTCGGACGGATACATGACATTCCGTAAACTCACTCGTCGCATCCCCTTATTATTCTTAGAATGTATCCCGCTGTTTTGGATTTTCTAGGACTTTTCTTGGGCTGTCTACCTAACTTTTTTATCTCGGTGTGCAGTGTAGAATTGAATTCCAACCGAAACAAGTGAATAGCTGAATGAAAAATCTTCAAACAATTGTGCGCGTAACGTTAGAATGCATATTGAAAATATATTGTCGTATGTCATTGCACTGTAATGCAATGTAATATCATGCACATAATGCAATAAGAAATTAAATATTGACTTCAGTTTGAATATTTGTTTAATAATATTCCCGCCATTCCAAAATATGTTGAAGAATGGAGCCATGCTACTACGGCTGTGGTCCAGAGTTCGAATCCCGGCCTGTCCATAGGTGTTCCTTGTGAGTTGCCCTGTATCAATTTCATCATATCATCACACATCCTCATCGTCGCGGATAGCCAAAAGTGGCAGAAAAGCGATGTTAAACAAATTCCAGACCGAAGTGACACACTCAGAGAACTAAATGCATCATATCGATTTATGCATCAGAATTCACCGATTGATGCAATAAAGTGTGTTTTAGGGCTTCATCAAAGAATCAGATTAGCATTTGATGCATTTGCGTGTATTTTTGCATGTCGTGAAAGATACAAAAAAGTGCATCATTTGATTCAAATGAGGATTTATTTCAGTCGAGATGCACTTCAATGCATCAGTTGACGCGTTTTGATGCACCTGGATGCGTATTGATGCACCAGAATGCATCTTATTTGATATGCACTTAAACGTTTGGTCTGAGCTACAGAGTTTATGTAGCTCAGACCAAATGTTTAAGTGCATCATCCAAAAAGACGTAGGAAGGTGCATCAAGGAAAATGAACTTATGCACTGAAGTGCATCTCGACTGAAGGAAATCCTCATTTGAATCAAATGATGCACTTTAGTGTTTCTTTCACGACATACAAAAATGCACCCAAATGCATCAAATATGAATCTGATTCTTTGAAGAAGCCATAAAACACACTTCAGTGCATCAATCGATATGATGCATTTAGTTTTCTGTGTGCATGCGACACGTGTCGCTTGGGAACAAACCAATCAACACTAACATTTCACACCGCAGCTGCATGACAAGCCACACTAGTAAAATCCTCAAGTGACACGTGTCGCTTTTCGCTTAGGTGTTAAATTGACCTTAAATATTAATTAAACGAGAATCACGTCATTAATGGTGTTCCAATATGTGGTATATATACGCTACATACTTCAAAATATGATGTAGAAATCTGCCATTGATGCTATTTCAATATATGCCACATATATGCTATATATTCTACAATAAGGTAGACACACTTTCAACTGAAGCTGGTTCTAACTGTCGCAGCTTGGATTGTCTACTTAAATTATCTCAGTTCCTATATTTTGGGCTTCAACTGTAACACCCCTGATGGTGACCATTTGCTTCCCATGCATAAAACATATTTTTCCCATTTCCCACAAAATAACTCAATAGAGCGTACACTTCAATATGATCAATAATAAGAGAATATAATTAATTATCAGATATAGCCTAATATTTATAACTAGATTATAATAATTATATAAGCACACATCATATTTAGATGAAAGCAAATGTCGAGGCATACATCCTACACAGAGAACCATAAACGTGTTAATTAGCATAAATATATGTAATTGTTTTGACTTATGCACTGCTATTTATGCACTTTGAGTACATCCAAATACACGGTAAATGCATCATACTGTAAATTTTCAGCCGTTGTTCCGTGTGATGCACTCAAGTTGCATCAGTTGGACAGATGAGATGCAATCTGTTGAAAGGAAATAAAATTACACGCATGTGCACCATATTACATTGATCTTTATTTGATCAAAATAACTAACTCTCTAGCCTTCTTAAACCCGAAGATTTATCGCTGCAGCAACACAAGCCTTCCATCTGCCCCTATCATGGGCAAGATGAATTCAATCTTTTTCATCCTTACCGATTTCCTTTAGGTCCATCTTCGTCTTTGCCTTCCTACTGGTCTCTTACCATTAGGTTTTCCCAAAAATAATCCTGTAAACTCTTCTTTCCTCTGCTATTCGTGTCACATGACCTGCCCACTTAAATCTTCTTGATTTAATTATTCTAATGATATCTGGAGATGAATACAAGTTATGCAGGTCTAAATTACGTAACCATCTCCACTCACCTTTCTCCTCATCCCTTTTAGGTCGAGATATTTATCTAAGGATTTTATTTTGAAATACTCTTATTTCATGTAATGATTTGTTCGACCTGTGTATATTTGGCGCATTATCATTGTGAACATATAAGCGTACATATATATATGAGTCGCGGTGGTCCAGTTGGGTTCGAATCCCAATTTCAGCTTGGGTGTAATTTTTCGACTCGAAACAACGTCGCGATTAGCCAAAGTAAGTAGAAAAGCGACGTAAACTAAGAACATTACAAAGTGGCAAGTACAACGAAAGCAAGTGCTTCCCAAGTCAGTTCGCCATTTGAGAACCAAAGGTTTTTATTCTCATTCTTTTCCATAAGATAATAAAATGTGTAATGTCATTGTACTCAGATTTGAGATAACTAGATAAATCTACTTTAAACGCTCTTTAATAAAGAATTATATTAATTTTCACATTAAGGAGGGGAAAATATTTCCCTGTTTCCCGCATTAGTGATTTCAAGTAGTAAATACAGCTTAATACTACAAAGGAATGTAAATACGATTATGGATCTCTAGCGAATGCAAGTTTTGGTGATCATGAGATTCTTCTAAGCGTCTATGAGAAAATAGAGAAAGACTAATGGGCTTACCCGATATTTTAAGCTCATAATGCCGCATTTTTCTTGGCCTTTTCGTTTGTGAAGACTTGAAACAGGATATAATCTGGATGAAAATCCTGGTTATAGTTAAATAAACATCAAAGGAATTTAGGATAAGGGAGGATTAGAATGTAGACGCTTAGATAAGAAAGACTTGGCATGGCTTAGGTTATCTCCTGCACCCTTTTCCTTGTATTCTCTTTGTTGTCCCTTGTGTAGCAGTCTGGTAATTTTGATGAAGCTACTTGAACTGTAATTTCCATTTCCTTATACGTATGTGCGAATCATTGATGACGTAAACAGTGAGGGTGAGAAATGTATAGGGTATCATAATAAAGTAAACAACTTACCAGGTTTATTATTAAAAAAAAAAAACAACGAGGCTTGCTGTGTAACAATGAGAAAATCTTCAAGTTTTGTTTTCATGCGAAATACAGGGTATCTATAAAAGAACTCTGTGGTTTTGAAGCTAAATATTTTATTAAAAACTCAAACTCAGAAAAAAGTAAATACATGTTTTTGAAGGTAATGTTATCAAGTTTTCTTTACAATTTAGTAAATTTCAATGTGTGCCGTGTTTGTAGCACGGCTGTAGATGGTTGACATCTTGAATTTTCTCCACATAAACCATGTTCTTCACATGTCCCCATATGAAAACGTCTAAGGGAGTAAGTGAAGGGTCTAATAACACAGTCACGTATAAGACCGCACCAAACATTCAACTTGCGCGAGTCACGTTGATGCTCAATGAACTCGTGAGGCGGCCGAGAGCCCCAAATGCTACAACTGTGTCGGTTAACAGTACCACTGACACGAAAAGTGGCCTCATCGGTAAAACAAACATAGTTTAGAAAAACATTGTTTTCTTCAATCTTGTTCACCATAGAAACAGCAAACTGTGATCTCTTAGTCTCGCCTGTAGGCTTAATTTCATGCAAAAGTTGTACCTTGTAAGCTGTTAGACGAAGCCTCTTGTGCACCACTTTGTGCACAGTCGATCTTGGTATCCCCAACTGAAGACTGCGTCGTGTCAAGGATATTTTGGGGGCTTTGTACGCATGAAGTGCGAATTCTTTCCACGTCCTCTTCAGAAACACGCGGCCTATCTGGCGACTTTTGTTTCAGAACACTTCCAGTTTCTCTAAACGCCTGCCAAGGCCATTTTCACATGTAACCCCCTTGGTCCCGAGCAAATTTTGAGCAAAATGCAGAGTTTCAATTAAATGAGTGTAGATCGGAGGCTAATTGCCCTAGAGAGATGAGTGATATACCGTTGTACGCGGAATGAACCAGAGATTCAGACTATATAAAATTTAAGCAAATTCGGAGGGGACTAACTTTCAAAATTCAAAAATTTCGTGGGAAAAAAGTCCCCCCCAAGAAAAAATACATGACAGTGTCGACATGCACATGGAAATGATCGCTGACATGTAAGGAACACAAATATTTGCATTATTATTATATGACCAATGTAACGTGAGTTGTTTTCCCAAATGGATTGGTCGGCACGCCACTGATTCAAGCTTCAAAATGCAGTGGTACCTTGAAATGGCTTTAGCTCAAAGACTATTTGCCCTGGAGATATGAACGATATACCGTTGTACGCAGAATGAATAACAGATTCAGACGATATATAATTTATGCACACTCGGCGTACATATGGAGTGGAAAAGGGGGGAAATCCCCTGAAAAATATATTTTTTGAAAGAAAATAAGGGGTTTCTCCCCCCCCCCCCGAAAAAAAGGATATGAAAAGTTCAAAATGCACATAGCAATTATCGCTGGCATGTAAGAAACAGAAAAATATTTTCATTTTTTTCATATGACCAATATTACGCGAGTTGTACCCCTGAAACGAAAGGCTGTCTCAAGCTTCGGAATTGAGCGAACTGCAGAGTTACATTGAAATGACTATAGCTCAGAAACTAAATGCCCTAGAGATATGAAAGATATACCGTTGTACGCAGAATGAATCACAGATTCAGACGATATATAATTTATGCACATTCGGCATACATATGGAGGGGGAAAGGAGGGAAATCCTGTCAAAAATACTTTTCTTTAAAAAAAAATGGTGTTTCCCCCCGCCCCCCCGAAAAAAAGAATGTCAAAATGCACAAAATGCAAAATTTATGCAAATTTGGCGTATATATGGAGGGGGAAGGGAGAAAACCCGCAAAAAAAATTATTTTAAAAAATTGTCACTTCACCCAAAAAATGTCCTCGCACTTGGGTGCAAAACGACACCTACGCACAACATTCACGGACGAAAAGCTAGAACGCTGTGAAAAATGAGCGCCGATTCTTGCAGCTGCTTGAAATTCTATTTTTAGACAATGCAGGGTAACCCGTGTTGCAAGTTGTGGACACTTGTGCTAAAAAACAAAGGTTTCCTTCGGCGCGCTTCGAAATTCCATTCTCACAACGCAGATTCAACAACCAGCCTTCCTCTCCCCCACCCCCACTCCCTGCTTGAGCCCTCACGGAAAACTTTCATTTTGACATCGGATACTCATAAACAAGCTTCCTTCGAATGCAGTTACCAGGCGGGAGTGAAAAGCATTGCTTTAGAACAACAAAGTCAGTCTTTCTTTGTCGGCAAAAATTTTCCTTTGAAAAGAGACGCAAAAGAGAAGTCCGTTTTCCCGCCTTTTTCCCTCCATTTTCATGAAGAAAAAAAAGGTGCAAGAAACATTTCTGTTAAGTACATCTGTTAGGAACAATATATATATATATATAAAAAAATTGAAATTCTAGCCAAAAATAGAAACGTTATAACGTAAAAACTACGACCTTGACACAGCGTCTCGATCGAGACGCTTGGGACCGTGAGGGTTACATTTGGGTATCTCGATCGAGACGCTTGGGACACAAAAGGTTAAACCATTGACGAATGGTTTTGTCCGAAGACGCAACACCACCTTACTCACATCGAATGTTCCGCTGTACAGTAATAACAGATCCAGTTTCTACAAGCCATATCACACACTGTGCCTTTGGTGTGGCGTCGCCGTTGCACTGAACTGCACTGACTGGGTTCGGCTAGGCTCAGTCACTTCAAGGTCAACGCTGCTCAGCGTTGCAAACCTTTGTTGGAATAGACTCCAAACGGCGTGAATAAAAACTTGATGAGCTACTGATTTCAAAGAAATTAACTAACCTGAGTTATCTAATACCGTTTGCGCGCTTTGATTGTTTAAAACACCGGAGTTCTTTTATAGATACCCTGTACTTTTGTAAACACTGTCACTGTGGCGTTGGTGTAGTGTTAAAGAAAATGACGACTTTCAAGTGCGCAGACCTTACACCCCTATACTTCTGCATTTAGGGCTTTGTGAAAGACAAAGTATATGTGCCACCTATGCACAGAATGTGCAACAGCTAAAGAAGAGAATAAGAAACGCCCTTGCTTTGGTGGACGAGGAGTTCTTGGGAAAAGTATGTCAAGAACCAGAATTTCGATTCGATGTGTGTCGCATACCTGGTGAAAGCCACATTGAACATTTGTAGTCATTTACAGTAACTTGAAGTGTTACTGATTGATACACAACAAATATCATTGTTGTATTCCATTAGTCGAAATAAATTCTTAAAGGTGTTTACTCTATTATGATACACCCTGTATACACATATATAATAATTGTATTAGATGATGACAGGTAGGGTGTCTAACTGCCACGCGGGATATCAGAGTTAGATTCCGTGGGTTGGTGGTTTCAAGTGAGCATTTTTTCAGCAATATATTTCCATGAAGCAGCTCTGTGATTCACTCAGTCTGTAAGAAATGGATACCTGAGGACATCTCGCGGGATATAAGGTGGCCGGCGCTTGATGCTGATTCCATCACGTCCAAAACGTGACGGATATTGTGAATGTGAGGGACCCTACCTCCCCAACCACCTTTCCAATTCCAGCCCAATTCGAAAAATAATAAATCCTGCGTACGCTAGTTTCATTCATTGCCATGGTCGCGATTAGTCACAAGTGGTAGAAAAGTGACGTGAAATAAGTCAGTTCTTCCACTCATCTTCTCGTTGGAGTGAACCGAACGAATAAACGAGGCTAATTAATACGACCGATCGAGAGGACAACCAATATTCGCTCGGAGTGGACCAGAGCTGTATTTGGAAACGGTCGTTCCGTGCGATATTCCTTTGTTTTAATTTCCCCGTTTGCAGATTGATTCAGTCTGGTTAACCTATTTTCAGATGACGTCAGGCTAAATGATTTTTAACTCTTTTTTGTTGGCGAGAGGTCAGTTTTCCAGTCTTCACGTTCTGCATTTTAGTTGAAGCCATGTTCCGAAGTTATTTTCTCGTGGTGCTTTTCCTTCTCGGAATTTTTCAATTCCCAATTGTAGAATATATTTTCTGCAGTGTTTCCAATTCGTTTTGTTAACACCTATGACACTTTGGTTACAGTGTTGCTAACTCGTATTGCATTTTGTCTCTCTCTTTATATCATACAAATACGTTTCATCTGTTTAGGGTGTCGCAGGCCTTCATAGTTTGTTGTGAAACAGCGTAAACAGCGTAGAGAAATGGCAGAGCACCTGGTTCGACTCCTTGCACAAAGATGAGAATAGTTTTTTTCCCTAGACTTATTATATATGAGTTTCTAATCTTAATATTAATGAAAAGAAGTAAGTGTTTAGTTGGAATTGATGCTGTGGAATGATTGGGCTAACTATCCATGAGATCAGGAGTTCTTAGTTTGACTGCTGCCCATGGAAGGACATGCCATGTACAGGGTGATTCAGAATTCCTATTACACACTTCTAAGGGTTGTAGACTTAGTAGATCAAGTTTTGATAAGGACTCCATGTATATATGAATATAGTCCCAACTATTCTGTCAGTCCATCATTCATTCTCGTCGTCGCGATGTACAAAGGCGACGTAAATTAAGCGAAACAGATATAATATAGGTGAAATTAAGTCTTGGTTTGTGCTTCTAAGATCAGAGAAAACTCGAAGAGATGCTTCCAAAAGTTGGTACCACTACACCACAGTACCGTGTGATATTTTACATATCATTGTTAAGATTTTAATCTTTGATATAAAAGTTCATTGTTTATCACACAAGTCTGCGAAATAAAAAATAAATAGGAAAGAACCGTTACATTGGTATCTGTGAGCTATTTCTTTATTTAAGTGCATGTATGTGTTATGTGGTAGAACGTCATCCAGCCTAGTCTTTAGAATCAAGCAGTATGGCATTTTCATTCGTATCCCAAACAAGACCGTAAGAAATTATTCAGAGGATTGTAACATGGCAGTGTAGGGAGGGGATGGAGGATGTTATCGTGCATGTAGGAGGAAATTGAAGGACCAAATAGCGGCAATGGGGAGAAGAAGGGGGGGTCTACTTTCAGTCATCTTCAAAATTTGAAATGTCTGGATTGCTACGGGAACGTCGAGGCAGAAAGATGGAGGAATGGGGGGGGAGGGGAGACGTAACTGCTGCAGAAACAGATGAGAATCTCTTTGTCTGTGTCAATAAGAACGTGAAGAAAGATGGAGAAGGCCTTTCTTCATTATCGTAGCACGGCTTCTGAAACTTAGGGAGCGGATTTCTCTCTTTCTTTTCTTCAGAGGGGGGTAAAAAAGGAGGGTTGGGGGGCAATCGCTTCTGTTGCCTCAGAACTCCCGTCTGCAACTGGTAATCTTCCTTCGCTGCGAAATTATTTCTCCCCGAGCGTGTTCCCCGTTTCTTTAGTGCTGGTGCGGGGTCTCATACTTCCTCGGCTTGAAGCTCTGTGTCTGTGTTTCAAGGAACTCTGGCGTTTCCTTCGAGTTGTTCTTGCAGGTGTGAAGACGAAGCGACCTGGCAACAATGCGGGTTCATTTTCAGCAAGTATTGCGTTGTTTGATCCGTTAACACCAGATATTAACGGTGTACTCAACCGGTAGGTTGGTTTCATTTTAGCTGAGCGCCCACACACTTTAAGGTGTTGTCTGCATCAGGATGTGCTACGCCCACTACTGTTCGCAACGTCGAAACGCATGAAATTGGCGTGCGGAACTTCCATGCTGGAAATCAGGATGTGGAATTTCCATGGAAATCGGCGTGAGGAACTTCCATGCTAGAAATCGACGTGTGGAATTACCATGCTAGGAATCTTCATGTGGAATTTCCATGCCAGAAAACGGTATGTGAAATTTCCATGCCAGAAAACGGTGTGTTGATATTCCATGCTAGAATTCAGTAGGTCTCTATTGGAGAAGCGCCTCCAAATGTTTTATCGTGTCATTCTGGGTGTCTTCGTATAGTTTCGGAGTTCTCTGTAGAGGTGAACCAAAGGCAAAGCCTGTAATTTCCCAAAACATGACCATTTGGAGCGCCATGGTACATGGCCTGAGGCAGGATTTTTTTTTTTGGGGGGGGGGGTCACTCATAATGGTTTCCATGGGCGTCGCAAAAAAATTAAATAATATAAATAATAACAATAATAATTATTAAATAATAATAATTATTATTAACATTTCATAATAATAAACTAATTTATTCCAAACGTACTATTAAACGTACTATGGACCAATTCGATCCTACTTTCAGACGCTCATATTGATCCTATACTTACCAAACAGCATTATATACAACCGCTATGCACTATACAAGTATACGTATGTGCTTTATAGGACCGCATATAGGTTAAATATGTATATATTTATTTATACATACACATAGTGAATGTAACGCGCTACGAGGCTGGATATCCTAGGTTTGAACTCTTATCAAGGAGGATTTAAACCCTTATCGTACAGGGAATTATAAGTTGGAACGGGAATTTTGGGACAATCAAAAGTTATTTTCAGTCTGATCCAGGAACAACACTGGAAAGAGGACAGCAGAAGTGAAAATGAAGGGGTCGCTGGTGGGCTACGATTCTGAGAATTAAACCAGTTTTGCTCAAATTTCAGAATTCAAAACGTTTGAAAATTGTATCTCTATCATATCAGGATTGTTGTATTTTTGTGAAACTGCGAATACATTTTTGAATATGTGTTACAAATTTTGGTTTCTGAACTTCTATTAATCCAACATACCAGAAGTTTTTGGGGAGAAGGGGTTGACCCCCCCCCCCCCCTCAAAAAAAAACTCTAAATACGGCCATGCCATGGTAGGCAACAAGCTTAGCATGTTGTTCCCGCGTTTGTCGAACGTTGACGCTGCGTTGACACGGCGGAATAAGCTACAGAGGAATGCACACCAGAACGACAGCGTGATAAGATGAACTTTTCCAAGAAGAAACGAAATGCGTGGTTTGGTACCACTTGGCAACAAGGATTGCGTTATCCCAGTACCCCTGATTTTTAATTGGCTGTTCGCTGTTTAGGTGTTCACTTCTTCCCGTCTCGATTGGCACAGGAACTATCGGTTCGTAGTTACCGCGGGAAAGACAACACGTTGAAACAAACGACGCAGTTAAGAAAACTCATCATATTCTATGTCTTATTTCTGCTCTTTTCCCTTCTATGTTCCTCCTTTTCTCTCGTCCTTCTTTCTCTTGTCTTTCTGATTTCGTTCTCTTCTCTTTCTTGATCTTTCATTATATTTCTCTTATTTTTCTTTTTTTCTTCCTTGACCTTCCCTTTCTTATCTCTTACTTTATCTAATTCCTATTTTCCTTCTTTTATCTTCTCTTTCTTTATCTTCCCATATTTTTTCTCTTTATTATCTTCCCTTTCCCTTCTATTTCCATTATGTTCTCTTCCCCTTCTTTATCTTCCCCCTCCATCATCTCCCGTATCTTTTCTTCTCTTTTCTCATTTAATCTCTTTTCTTTCATTTCTCCCCTTCTGCTTCGTTAGTTTAAACTTCCTTCTCTTTATTTCCGTATTCTTTCTTCATCTCCATTCTCTTTCCTTCTCTTCTCCACTCCTTTCTTTGCATCCCTTCTCTTCCCTCCTCTTCTCATTTTCTGTCTCCTTTGTTCTCCTCTCGTATTTTCCCTTCTTTTTTCTGTATTTACATCACTTCTTATTTTTCATACATTCGTATTCATTGATTGATTTGATGTTTTAAATCCACTTTATGTACAGTAAGGCTAATCGGGACTGGACCTACAGTTTAAACTGGGATCCGAACCACCATGTGCCACCGAATATCGAACACGGGAATGACCTTTTGATTACAAGGCAACGGCGCAACAACTGCGACATCTCACTGTACAGTATTTCTGTCCACTATTATTAAATTTTTCTTAGTACCCACAAAATACGGCGTGACAACACACATTCTGCATGAGCACAGCTTCGGTATCTTTGATACAATATTTGCTAACTGATTTAATTCTGAGTGCGTATTTGGTTTACATAAATTAGAGGGTGTATAATGCATGAGTTATTATTTATGCACCAATACACGCCGCTGATGCATACATACACGTAAATAGTTAATGATATACACACATCACACACGCTTGAACTCCCGTGAAATAGTGGAAATTAATTTTTATTATTTTTTTTACGTTGAATATGTATCTCTCTAGGTTAATCGTGATTATGAGCATGAGTGATGAAGTAGAGAATGAACATACATAAATATATTGCTCAGGATTCGACACGCTATATACTCCATTAAGCGAACAGTTCATAAAAATATGTTGATCCCAGTAACAAGCTGGAGTGTACTAATGATGCACTTTTCTTGCATAAAAATAAACACATAAATGAATTAAAAGGTACCTTAATGCGCTTTTATTCAGCGACAGTGTCTGGTTACCTTCTCGTCTCGATACCAACACGACATTCTATTCCCTGAAATGACTGTATTCATCTTTATTGTAGCATCCAAGGCGTTTTTCTTTGTTTTTATTTACGATGTATATTGAGAATTTTTGACACCGAAAATACCCCTAGAGAGCGCTGTTATATGTATATTACATATAACACATCTGTGTAAATGATACAATTTGTTTTTACAAGATAAAAGCAGCACTATAACAGGTTAAAAAATAAGGTATAAGTGTACAAAAATAATTTTACCTTTGGATACTTACACTACCGTGCATCAGTAATAAATACAATAGCACATAATGTATTGCATACTAAATATAGTACTATAAAAAATTTCCAACTGATATTTTCACTTCCAAATATCTCGGATTTCTGAATATTTTTATAATTATATGGTAATATAAATGCTATAACATGTTGCCTGTGTAAAATGGTTCCTCTTGGTAGTTAGTTAGCCGAACTTCGGAATTGGGAAAGGAATTTCTTTTCTCTGGTACTTATTGCCATTGTAGTAAAGATCTTTAGATATTTTGATTTCGTTTCTTGTAAAGAAGTAAGTGTTTCAAGTACATACAAATTTGAAAGTGTTCGTATGTGGAATTGTTTTTAAGAGACGTGTCTATGTTTCGATTGTATGTGCATTTGCCTAAATTTGCAATTCTCCTTCCGTACTTTTTTTTTTTAATCTCTGATTGTGGCGAATTCCCCCAAACTTGAATGTCATACTCCAAAATGCTTTCGAAGCTTGCACCGAATTGAAAGTGTTTTTACAAAGTTCTTAATTGATAATGGATAATGAATGAACTGATGAAATGTATACCTAGGTAATTGAGCAAACCAAATTATACAATGATACAATGCCCAGTGTTCGAACAAGACACCTCGGGCTTTGTAATGCGTTACTCTGACCGAAGACCGGCAGAAGGTGCTTCTATATTGTCCAGGCTTTAGCAGAGGAGAAAGACTAAGCGATGAAGACGGATAAAGATTGAGAGGCTTGAAGCTTTCACTGAGGTGAACTGTAACCTGGTCCTGTGCACACATTCTGTCATTAGCTAAGGTCCATCAGGAATACCAAGGAAGCGTCTGGGCATATTCCCAGGATGTAAAAAACTTGCCCTGGAAATATCGAAGATATAACTAACCGTTTGACGTACCTTGGTCTGCAAGTTATACGTGGAATTGTTAGCTTCGGTCTGAGCCCTGTAGATTACATTGTACAATGTATTAGGAATTTCCAAACGGCTCACTGAATGGCTAGTTTGTATGAATCTGAAGGCCTCACAGATGGCGTAGTGGTAACGTCGTTGCTTTATAATCAAGGGTTCCCGAGTTTGATACCCGGTGGAGGCACATAGTGGTTCGGATCCCACTTTAAACTGTAGGTCCATTCCCTATTAACCTATCTGTGCATAAAATGGACTTAAAACAACAAATCAATCAGTCAATCAGGTATGAATCTGGGCGTATTTTACAAATGGAATTTCGCGCCTCTGAGAGGAGGGGTTGTTAAATGTAAATTAATCCTTAAAAGAGACTACATCACGAATTAACTGTGCCACATGTAAAGTTTAGAGACAACAATTACGAAACAGAATAAGAGAGTTTCCTCAAATATACTGCTAGACTAGTCCTCCTAGATTTAGCTCTAAAGTTATTCAGTTAACACAGTCACAATATTAATGATTTATCCTCACTTCAGGGCCTCCTTTCCTTCAAAACCATGCATTATATGTATTGTGTGTTTGATACCAGAATGTACCTCAAGCAAAACTACAACTTTTTGGAGTTTCAATGCTTAATCTTTGTATCTGTAACCTATAGTTTTCAATAGGTAAAACATCTTCAAAATGTGGAAATTTCCGGTTTGTGTGTACGTTTGGAAGGGATAGGGGGTAGCTGTGTATATGGCGAGTCAATGTTTGGACCTTCTCAGTTCATAACGAATTAACAAGCACCACCCAAATGCCTGTCACTCTTAACTCTCTCGAAGTAGACTTTTGAGTCGAATAGTGATATTGGATGACATCTTCAGATTCGCCATTTTGAAATCAAAACCATGTAACACATGACGATGAGTGAATGATGTAATGAAGTTGATGAAGGGACACGCACAGACCGGGACTCGAACAGACTGCGACTCGAACAGACCGGGACTCGAACCCGGGAACTTTCTGTGGCGAGATTGAAAGTTTGCCACCCTCAGCTACCAAACCGATGTAAGTTTTTAAGTAAGGAAATAAACAGATGCTGCCTTTTCTCTATTCTGAAGGTTATGATGCTTGGCGTATTGTCAAACGCAAATAAGAACGCACAATTTTATTCAGTGTAAGCTATTTCGTTAAATTTGAAATCCACCCCTCTTTCTTCTCTCTCCCCTAAAACTATAATATTCAGTAATCAAGAAGTAAAGAAGACGGTTTTCACTTTATGAATTGCGCAGAGTTTTAACCGTCAAGTGACCGGGTAAAGTATTGTATTTTATGAAGTAATGTGCATTAGAAATCGGGGAAAGGCCGAACTTACATGCAATTTAATAAGAGGGATTCAGCTGATATTAACTGTAAAGATATAATCTTGTATTGTAACATATGTTACAGTTGGTTATAAATTGTTTACTTTCATTATTTACATAATATAAATATCGTCACAATGATACGAAAACGTGTGCTAAAATTGCAACGAATAAGCAGAGACTATAATGTGAAAATTTCATCCTCATATAGCAAATAGTTTTTGTGAAAGTGGAACATGAAGTTGCTAACATTGTCCAGATAGGCAATAATTGAAAATCCCCTTAATTCACCATCAAATGAATTATCCTCTGCAAGGTTATGAGTGTACTAAAAATAGCATATATACGTCAGTTTAATTATTTACGACGAATAAGCTGAGTGGAGATGATAAGTTGTTATTGTTTACAGGAGAGATGCAAGTTGCGTCATCTCTTCTCATATCGTGCGTATGTAGATCGTTTCCAATGCTCACCCTTGAAATATTCACGTGCATATATTCCCATTGATGCTTTATAATATGCAACTAATTTCCATGTGCTTTGCTGGTCTCTTCGCATCAATATTACACCGTACATATCCCTCCCGTTCAAGGTTTTGACTGTTTACTCATTTTGTTGATACAGGTTGTCCCTTTGTCATGGGTTTGATTAGGTTTTCTCTTTGTACCGATTGCTGCTGGTTACTTCTGTTGTTGTGGGTATTATTCATGAATGTTTAATATATTTTATCTCTATGCGCTCACGGATTTGGAATTTAAATTTTCCAATTTGCACTGTTCGACGTCACGGTTATATTTCTGGTATGATTGACTGATTCCAAACTGTTTCAATGGATCATCTACTGAAGTTTTTTATGCTTGTGAAATGTGTATTTTTGATTGTTAGACACTTTTTGTTCTGTGATGAAGACACATAATAATGTACATATTTCTTTTTCTATATCCACGTTCAATTTGCTAGGTTGGTGAACTCAAAGTAGGAAATTTTCGCATAATGTCCCTGCATAAAGTATAATATCTTGACATATTCATAATTATTTCATTACTGAATTGGCTTATGTGAATGTTGTTTGTTGAGGGTGAAAATACTTTTAAATGTTGCTGGATTGTAAAACCGGAAGAGAAATGTCACTCTTTGTCAGGAATAGCTGAGGAATTTTTGGTATTCTTGTGAAATCCTTCTGTCTCAGGTAAAATATGATTTATAGACATAGAAGATCCCTGACGTTTTACAGACCATGGGTAGATAGGTTAAGGGGTGCGGGGAAAAGCACCTCCCTAGAAAACTCAACTCTACTTGCGGAGAAGTCCGAAAATAGATTTTTCGATGAATATATGACCACATGTGAACATCAAAATAGCAGGTGTACCACCACGACAGTGAGAGCGTTGTTAATCCGCCATCTTGGAGGCAACAAACAGAGCTATTCAACCCAGTTGGTAGTCTGTTAGGGTCAGTAATCGAATTCAGAAACAATAGGGTGATTCAAAAGTCTCCATACACGGGGAAATCCGATTTAAATGAGTGATTTAAATGAGTGCTCGATATTCCCACAATACAGAACACGTGCCAGTTCCTTTTGCCCATTCTCGGTGATTTGAGACCATACCTTGATACACTACTTCATATGGAGAATAGTCTTTATTGTTTTCTCATTGCTCTTGGTATCTAAGAGGCGAAATTAATCTGGGGAATAATATCTGTGCTGTATTTTTCAGACGATATCTTCAATCATCGCCTGCAAGATATATGAAAGTACATGTGGGTTATTACATGAAGAAAATTTTGAATCACCCTTTGTTATAAATACAAAATAAATACTAGGTTATTAAAATTTAATATTAATCTGGAAGATTAAGATATACCACAAGTTCACATTTATTCTACGTGCGTATTTTCCTTGCATATTTGGGGTGTAAGGGGTGACCTTCCACGTAGTACACCCAAATGTCAAACTCACTCCACGTTAGTACACCCTGGACTGAAGACTAACGAGGCTCTGGCGACTGGCCCCATGGCCAGTATAATTTTGTTTGTATTGTCCTGTTGTCCTTATATGTCCTGAGTGCCCCTTTAGAGCCTCAACTTTTAAAAGAAGTCAGAACATTTTAAGAGTTTTAATTACGCAACGTTAGAGTTGTTCTTTGTAATGTTAAGGTGCTGGCCCCCTTATAATGTGACGGGAGCAAAATAGCCTAAGTGCTGACGCTCCCACAATTTTAAAATCAAATTTAAATTCAAATTTCTTGCATATTTCTTATGTAGCAATTTATACAATACATGTCCTGTGAGTAAGGTCATTGGAGTACATTAGTGGGGTAATTTGGATAGCTTAACAGAAAAATTGAAATGAAGGAAACATTCAGAAAGCAGAACATTCAAATAAGCACATAAATTGCATGATATTAATGCACATGGATATTACTAAAATGAGTGATAATTTTTAACGCCTAAACCAGTTTGGTTCTTCCTTACTCACCTTCTGAACGAAAAGCTCGGGTCGTTTCTTTCAGATTAGTAGAAATATCCACAAATCTTTATGAAACCGAGAACTATAATATGACATCCTTAATAACCAAACAGGATGCGCAAAACCTTATTTTTATCGAAATAGCGCCACTATCAGATTTTTCCCGCATCAGGCTATGTTACATTAAACGCCTTAATTTCTATGAAAAATCACTTTTGCTTAGGTGTCCGTCGCTACCCACCCCATCTCCTACACATTCAAGAAGTATATTTGTTTTCGTTTCGGTTAATAGTGGGGAGGAGCTATAACAAAGCCCTCATTGTAGTTAATTGAGTACAACGAGGTAGAGAGACATAGAGAGGAGAGAGAGAGAGAGAGAGAGAGAGAGAGAGAGAGAGAGAGAGAGAGATAGGCAGGCATAAGAAATAGAAGAGCTAGCATTTACTCTCTGTTTGAAGCCCATAGGTTTTGAGAAATGAATCAAGCTCGGACGCATCCGTCCGTATTACACACAAAATGGGAAGGAATATGTTTCGCTCCGGCCACCAGGGCGCGTTGCTGTTGCTGACGCTGACAGTTTGTGCGTCTGCAGCAGAAGTTTTCGCTGATGGGCCACTGGGAAACATGAAATGGGAGGATTGAGGTCATAAGAGATCTGGTCCAATGACCGACCCACATTTTGTTTTTTGTTTGCGTCATGCCTGATAAATGTGATTCGTTTGTATCAATCTTTTTCTTCCCATTTAACATTCCGTGACGTCACGTCCGTTCCAGGCGTACGTAGAGGGCGCTGAAAACAAGAACGCTTCTTTCTTGTTTTTGGTGTTTCTTCCGATCGGCTCTTTTTTTTTTAAATGGCCACCCCGCACGGTTTGAAATCTGCGGCCAGCAGTTATAAATTCGAACTGGAAAGTCGTTCATTAGTTTTCTAGTTTTTTCGCATTTTCCTCTTTCCCCTTCATTTGCTTCGAATAGCATCAGCCGTCAATGTTACGGACGTAATGCATTGCGTAACCTTTTCTTCACGTCATTTCCAGATTGCCCCTTGCCTCCTCCACCCTCCCTCTCTTAGTTTTCTGATCCTCTGCGTCCACTAACCGCATCATTTGTGACAATGACCACTCGTTTTTATTCCCTCGTCCGCCATTAGCGAAATATCAAAAACATTTCCTTTGCTTCTGTTCACAAGGTGAAGAAATACACTCTCCGCTTTTTCTTGCTTGATGTTGCTTGATACGAAAGTTTCTTATTTCTGTGGCCTTCAAATGCCAATTATCCAAAACGGCACCTATTATAACTAAAGGTCTTTTCTACTGTTAACGCCAGTTGATCCTAATGCTGGCAAGGGAAGTCTGTGCATTGGTGCCGAACAATGAGGTACTATTGGCATATATAGTCATATGAGGACCAGAGAAACGTAACTCCAGAAAAGCATAGCTCCAAATACTAGGTCATTCAAATATGACCGGGACTGATTATTTTTACCAAACCCTTTATTGTCAAATACTTATTTGCACATGTCAGCCTTTATAGTACTCCCCTCCAGAGTCCATACATTTTTTCCAACGTTCTGGAAGCATCTTAATGTCCTTTTCATAAAAGTTTTTCGGTTGGTTGCGTATCCACTCTCGAACACTGCCGATGACGGCGTCCTTATCCGCAAACCACATCACTTCCAAGTCTGATTTAAGCCTTCCAAACACTTGAGGCCAAATCGTGACTGTATGGCGGGTGTGGCAGAAGGTCCCATTTCAATTTGCTGAGGTTTGCCATAGTTGTATGAGGCCGTGCATTGTCTTGAAGGAAGGCTACTCGCTTTCCACCTCTCTTCCGCTTGGATCGGATCTTTTCCTTCACTTGTGTTGTCAGGAGTTCTGAGTAATAAGCTGCAGTGACTCTTCTGGCATCTGTAAGATAGTCTACATGCATAACCCCCTGCCAGTCCCCTAAAAACCTTGCCATCACTTTTCCTATCGAACGGGTCCTCCGCGCTTTCTTGGGTCTGGGAGACCGGCCTCTCTGAAGTACTTACACCACTCAAACACACGGGTTCGTGAGAGACACTACTCCCCATACTGTTGTTTGAAATTTCAGATGGCTGGACGTTTTCTCCAACGAGAAATTTGATCACAATGCGTTGTTCCACGCTCCGCGGCACCTTCTGTTCGCTCATCACTCTAGCAATACTCAGACACGACTGAGCAGGTTCTAACCTGCGCAGGACAGTGTTGCCACAATCTGTAAGCACAATTTCCCTTTGCAAGGGGTAAAATTTCCCTTTTTCGCACATTTTTTCCCTTCATCTAAAGAATTAATAATAATAATAATATTAATTATCATCGTTGATCCATGTTCGTATGTATGTATAAAAAGTTAAATAATTTAACTTTGAAATGGTACCACGCCAGTGGTCCCGGGTTCGAATCCCGGCCTGGAATGGCTGTGTGTGAGTGTCCATTCATAAATTTCATCATATCATCACTCATCCCCATCTTTGGAATTAACCACCCACTCCCAAAGCCGGGACATAAGGGTGAATGGTCAATAACCTCCAGCCCCAAACGGTAGCCAGATGAGGACCAACCCAAATTCCACCCTTCCTCTCAGAATAAAGTATACTACGACAGTTTTTTTTAAAAAAAATCTCAATTTCAAAACTGGAATCTCTTATAATGTTTAATATAATTAATATTGAGTCTGTCGTAAAATTTCCCTGAAAATTCGTTTTTTTTTCATAGAATTTCCCTTTTCCCTGTTCACTTAAAATTAGCTCAAAAGTTCCCTTCAAAAAGGGAAATTTTCCTTCATGTGGCAACACTGGCGCAGGGTGGGGGTTGTGGCTCTATTCTCCCAAGGACGCACAACTGCTGCGCATGGCAGGTTGTTTGAAAGAAAGTCAGTCCCGGTCATATTTGAATGACGTTGTATATTCTTCAGAGAAATTAATCTTCCTACGCACGATATGTTGGAATCAATTTCTATCCGTTAAAATTAAAATATAATACCTCATATTGCATATTGGAGGGAACTGATAAGTACTCTGTAACCATTTAAGTACAGAAAGTACCTCGCTCCAATGCGTATCCTAACCCCCTTTTCCAAACGTCTATGACTGAAACAAATTTTGGATTGATTGATTGATTTGGTTCATTATACTTCAAATTTCTACCACTTTTGGCTAATTGCAAAGATGAGGATAAGTGAAATTGATGAAAGCATTCTCACAAAGAACACTTATACCCAGGCCGGGATTCGAACCCGCGATCTCTGGCGTCGTAGCGCGATGGGCTAAAGCACATTTTCGAAAATACGCATTAGGACTAGAATTCAGGAGTTCTCCGTGTTTGATTCCAGATTGACGAACAGTGCACTGTGACTTGGATCTAGTCCCGATTAGCTTCCGACTTAAAATCAAGTTCGCCTCGAACTTTTTTTTCTTTCTTTGTCAAGTCCATACCTGACCCGAAGACAAGAATGCAGTTGTCCTTGCTGAAAATTTCAGTCATTGTCCTTTCCTTACGGGGGGCCATGTTTTAACGATACCCCAAGTTCCTTATCTTCCGTTCGCGTGCCTACAAACGATTTGGCATCGCTCTAGGCATATTTTTTCTTCCCCTGTACTTTGTCAGTAGTCAAGCCGGAAACGCATTTCGTTCATAAGAGATCGGCGTCGGCTTGATTTAATGGCATTTTGTTGGGAACCTGATTTCTCTCTCTCTCTCTACCGCCTCGGCCCTCAATTTCGCTTAACCTTGGCGACACGGCGCGGAATGTGTCATTCATTGCATTTTCTCACGTCTGTAAATTGCCTTAATTCCTACACGCAGACCGGCAATATTAAAATTTTTGGAAGGATATAATTGATTGCTTGATTTGGTGTTTTAAGTCCACTTTATGCACAGTTTGGAAGGATATAAGTAGAGGAAGAAGTGGTAATATGGAACACTGCTGATAATATGGGACACGTTTACTAATCCATATATACTGCACTCGAGAGGTGACAACTAGAGCTTGGCTTCTGCGATAGCATATTCGCCTTGTAATCAAAGGGTCCCGCGTTCAATAATCGGTGGAGGCACGTAATAGTACATATCCCACTTTAAACTGTAGGTTCAGTCCCTATTAGCCATCTATAAATAAGATAAAGTTTCCCGTGCATATAGCACCGTGCCATGAAGGCACATTATAGGGGATGTGTGATAGGCCTTACATAGTCTCGATCTCGACCATTTTGGAGGTTATGTGATCAGCGCCACGCTCCGTTCGCCTTTACCATGGTTGCCCAACACATATCCATTGATTTGAGGCTGGGTGAGGCCCAGAGTCGCTTTACGCGGGGACAACGCCAACATTAGAATACTCACCCCGGGAATCGAACTCGGGTCTCCCACGTGTCGACATGAAATCTTTTTTTTTTTTCTCTCTTTACGCCGCATGTTTAACATTATATGTTCAAGTAAGTATGAAAGAAAACATGTATTTCAGTCCCGGGATTCAAACGCAAGTCTCCTATTTTGCTCTGTTTATTATAGGATGATATATACGTCACTTGGGTTAGCTAGGTTCGTGTTGTATTCTGTGTTAAGAACATTGATAAATTAGGCCAGAATAACCACTTGCCTTGTTGAGGTGGCGAAGTAATATTCGTTCCTCTGAAGCATCCTTTCTGGGATTCGCCTCAACTCCAATCTTCATATTTTGTCTCTACGTCTTGGTAATTTACTTTAATTTGAGCGTGGCGATGGTTGCATTGTGCATTCCTCGTAACGAGAGGAGAGATTTCGTACGTTAGACAAAAGAGGTGAGCTTACGGTTCAGTGTCTTTTCAGTACTTTTTCCAATAAATATGCAAAACTACAAAAAGAGGACACGCGTGACTTTTCAGACATGCGAACTACCAAAAATTAAGTTTTCATCACAGTGTGCCCAAATTACTAAACTAGTAAAAACTTTAACGTAATTTTACCGTGAAATTACCCGCAGCTAGGACGCTAGTAATGGTAATTTCTTTAACCGGTTATAGCAAGTGCAGAAAACAACAACAAAGGACGTCATAAGCAGAGGCCAATCAATGCTTTAGCGTTCTTCGACTTTCATTTGTTTCGATGCAGTACTCTCCAGTGACAGTATAATAAACCCGTTGTTACTCTAATATTAACTTTTATGTAAATTATTTTACACTTTAGTATCAATGTGAACCCCTCACAGTTTTTCAATAGTTCTACAATGCATCTTAAATTATTGTCGATATGTACGGCATGTGTAATTTAGAATTTGAAATCTGTGTTATAAATTTCTTTTTTATTTTCCGTGAAATTCTGTAAAATTACGTTACTGTGAACCGTAAGTATCGCCGTAAAGTGACGAAACTTTTTTGAAAGTGTATTTACACCGATAACGTAGTTTTGTACTTGATTTATGAATCGATTTGGTTTATTTTACTTCGCTTTCTTCAACTTTTGGCTAATCGCGAAGATGAGTATGAGTGATGATATGATGAAGGGACACTCACATATGTCTAGGCTCGGGTTCTGAACCAGGGACCTTGTGCTAACCAATCCGCCTTGGAGGGCGGCGTAGTGTTGTACTCTCTTTCGAATCTCGGTGGGAGCAATACTTCAGATACCGGACTCCGTGGCGAAGTGGTTAGCACAGCTAACCATCACAGCCCGGTAATGGGTGTTCTTTGTGAATCTCTCTTCACCAATTTCACCATATAATCGATCATCCTCATCTTCGCGATTAGTCCAAAGAGGCAGAAAGAGAAGTAAAAATGAAATAAATTAATATATCCAGTTTAAAGCGTGAGTCAAGTCCTGATAAAAGGTATCTAAGCGTAAAGTTTATTTTAAACACCCGCTGAGCGCCCACGATCTATCAACAGAAGGTTCTCACTGAAGTTAGGCCATGATTATCATCATTCATTCTCATAGTCAAAATTGGCAGAAAAGCAAAGCAAATAAGAAAAATATAACAACATTAAAGCAAACTTTGCAGATTACTTAAACAGGTTTTTGAAAAAGGTTACGAATGTTTATAAAATGAAATATTTTCTGAAATTTTCAATATTTTGTACTTTTTAAATGCCATTTTCCTTTTTCTTGTTATTTATTTTCCTCTCTGTTTCCTTATCTTAATTTTCTTTCTTCTTCTTGTACTTTTTCTCATCCGCTTCGTCATTCTCCAATATTGTGCTTTTCCTTTTCTTTCTCTCCAAATCTTTCTTCTCTTCTTTATTCCTTCTTTTCTTATTATTTCCCTTAGTTTGCTTCTAATTTCCTTTCTCCTTCTTACTCTAAACCTCTCTCCCTTTCTGTCCACCTTTCACTTCTCTCCCTGCCTGTGTCCATCATCAATCTATCTCCACTTTAAACAATCAATCATCATAGTAAATGCTTATTGGAGATGTTTCAAAACTCATGTAGGCTATCTTGGTGGGCGAAGGTGATTTTACGGTTGGGTAAAGCCCACCTTTGTTCACACAGTGGTGACGCCCCAATTCTACACCTTTCCTAGTCAGGAAATGCAGGCTGAACAACTGTCATTGGTACATAAACTCCAAGTATATGCTTCTTCTGATTTGATTTCTGAGATGAAAAGTGCTAACTTGACTGCAAGATTTTCATTGCCTTCAAGATTTGCTTGTCCTTGCTTGCCTGCCCTGGCCGGAGAACGAGGGAAAGGCTGCAACGCCGGTTATGACGTCATCACGGGGAAAAAGTGGGGGAAAGGGGAACCCAGAAGTGGAGTGGAAAGATAAACGCATTTCGGTTCACTTCCCCCATCTACCGTCTGTTGATAGACATGCCTCGAATGGCTCTTCCACCCCTCCCCCCCAGAACCCTTTTCTGCTGGGAACTGTGGGGCGCATTAAACAAAACCGTGCCTGGTGAGCCGAAATCAAAATGGCTGCCTGATGGAGGAAAGCAGATAATATGTGGGGCTTTGTGCTAAGGGTTGAAGCGAACTGGACAAGCTTCAGAGGGTGCAGACTTCCCTTCCCCACTGCCACTCAAATTGGTTAAGTGTGCTTGTCTTTGTTTCCCAGTTCTGTCGAACCGGTTTTGAAGACGGTTTTCTACCCTCTCGCGTTATCACAATTGACTTCGGAGTGGTCATGTAACGTCCGGGGGAGACCAGCTTTCAGATCACCATCTAAACATTTCCCCATTTGACGAACAGATAATGTAAGCGTTAGTTTTTGAGACTGCTTGCCCGCTCCAGTTGCCATGGCAGGATCAAGGACAAGCTATTGTGTGGGGAATCAACCCTTGTACCCCTTCCCCCATTAGACTCACAGCATGTCTCCAGAGCAAAAGCCTTTCACTGAAACTTGAAATTTCTCCTGCGTCAAGGGTTCTCCTAGTTTTTTTTTTTCTAATTGGGCTTCTACGGTAAATGAGAGATGGGTATCTCATTCACTTCTCTTGACTTTTGGCCCCCTAAAAGAACTTTTCCAGTGAAGGTGAGTGCACCAGAATACGATGTGCATTCATTTGAACTGGGGGTACCTAATTTACCTCTGCTCTTCAGTGGTGCTAAATACATGGAAAAGATTTTTCTTTGAAAACCACGCTCTTGTAACATCAAATTCAAAACTGTTTTCTCGGATCCATGGGATAATGACTTCGAAATTATATGATTGAGTGAGCAGTTTGTCTTACTCATACACAAACGTACGCACGCAGAAGAAGCTGTAGCCACAAGCATGTAATTTGGCGCACGGAAATACTAAGTTACATGGGCGTCCGGAAGGGGGGGTGGCAAGGGGGGCCGTGTCCCCCCTGGAAAATGAAAGTCATCCAAAATTTTATGTTTCACACATATAATTTCATTTTAGCCACAATAATATGTGTTAATTATTGCATGAACACCATAAATTCAAAATTAAGCAATTTTTTTTAAGGAAGCAGCACTATTTTTGGGGAAAATGCGCCTTGTTTGCCCCCCCTGGAAAAAAATACCTACCTTGCCTCTCCCTGGAAAAAATCCTGCAGACGTTCATGCCAAGTTAAGATTCTAGCATATACAACAGTATACCGTGCCGGAACCATTTTTGCTAAGCGATAATAAAACTAAAGAAAAAGATAACGAATGTGTCAAAAACTAGCAACCAGAGGGAGCGGGAAATCCCATTTTAATGAGATCATTACGCACACACGTGTGTAAATACCAAAAAGAGAATTGTTATCGGGAAACGGATTTTTAATAGCGAAATCGGATTTTTTTTAAATTTCAGAAGCAGAAATTATTAATAGTAAAAAGGGAATTATAACTTGGAAATGAGATTTTTTAATAGCGAAAAGAATATTGATTGGGTTACAGAAATTTTTGATTGCGAAAATGCAACTTTTATGTGGTATATATAACGAAACTCAAAACTCGCTTCTATAAGTCTGGCACAGCTCATTACTACAGACTGGAAGTGACCTAACAGGAGGAGTTGAAGCCACGCCGGGATGAAACCTAATCCCACAGATCGCGTCCTCCCCAAACCTTCATTCCACTTTTTTCTTTCCTTTCTTCATCTTCCCCAGCCCCCATTTTTAAAAGCGGGATGCGGAGGCTAATCCGAACTGATTTGTCGACTCAATATCGAAGGATTTTTCCCCCTGTTCTTTGCTTCTGGTCCGTTCCTCCTGACAAAAGGGGAGAAAAATGTAGAATGGAACTCGGAAGACAACAGCAGCAAAAAAGGAGAGTGTTTTAAATGTTTTGCAGCGTTCGATTCCCAGCTTCCGGTCTTATTCTTATCCGGGCTTAATTCAGTCTTCTTAGTCCGGGTTCATTTCGGCGACTCAGCGAGCCGAAAGGACGAAGAGTCGAAACAAATCCGTTTAATCCTGAAATGCATTTGGAAGCTGCGTGTATTTGTGTGAATGGATGTCAACGTTGGCTCTTCTAGCTGGAATTTCTTATTCGTCGTGACCTCATCTCTTGGATGAAGGCAATAACAGTGTTACACACTGATAATTGGTGTAAGTATATATGAGCGAGGGAGAGAAAGGGAGAGAAGGAAACGCAGAGAAAGGATGAGGAGAAACAGAGAGAGGAAGAGAAGGGAAAAGAGAGGCAGACTAAGAAGGGAAAGATTGAGAGGCAGAGAGGAAAAAAGGAGAGAAAGAAAGCGAGAGAAATGAAGCAAAGGAAGGAGAAAGAAGCATAAGGAAAGCAGAGATACAGAGGAAGGGAGAGGAGGAAAGAGAAAGAAGGTATAGAGAGGGAAAGAGAGATAAAGAAAGTGAGAATAAAAATATAGGAAACAAAGGAAAGAAAAATGGATATTAGGAGAGACAGAGATAGAAACATAAGTAAAATAGAGAGAAGGAAGAGATGCCCAATAAAGGAAGAGAAGGAAAAGGAGGGACAAAGAAACTGAGAAGAAAATAGAGAGAGAAAGCGAGAGGGAGACACAGAAAAGGAGAAGGCAAGGAGGAGAGGGAAAATTAAGAGGGCCACGGAACTAAGGGAGACTTGGAAACAGATATCAAAGAAAAAGAAAATGCAGAGAAAATGGAGGGAAGGAAAAGAGACACATTTCTCTCTAGAATCGCGCAACGGAGACTATTGACGGACTATGGCACTATAATTCCAGTGTGAGCCTGTTTTTGGGATGACTGGCCTTAACTCAGACATTTGAAATAATGTCTGTATATAATTTATATTATCATTGGTTGGAGTAATATAGTATTAAATGGAACGACGGCGGTCAGTCGCGTCGATAGGGCGTCTGACCGAGACGCGGAAACCTGAGAAATGCAGAAATGACGATCTGGTCTGTCAAAAGTCCCTGGATTGACAGCTGTTGAGCACACACGGCGACTAAAGTGTTATGCGGAATACATAATTCCTATTATTGAAATCCTGTCATGAAAACATAACCTGTATGTGCCTTCCAAGCAACTCACCTCTCTAGCGGAGTCCTTAGCACAACGCGCTACGACGGCAGGAGTCCCGGGTTCGAGTTCCGGGCTGCGCATGGGTGTTCTTTGTGAATGTCGCTTCATCAATTTCATCCTCATTGTCGCGATTAGCCAAAAGTGGCAGAAACGCGAAGTAAAAGAAACCAAATCATTCAGTGTTCCACGCTGGGCGCTAGGTAACACTGTCGTTGTCTAATGGTATGTTTTTTCAGCGCTGCTTATTATTAAGATGGAAAATAGTGAAATGATAATAATAGGAGGGAAATTAAGCATCAGCATTAAGATTGCACTATTTTACCCTGGACAGAGTTTTAACCTGCTATGAGTTGACGAACTGTATCTTTGCGAGAGTGAATCGTGACCCAGCCGAGCTGCACAGTGGAAAGGAGTGGGTCTACAGGTTGTATTATATTTGCCTTCTGTCCTTACTATCAACCAACGATACTGACTATGGAGAATCCAAGTTACTCGCAACTGAACTGAGAGAATCTAGTAGGGGAGAAAATGAGCGAAATGAGCGAAAGGAATTTGACGAAAGACACCAGAGAAAATCTGATAAACAAGCCTGAGAAAATCTCATAAAGAAACCGGAGAATATAGACAAAACAAACGAAAGATCAAGGACAAATTAAGCGAGATAAATGCGGACAAACAAACCAGGGAAAAAGGGTAAAAAAAAGCGAGAGAAAAGATGCAAAGGGGGTGGAACATTTGGAATTTGAATTTAAAATTTTGGGTGCGTCAACACTAAGGCTATTTTGCACCTCAGTTAAGAGTTGAGACCAGAAAGGGGCACTCGGCACACACAAGGATAAGAAACAGGACAACACAGAATTATACTGGCCATAGGGCCAGACGCCAGAGCCTTGTTAGTCAGCAAAATGCAGTACAGGGTGTACTACGTGGAAGTGAGGTTGACAATTGAGTGTACGAAAGGCTGTGGAAAACGCAAGAGGAAAAGAAAGCGTGTAGAAGGAACAAATCGGACAAATAGTGGGACAATAATGCGGAGGTATCAAGAGGCTAAAGAGTGTAAAAAAAAAGGAAAGGAAAGAAAAGATAGAATGAAAGAGAAGAAACAAGCGAAATAAAATGAGAGAGAGAGCCAGGAATAGAACAAGAGAAAAGAAAGAACAAGTATGAAAGATAAATAATGTGGGACAGCGATTGAGAAAGAGGAAGGGATTATGAAATAAAGAAAAAAAGACGGACAAGGCAGAAAGTCACGACAAAGAGGGAAGGAGAAAGAAAAGCATTCCTTTATTTCCAAAACTTCCTCTTCAACTTGGAGCAGGCCGCAGTTTGCTTTCGCTCTTCGATCCTCCGACAAATGGACTCCGAAGGAAATGAGTGTACTTTAAACCCTCATTTATTTCCTTCGGGATTCTTTCCTTTGAAGTTTCTAACAGTTCCTCCGCGAGCCCCACCCATATCATCCAAGCTACATTTTTTTCATTTGACTTCTTTTTCAATTCCCAAGAGTAATTTATGTTGTCGTGTCAAGCTTATAATCAAATATATATCTTCAAGTGCTTCGTGAACGTCACTCTGATTCAGGCTTACTGTAGTTTTCCCCGAGTCATTTCTGGCGAATGCAGACATGGTTTACCTTGTCAGAATATACAAAGCAATATATCTCTTCCGCACATCAACCGCGACAAGTGTACTTTCCAAAGTTTTGTTAGCGTAAGTTAATTCTTGAACCAGCTTGACCGGTTTTACTCAATTGCAGTAAGTCCATGAAAGTATCTAGTGCATAGGAAAAATTCATCTGAAATTATCCAACTGTACTGTAGTTAGAATGGTCACAAAATTACTGCCTCGTCTCCACTTCTCCCCGCCTCCTAAACCACGCCTTGCAATTCAGTAACTGCAGTAATGTACACCCCTGTTTACATATATAATGAGGCACACTTTGTAGGGTTGAGAAGTTGAAGAATGTGTCACTTTTTCTGAACAGGAGGCTACAAGGGAGATCGTAGCATCTCTCTGACTTTTGTTCCTAAAGATTTAAAATGTAGTAAATTTGAGTTTTGAATATGACTAAGATGGACGAAAGATTAACATCTTATGTGTGTGTGTGAGAGAGAGAGTGTGTGTGTATCAATGTAAAGAATAACGAAGATTTAGTTACAATTATGTAGTAAAGTTATTAATTTCTATGGGGAAGTTACTAACTGTTGTTATTTTTATGCGAATACTTGTATACAAGTGATAGGGCACGCTGAGGAGCTTACTGACATGTTGAAATATGACCTCATATTTGATTTTGCGTATCACTTTTTTTCTCAAGTCAGTTACTTTACCTCCGGCTTTGTCGAGTGATTCAAGGTTGGTTTTGCTTTCACTGCCCCCACATCTAGTAGAGAAGCCAGTAGCAAATATTGGGCATATAATAATGGTATCTATTTCAGTAGTAGGGAATTATGTTACATGTCAAGTATCGTCGTCAGAGTGTGGGCTCACGTATGGATGGAGGACTCTGCTTGAAGTGTCAAGGATGCTAATATTTATCTCCCCTCTCTCTTACTTTATATTTATATTTATCTTTGTCTCTTCCTCTGTTTCTCTTTATTTATCTTCTCTCTTTTGTCCTATATTGCTCTATAACTTTCTCCTATCTCTTTCTCTTTCTAGCACGTCCTCTCTATTTCTTACTTTAATTCATTCTTCTCTTTCTTTCTATCTTTACTCTGTATCTACTCTCTCTCTCTCTTTCCTGTTTTCCCCCTCTCTCTTTGTTCATTTCTTTCTCCCATCTATTTGTCTTCCTTTCTTTCTCTCTCTTTCTCAATTCTTCCCTTTTTCTTTTCCCTTTGTTTTCTCTTCTTCCTCTCTTTTCTTCGTCCCCTCTCTCTATCTTTCTATTTCTCTATTTTCTCTCTCTCTCTCTCTCTCTCTCTCTCTCTCTCTCTCTCTCTTTGTGTGTGATTCTTGCGCTACTGTAAATTATTCAGAAAATCCATTTAGGCTATATAAGTGCGTAAATAATTGTTAGTGGTGGGCTACAGCCCCTCCTGACCGGATGGATACGTAACAGCTAGAAACTTAAGTATAATTATGTGAAAAATTCTCTTCTCTTCTGCTAATTTTACGTTGACATTTTATGAGTATAGGTTAATCGCGGCGATGAAAATAATTAGATGAAATAGATGACGTGTCGAACAAATTTGATGTCCAGGGTTCGAACCTAGTACATCTGGCGTTCCAGCACGATGCATACAAAACGTCCTCGCACTTGCCTGACCATGCCCTACATGGAAATGCACCTGCTGTAGACAAGGGTCGAAACGGGAACCCAGCCGGCCTATGAATAATTCCATGGGCCGGCATGAATTGCATCCAGAAGTTAAATTAATTAGTAAACACTAATTACAGAGGTAATTAGTCGAGCAAATCACTAAGCTCTCCTCTTCTCTTTGCCTTTCCCTTTCTATCTCCTCCCTCTTTCCAATTCTCGGCGCCCCTCTTTGAACCTTCTTCCTCTTCGCCTCCTGAGTCGGTTTAATAATGGAGAGCACTGGAGGGAAATATGACGTCAGAATTAACACGCTAATCGCACGTGCTTTGTCGTAATTTCTGTTTGTGCTGCACCCTGGCGTGCGCTAACCGAAGCTCTCCCAGTTCCCAGGGTGGCCATGGGTGAGTGGAATTATTATAGACAAAGGAATAGGTACGTAGACGTATGCAATTGTTTTGCGGAATCGGTTTTTGATGCGTTCGCTCACGGGAGCGGTTCGTACGGTTCGTGTGTTTAATTAGAAAACAGGAAGCAAGCTGTCTGCAACCGTTAAACGTTACGGTTTTTGGGAACGTGCGAGCCTTAAGTCTCCTGAGGGAGAATGGCTTCAAGAGATGAAGTAGCAATGGTCCATCCGGGATGCTGCTCTATTGGCTCGTAACACCTCTAATTTACTTGTTAGCCGCTGTTTTATCCAATTCAAAGGTAGTGTTTCTTAATCGTTTTGATGCACTGCGGGTTAAGTGCGTACCTGATGCTGCATTCCGTTGCTAGATATTATGTGGAAACACGTTGAGACCGCTTTAACCCTACTCTAAATAATAATATACTTCAGGTGGGAAACTTAACTGTGCTCCAAATAATAACATATTTTAAGTGGAAACATTTAAGGCGTTCTAAGCAATAACATATTTCAGGTGGAAAAACTTAACGGTGCTCCAAATAATAACATATTTTAAGTGGAAACATTTAAGGCGTTCTAAGGAATAAGATATTTCAGGTGGAAAAACTTAACGGTGCTCCAAATAATAACATATTTTAAGTGGAAACATTTAAAGGTGTTCTAAGCAATAACATATTTCAGGTGGAGAAACTTAACGATGCTCCAAACAATAACATATTTTCAATCGAGAAATTTAAAGGTGCTCTAAACAATAACATATTTGAAGTAGGAAAACTAAACGGCGCTCACACAATAAATTATTTTAAGTGGAGAAATATAAAGATGCTCTAAACAATAACATATTTATGGTAGGAAAACTTAACGATCCTCAGAACAATATTATATTTTAAGTGTAGAAATTAAAGTTCTCTAAACAATAAAAACATATTTTAAGTGAAGAAATTTAAAGGTGACCTAAGCAATAACACACGTATTTCAACTGAAGAAACTTGAAGGTGGTATTTCAAGTGCTCTAAATAATGAAATAATAAATCTTAAAAGTGCTCTTTGGGGGTTCTCCGGTGCCGTAGTGGTAACGTTGTAGCTTTGTAATCAAAGGGTCCCGGGCTCGATACTCGGTGGAGGCACATTGCACAGTGGTTCGGATCCCATTTTTATCTGTAGGTCCAGTCCCGAGTAGCCTATCTGTGCATAAAGTGGACTTAAAAGAACAACAACTCAAATTATGAGCGCTTTAAACAATAGCGTTTGCAGATTTAGAAACTTAACGGTATACTAAGTAACAATATATTTCATATGGAGAAAATTATAACCCTTTTCAAATAATATAACTAATTTAAATATATATATGATAAAATATTGCATTATTACATACAATTTTATTTATTTAAATATTATATATTGTATACTTTATGCTTTACGCCGATGTTAACCCCTTTCTGCCTCCCAGATGGAGCAGTGGTAGCAATCGATACCCGGTGGAGGCACATAGTTGTTCGGATCCCACTTTAAACTGTAGGCCCAGTCCCGATTAGCCTTTCTGTGCATAAAGTGGACTTAAAACAACAATTCAATCATTAATCCCTTTCTATAATCGTGACGATGAATGATAAAATCATGAAGTGCGTTACACCATGATACGTCCATGCCATTACCATTTCTTAAATTACGCATTTCATCTGTTGATATAGTACGTTAAGTTGATAACTACGTCACAGGGGTCGGCATCTATTTTATTATATTATATATTACATTATTGTTCATTTCCTTGTTTATGTTGATTTCCTATATTTTGGATCAATAACGGGACAATGAGGATGAATAATGAACTAATGAAATGGATGATCCACAAGGGTATCAACTTCGTAGCGTGTCACACTGATGTATAGACGGCGGAAAAAAAATTCTTAAACTAATTCTTATTAATAAGTTCAAACTCACTTTGTTCCACCGCTTATATTTTGAACGACAGAAATTTTGCCCAGCACTTCAAAACAAACGATACATTTTAAAGCGTTCCTCTTCACGCGGTTTTGCAAAGTCACATGATCATACGTCATACGTGAACAGATGAAGTCGATAAATCTCACAAGTTGCGTGAACGAGATTGCTCTCAATGGAACAATTACAATCTGACAAAAATAACCTGTACTAACATATCGATCTGTAGTGACATAGATTGTGGAACAAACCGACTAGCCAATCAGGGTAACTCATATTATAATTGAATCGTTTATTTTAGAAGCTCCCAGGGTCGGATTGACAATGTGGCAATTCTGTCCTGGGCCGATAAATATATCACATATATAGCCTGCAGAAGAGCCAACGTGACGTGCTATTTCACGCAAACACAAGTCAGATTGTTTTACCTTGGAAACCATTTTTGTTACTACGGTGGCATACAAGATCACTGCACCCTCTTGCAGTACTGACTAGGGCACGTTATTTAATGTTAAACCATATTTTTTTATTTGGCGTTGGATCGAATACTTGGGTGAGATCTTTATGTATATGATGAAAATCAGCCGAAATAGACGTATAAGGTATATTTTGACATATTTGACCAATTTCGTGTTTTTACAACATATTTCTTCAATTTTCTCATAATAAGACATATTTCTGTATAATTTCGTAATTGTCTTGCATATAATCGGTTATTTTATAATTTATTCTTCATACCTTTAGCGTGACCGTTAGTTTATAATATCGATGGCAGGATAAGGATATTATAGATGAAGAAATTAAAAGCAGATACAGTATTTTCTTACCAACTAGTACAGAACAAAAATAACCCCCTTTTTTCATCCCGCCAACAATTGATAGACGTGCTAACATTACTGAGGAAAACTGTTCTCCATCATTGTTGTGTGGGCACGAGAATTACCGGGCAGGAAGTAAACAAGTTTCAGTTGGTCCCATTTCTTCACTTCTCGCTTCTCATAAAAATGAGTCAAAAGTAATAACATTCTGTACATTACAGCCCCTCATACTCTATCGGCAATCGAGTACGGGAGTTTCAAGATCACATGTCGTTTGAGCCATGCGCATATCAGTGTGTGGCAGTGCGAGTGAATAGAATGCCTCCTGTAAAGGAATCTGTTGCGGTTAGAAATTCGAAAGTACTGTTGTGTATATTTTTGTCTTTGGCTTTACTGGGAATATTTTTGCATTTTTCTGACATATAT
Organism: Lepisma saccharinum; assembly: GCF_977018435.1. Classification (NCBI taxonomy): domain Eukaryota; kingdom Metazoa; phylum Arthropoda; class Insecta; order Zygentoma; family Lepismatidae; genus Lepisma; species Lepisma saccharinum. The sequence goes on along the minus strand of NC_139237.1, from coordinate 51,616,909 downwards.
TGCAATTTTTATGATACAATTATATATATATTTTACAGTTTTATATAACATAAGAGTCCCTGGTCCTACTAATGACAATCAACTGGCGGTGCAACCAGGGTAGGGGATCCACGACGTCGGACAGGCCACTTCAAAGGCTCCGAAAAGCCGGAGCTAGACGCTATTATGTACAGTCGCCCGCAATAAAGAAAAATACTCTTATATCCTCGTATTCTCGCTTTCCCGCTTGGCGTTATGTAGGTTGCCTAACTCTGCAGTGAAAAACATAATCTTTACTACGTGATTACTGATTATTATAGTGAACACACATTGTTTCGGTGAGGAAACGACCTTTTTTTTAAAATTTTTCAAACATGTTTATCATTTTATTATTTTAATAGTTGTTGTAAGCCTTGTTGTGTTGTGTGTTCTTATCTATACATGCACAATACATACAAAATACGTAGGTTCATATTAAACAATATAACTTTAATACATGGAAGCCATTCACGTACATATTACACACAGTTACTATAACAACCAATCAATAACATGCTATAGAATACAAATTCTTCTTCTTCCTCTTATCATACGTCTATCATCTCCTCATGGAGTCTCTTTTTTTGTTTTAAGTGCTGATCTCACCGTATCTATCAGGAGGTCTCCTAAGTCTATTCGGTCTTCTGATTGGTGTGTGCCCAGCGTCTGTATATGGTTGATTTTGGTTATCTCTTCCCTCTGCATCCTCCGGCTGTCCTTCTGGTATCGATTCAAGGTTTGGATCAGGTAGATCTGTTGATGGGGTGTTTGGTTCACACTCACGTTTTCGTAGCCACCTGACTTGTACCGTTCGTGTCGATCCGTCGAACAACTGCACTTTATATATTAGGCTGTTGCCAACTCTAGATAATACCATTCCTGGTACATACTTCGGAGAATTTACCTTCGGGGTCTGCACCCAGACTGGATCATTCGGGAGATATGCAAGATAAGTTTTGTCAAGTCTCTTCCTCTCTACTCGGCCCCGCCGTGATCCAAGAAATGGTGGGCGATCCACTCGCCTTTCCCGTTCAGTCATATATTTATGTCTCTTGTATCGCAGTTGGTCACTTTCCCTTGATTCAACATCCTTATCTCTCATTGCCTGTGTTCGAATTCCAGCTCTCTCTTCTCTCGCCTTCTGAGCCAACTGCCTCAGATGCTCTTCTTTCTTCTCCTTTCCTTTCTGGTCAAGTTTCTTCTCCAGCTGTGCCCTCAAACCTTCACTTTCCGGTATTTTAGTATTAATATCTGCGTTATCATTTCGTTCGGACTCCGTATTTGTGAACAATGTGTTACATTGTGTTAACAGTTTTCTCCAACCCGGATGAATACTGTCCAGCCATGAACGTCCAATCAACGGATAACGCAGTTCTTCTTCACACAATATAACCGGCAATTTATACAATACATCATTCAATGATAAATCAACCAAGGTTTGACCTTTCAACTTTAACTTATCATTATTCACGCCTCGTAACGTTAGTGAAGTACAATGTGTTCGCCGATGTGGAAACAATTGTTTGAAAGACTTGTTATTAAACAGAGTAACCGTAGATCCAGTATCTACTTCACATTACACAATTCGCTTATCAATACACAAATCAACTACGCACGGTTCTGCCGAAACAAGAACATTAGTGCCATCTATAGCTTGTGCTCTTGGCTTGAAACTAACACTCCTTGTTTTTGAACGAGTGAGTGTTGCATCTTCCACTTGTGAATTGTCTATGCTTGATTAAATAGTGCAAGTATTATCTTCTGGCGGATGAGAATCGACGTGCAATAAAGACAAACCATGAAATTCGTTATGCATGTTTTGTTCAACAATAGCGTCTAAAGGTTTAATATTAGACGTGGATATTTGATCACTTGTAATTGTCTTTCTCGCAACTCCACCATTATTTTTCCTAAACTTGCATTTTACATGCCAATGACCTTTCTTTTTGCAAAATGAACATATCGAATATTTTGCTGGACAATCTCCAAGATCATGCCTTCTGGAGCATCTATCACATTCTTTAGTGCTTTTATAACTTCTATTCTGAGGATTGACAAAGTTCTTTTTGTGCGCTTGCGAGGACTGGAAACGTGGTTTAAATTTCTGTGTCCCAGAAAATGCAATCTTTTTCACGATGTATGAACATTTGTGTTTCCCGTTCAATTAATTCCATTTGAAGCACAATATCTTGACATCTTGCTGGAGTCAATGTAGGTTCAGAAAGTAATTTCTTTCTAATGGCGTCAGACCGAACGCCTACAATTATTTGCTCTACAATGGCTTCCTGTAAGTACTGGCCAAAACTACATTTTAGTGCTTGTTCCTTAACACGTACCATAAATCGTGTTGCATCCTCGCCGCTTTCCTGCATGCATTGCCTGAACTTAAAACGTTCCACATATTTGTTTATTTTCTGGCCATAATGTTTAAGTAGATTATCCCTGAGGGTCGAATACGTTTGCCGTTCGACTGGTTCAGGTGCTAGGATAGTCTTTAGCACTTTGAATGATTCAGGTTCTATAACTGCAATCCTGGCTTCATTAACATCATGAGCCAAACAAGACTGTTCAAACCTCGTTAAATAATCTTCTATTTCTTCCGAATCTGGTCGGAACTCAGAGAATAAATTCAAACCGAACATATTCATAATTGTGGTCAACTAAATATCACAATATCGTAAACACAATCCGTATCACACAGATTTGAATTTGCCTTGTACAATTATTGTAAATAATACACAAACCGTGTAATCTTGGTTCTTACCGTAGAAATTGATCAAGCCGACACAATTTCTCCTTTTATAAACCTATGCTGGAATGATGATCGTCGCGTACTCTTCGTGACGTCTTCATCCATACTTCTTCTTACGAAGGATTACCAAGAATATCCTGTACGACTGCGCCATAGATGTAAGCCTTGTTGTGTTGTGTGTTCTTATCTATACATGCACAAGACATACAAAATACGTAGGTTCAAATTAAACAATATAACTTTAATACATGGAAGCCATTCACGTACATATTACACACAGTTACTATAACAACCAATCAATAACATGCTATAGAATACAAATTCTTCTTCTTCCTCTTATCATGAGTCTATCAGTTGTTTCTACCTATTTTTAGGTAATATTGTGGGTGTCTAGGCACCCACGTGCCTATATATTACTTTTTTTGAAAAATGAAATTTGTCAATATTAGTCGATGGTTCAATTAATTACTATGTAATAGGTCTTTACTTGATTCAAAGTTTATCTTTGTGCCTCTGTAGTTTCTCAAATGTCTTACATCAGGTATCAATTGTAGAATGGGATGCGTAGACAGACCTCATTCACATACAGCATTACAGTCTTAAATGTTTTGTTTTCTAGATCCACGCTTGTTAAATTCTAACAGATGGTATGTTTTTTTCTAAAGAGACTGTGAAAGTTAGAAAATTACGCGAACAAGTCGTCGTAGATTCAAATCCTAATAAGGCAGGAATGTTGCATTACTATTCCATGCGTATCTCATCATATATTCCATGCATTCACCATTATCGTCATTGTTATCCTAGATAGGTAGAAATGTGACTCAAATTAATCAACAAGAAATTATACAATGAATTTTGTAATGCTTGATTTATCCAAAGTTGTTTGGTGAATCTTCTCACAAACTTCGTTTACGTTGTTGCCCTCTCAAATATGGTTTTACTTTTATCTTACAGCTTGACAGGCATCATTTTGTCAATACAGAGGTGATCTCGTAAAATGAAAAATTAATATATTACCTACGGTTATTATCACAACAATACAAAATTAACAGGATATAACATCTGTAATATTTTAAGTTAACTTGCTCTTGTTTAGCATGCAACTCAGTTGCACAAATTTTCAATTACGAAGTGTGACTATCTACATTTAAGAAAGGCAATGGACTTAAAGAGAAAAACATTTGTAAATGTTGCGTCCTCTACTGAGTGTATTTTACCCAAGTTTCACATCTGCGTGGCCTTAACGAATTATTGTTTCTTTGTTAATTATACTTTACATAAAGAGTCCAAAACGTTTTGGTATTACTTTTAGAGAAATAAATAGAACTGAAGGTTTTAAAACTATTAGATTAGATGTTAACTTGTACGAGGGCTGTTCAATAATTAACTAAATTTCTGAACTGACAACCAATTTCTCCGTTATGTTAACATTTTACCTGACCGAATTTCACCCACCTATTAAATAGAAACAAAAAATAGCATAATACTTGAAGAATTAAAGTGCATTAAATGTGCAAAATTTATTTGAAAATTTCCCTCCGATAGTCAAGGATAACATTTGTTGGATTCTCGTATATTGTATTGTAATTATGATAACAAAATTATTGAGCCGTGAATGATGACTTAATATTAATTCAGGGAGAAGCCTGTGTCGACGTTAATAGCTGAAAGTACCGAGTTTTACCAAAATTGCTCTTTACTTGCTTTCAAGAGAAAAGGTGAACGAAAATATGTTTTTCAAACGAGTGTGTCATTAAGAAGGGCATCAATACTTCCAGAGCCCTCTGTGATAATTTCTGAGAGTCTTCTTGTAATTTGAGCCCTGGAATTAGAAACTTCTATTTTAGCTGAAATTTCAGAACACCGTCCACGGATATTTCTAGAAGTTCGTGCATTAGTTAATGCTACAGTTTCGATTGTTTAGTGATGTTTGCAAGTTGAATAGCAGGTTGAAGAATGCATCTAGAATACTGAATACGATTTGGAATTATTAACGAAGTTTGGAGTAACGAATTTGCCTGTTTTAAGGACGGAGAAAGCAGTGAGGAATTTCGCCAGTGTAATGTAAGTTGTGGAAGTGACCACGTGCTGTTCTCTTCAAGGACCGTTTTCCTAGAACTGTCGCCCGACATAGGAAATACCGATGCAATCAAACCTAACAATCCTCACATACTTTAAAAGTATTCGCCTGCTAGGGCGTTTCGAAACGCTCCACATTGATGAGAATATAATTTCCGTTGTTTATTTGTTATTAAATTGGAAGCGGCTTGCGGAATTTCCACGGAAGAAGCCCGATGGTTTCCAGAGACGTTTTTTTTCTGTTCGCGGCGCCTCCGAACTAGCGCTCCTGTAGTTCCGGCTACCTTCGCGTATATCCGGGCATCTTCGTGTAGTTCCGGCTATTTCCGGGTATATTCGGGTGATTTCGGGTGGTTCCGTCGGTTCATGCAAACAAAAGGCACATGCTATTATTTTGTTCACACACTAAACGCAGCATGCAATCAGAAAACCTGTTAAGTATATGATTATAGATATGTATAGAATTAGATTCGTGTATAAAACAGACGTATATGATGTTGATACCGGAATAACACACTATGAACTTTAACCGTGGATTTATTTTGTGTTGCGCGTTGGGGCAAAGTGATGAATATGTTGATTCTCGATTCCCGCTCCCCCTCATAGAAATATTTGTTTAATCACCACCGTGTTACATGCAAAAACTAAGCTCGAATCACAAGGGACACTCCCATTTCCAGTTATTACAACCATACACCATGTTACGACACCGCGTAAAATGAGCACCCACCACAAATTTTATTCGAAGATTTACCCCAAAATTGAAAGCAGACACAGACCATCACGGGAGCTATATTATCGTACGTCGCGCGAACATAAAGTTTACATCGCTACCATCCCATGCAATGTATATGGTCGCCCGTCCCCGGATATGAACAAAGGGGCGAGCAGGGTACGAACCCGATAAACCGATAGTGCAGGCAGGACTGTATAAGGCGGGATTATGACGTAGTTTAATGCGAACGCAATCAAAGAGATTATTGGAGAAATTTTAGATCTCGATTTGGGATGAACTTTAGTGGGAAGTGGGGGATGCGAAAATCGCGGAACCAGTGTGGAGACACAGCTGTAAACTTGGAGCTGCATTGTTCCTATTTCCATACAATGCACGCTATTAATTTGATTTACTGTGTCGTTTTTCAAATAAGAGGATACTACACGCACAAGCTCGCGCCCTTATTTTATCCCAGTTGATAAGAGTAATGTGAATATTTTGTAATACGTGGTTAAAAATGCACGGTCCGCAGTCTCAGATATTCGCATGCAGAGCAACATTCGGAATTTTGCGTGCGGACAAATAAAAATGCAGGTATCATGCATGTATTGACCAATGCTGACCTTTCTTGGTAAACATCTACCTCTTTTTCCTGTGATACATAATTTAGTAGCATCGCCGGCTAACACTGATTTATGAATCTTTAACAGCCATACCAGAAGCACCGTACTTACTACTTGGCTTAAGCCAATAGTGAAATAGATTTACCCTGCCTTTTTCACTTTTGCCCATGTTTATTGATTGGATATTTAATAATATTAACGAAAACTTTAATGTTTGTAATGGGCACGCTTGTTTCAACTCCAGATTTAATGAGTCCTGGCCGACCTTCATGGCGGAGTGGTTAGCACAGCGCGTTACGACTCCAGGTGTCCCGGACTCGAATCCTGACCCGGGTGTTCTTTGTGAATGCCCTTTCATCAATTATTCTCATCTTCGCGATTAGCCAAAAGTGGCAGAAAAGCTAAGTAGAATAAATCCAATCAATAAACAATTAATTAACCAGGCTTGGATTTTTTCGTGCGAGTCAACTCGTTATTTGGCATGGCTTCTATTCCTTAATGATCCACAGGTAGAAGTGGTCGCTTTTTACATCGCCACACCATTGTCAACATCAAGGTTACTTTCGGAACGTATCTTGAAGTTAACAACGCCATGATGATGTCAAAAGCGACAACGACTGCTTATGAGTCATAACAAACTGCTACTCGTGTCTTACTATGTGTTCATATTTACTTCACGTGAGTGTGGAAGGTACCTATATTGTGTTTTATTCACAATTAACTACCTTTCAACAATCACAAATTTGTCTTTGTGCTCATTCCTCTGAATTCCACACGATATTAGAAGCTTCTAATCAGTTCATGGAAGGAATTGTGACTGCAAAGCACACACAATTTATAGTACTGATCAGTGCTGCCATCTGTACGTAGATAATGACCACAAAGGGAATAAGAGCATGTATTCTTCGAGTAAGGGTTTTCTTTTTCTGTATGAATTGTTTCCTCACCGATGGACACTTGTATCTTGCGGTTGTATAAAATAATATAATGATAGAAGGAAACTCGTAGTTTCTGAAATATATAAAGAAAATATAACTCTGTTTTCACAAGTTGATATCAGTGACAAAGCCAAAATAAAAGGGGGCAGGGAGGGCGAAGATATTTTCCGGAGGGGGCAGTCACATTTAGTAAACACCTAGATATCTCACAAAAAATGCATATTTTAGGGAAGAGGGCATTTGAACATCAAATTGTGTTTGGTTTTAGGGCGCAAGTACAGTGTGGACATCCCTCCTATCTTCTGTCCTACCCTCACCTGCGACGGCACTGGTTGACAGACTTCCGAGCAAGATCTTCAATCATCTCGTGGGGACAATTCTTGTCGCAACACTTTTATGCGAATTAAACACAATAATTCATGAAAGTAGGTGTGGCTAAAACATGTAAAAGAAGCAGCTGATAATATTTCGCATGAGAATCAAAGTCCCAAATACGAACTCTTAGTTTGCAATTCACGAGAACGTCAATTGCCATTGTGAAACAGAAAATTAGCATCAAATGAAAAAAAGCGTACAGAGTTGACTAGGAAATAGTTCGCCTCCGTCCAGATGAAAGCACTGCGCAGAAAACAACTTATTTTTAATTGTAAAAAAATGGTTAAGTCTTTCGTCAACGATGAACAAAAATTTGGTAATCTTTACTAAGTTTTATAATTGTGACTAAATATATTGATAACTCTGAATGAATGTCAACGATTATTAAAAGCATCGGTTCTAGGAAACAATCATTTGTTTGTTGTTTATTTATATTCATTAACATTTTCTTTGTTACATGTCCAAGTATCAAAATGTTAAACATTTACTGTCATTTATATGCATTTTTATATGTCCAGCTAGAAACTTGCTCAACTTAACTTTGTCATGTCAAAAGTAGGCCAGGATAAACGAAAAATTACGTCATAAAAATGTGAGTTTTGAGAACAATCTCTGGGATTCGCTGCATCCTGGCGGATGTTCTGTCACGCTATTTTGTGGACCTAATTAGACTGATATTTAACCAAAAATGCCTTTTTAGTTGTCTACCCTTAAACATCAAGTTTTGACTATTTAAACTCATTTCACAAATTTCTTGAAAGGAGCACGAATTTCATATTGCCTGCTTTGGCCTATTGCAGTTGCCTTTTTGAGTGCCTTAAAAATTGATTTTGACTTTCTTTCTTTTTAATAGATTTATCAACTTTACTATCACATGGTGTATACATTTTCTATTAGTTGGTAATAGACAATCATTGTGCGCTACAGTGTATTGAAAATTCGTCTGCAAGAAGCAATAATTATGTACCACAGTAGTCCCTATTTACTGATGGAAAAGGGGAATGTTATATTCCCTCGTTTCGTACGTGGGTTCATTAGAGAGGCTGTGCGTGAACGTTGTAGCTAATGTTACTGACTATATTAGGGACGAGACCATACTGTGTTTTGTAAAATGCGAAAGCCAAAATTATGTAAGACTACTTTTCATGCATTATGTACAGAAAATGTAATGCACATTTTTACGTATTTCAGTCGTAAGTGACTTTTTTGAGTCTTCTCTTCTTTTTTTTTGTTCATCAATTTTTAGTTCCTCTTTTGTCATTTTTATGCCTTTTTGCCTACCTACTGTGCCTATTGGTTCTGAGTTTAGTTATAATACTGCTTTTATTGTTGTTTTTATGGTCTGGGGTATAATTAATAGATATATATTTCAGCACAATCCCCCTCCACTCCCCTTTCCCCACGGTATTCATCCATGGCAGCTCGAGCCTTTGAAGACCGTCGATAGACGTTTTCTGCAGATACGTTTTTCAGAGTGATTATATCAGGTTCTCCCCCCCCCCAAACCCCCTCTATCCCACCATTCGGTTAAAGAGCTTCCTTGCTGTAACCCCCCTGCTTGAGTTCGATGTCTCACCATTAGGGAACAGGATGCCACTTTTCCGCTTACGTGATTGGCTGCTCGCCAAAGAAGTTCTCCCCCCCCTCCCACTTTCTCCTTTGTACAAATGATGCAGCCTGTCCCACTTCCCAGTGACGAAGAGGGGCCTATCCTTCATGCGTGTCCACCGCCTAAACAATCCCTCTTGCCCACTCTTGTACAGTCGGGAGCAAAAGCGAGTTGAGAACAGCACAAGGTTCCACTGATAGGTATGCAACCTTTGCCTACGCTTTGGGGTGTCTCACGTTCATAATATGTGTGGATTTAATCATGGCGTTAGTCAGCGAGCCTTCGGTACAATTTATGGAGAAGAATGAGTCAAAACATGCGCTGTAAGTCGAAAACTTTTGAGTGGGAGAAGTTTGTTGTGTAACGTCACACCACAGACTCGCTCTAGGTTATGAGTGTTCTGAAAATAAGCTACCTCTACAACTCACTTTTAATGTACAACCATGGTCAAAACTTTCTGAACGCCTGCAGGTCGCTCGGCAACGTGATAACCTCTTTGCAATCAAGGGTTTCCGGGTTCGATACCCTGGAGGTAAATTTTCAGATGTTTGGATGCCACGTCGCGAAGTGGACTTAAAAATAACATTTCCAAACTGCGATTAAGAAACCCACAGAACTGGAATCTACGTTGCAGGTATTCCACAATCCTAATATTTTGGTGTAAAACTTACTTAAACCAAACTAGATAAAATCATAATAAATCCATGCCGTCGTGGTACCCATTGAAATATTGATTGATTCTCATAAATCATTTATTTGTTGACCTTCAACAGATATACATCTCCTAGTAGAGAAATAATAATCATGTTGTACATTAATAACACCCATATAGGTCTACATACATGCCCAACATATACCTACTCTTTCTTCCTGCTTTCCACACACACACACACACACACACACTTTACTTCAAAGTGAAGTGATATAAAGTTAACAAATTTCTCCACATCAAAAGATAAATAATTCATCACATAAAGGTTAATACATTAAAACCAATAATTTCATGATTGGCGAGTCCACGTTTACATCATAAAGCTATGCACATCTGACCAATTAGTTTATAAACAAGCTTTATGAAATCTCTTCAATTTGAATTTATGACTTGTGCATTTATAATATATCTGATATTATGAAATTGTGCAAGGGTGAAACAAAGTGTATCAGATGCATTCGCTTCTCCGCGGGCACGGTACGAATCCATCCCAGCAGCGTTCCATCCGAGAGGAGTCGGTCGGCGGAGAAATTAACAAGGTGCCGCGATGCAAAATACATAAAGCTCATTAAGGCGCGCGAGGGCAATCTCCCCGTGTTGTTTTCTCGCAGATGTTTGTGTCCATGAGCGCCGACACGGCCCACCCATGAGAATAGCATTTTGAAGTTAATAATTAACGCCTTTTTCCTGCTTTCAGGTTAGCCAAATCACTAGCCCGAGTATTTGCGGCCATTTGCGTTTCATTTTGTAAAAGCCTTTCATGAGGAAGGCTTTTTAGTGTCTCTTCCTCCGACGCACTACGTCACTTAAACGTATTGCCTCTGAACGGATTTCAGCGCCGTCTCTCCCCAACGATTTTCCACGGCAACACTGCGATCTTCAGTACTAGCCATAAGGTATTGGGTAGTTTAATGTGGTACCAAACCAAAGAACCTTGGTTTAAATCCCGTGAAATACATATAGTCATGATGAAGCTAAATGTGATGCTAATTAGATGCATAGTAAGAAAAACGTTCTTACAAAACAAAGACGTGTATGTCTAGGTCGCCCTTAACAGCTCATGCAGACAATTTTTGATGCGTCTTGTTGTAGGTTCCAAAAAGACATTCACTGCATCTTTTTGCAAAGATACGCATTAAGAATTATTGGACTTTCAGTTTAAACTCTATCGATCCACTGAATTGTACTCCAATCAGGAATCAGATGCTGGAACAATTCGTTATGGTTGCTTCCCACATATTACTTCAATTATAGATGCCTCTGGTGCAAGACATACGTTTTCCTAAGATTAGGTACGTGAGAACAATACCTACGCTTATTTGCTTTAACACTCTCATTTTCATGCTAATTCATTTAGTCTAATTTAACCGAAAAACTCGGATTGATTCTATTAGAACTAGCGTAGGGAGAAGTATGTTTGAATGGGGAATTAATTAATTATATATGAATTAGAACATTCTCCAGATGGTTCAAGGATGAATTCAAGTTTCAGTTTGTGTTTCCACAACCTAGCTCAAGTTAGATTTGCCTTTACAGTTTTGCTCAGGACAGAGTTCTAGGATGAGTGTTTGTTTCCTCTGTGTGGCTCAAGGAAAATTCAAAGACGAGTATCATCTGTTTCCTCTTGTTCGCCTGAGGTTTGTGTTCTAGGACGAATATCTCTTGTTTCCTCTGTTTGGCTGAGATACGAGTTTCCTTTGTTTCCTGTGTTCGGCTGAGACTGGAGTTCAAGGACGAGTATCTTTGGTTTGTTCTGTTCTGCTGAGAATGGAGTTCAAGGACGAGTTTCCTTTGTTTCCTCTGTTCTGCTGAGACAGGAGTTCAAGGACGTGTATGTTTTGTTTCTTCTGTTCTGCTGAGATTGGAGCTCAAGGACGATTTTATTTTGTTTCCTCTGTTCGGTCGAGATTGGAGTTCAAGGACAAGTATCATTTGCTTCCTCTGTTTGGTCGAGATTGGAGTTCAAGGACAGTATCTTTTGTTTCCTCTGTTAGGTTGAGATTAAAGTTCAAGGACAAGTATCTTTTGTTTCCTCTGTTTGGTCGAGATTGGAGTTCAAGGACGAGTATCTTTTGTTTCCTCTGTTAGGTTGAGATTGGAGTTCAAGGACGAGGTTCTTTTGTTACCCTGTTCGACTGAGAATGGAGTTCAAGGACGTGTATCTTTTGTTTCTTCTGTTCTGCTGAGATTGGAGCTCAAAAACTATTTTCTTTTGTTTCCTCTGTTCCGTCGAGATTGGAGTTCAAGGACGAGTATCTTTTGTTTCCTTTGTTAAGTTGAGATTGAAGTTCAAGGACGATTATCTATTGTTTCCTCTGTTAGGTTGAGATTGAAGTTCAAGGACGAGTATCTTTTGTTTAACATATTCAGTGTAGTATATGTGAAGTACGAAACTTCGAAATATGATTCGAATTGAATTAGTATTTGAATTAGTACGGAGATCAAGTTTATTGTTCGTGAATTTACGGTACATTTAAAAATGTTTCATTTACCTGCACAAGTTTTTGTTGACCTGAATGTACTTGCATATCTCTTACTTTAGAATATCAACGTTCATCTGTTTCTGCCATCTAGAGAATCAAATATCACAATTTCGTAGCCGACAATTGTTCAACAGTGATGGACCATTGTTGCCAGATGGCGCTGAGCATTGAGTATTCATACTCATATTTTCCTCGCATCAAGGTAGCGCAGACTTTTTGTTCTTTGGGAGGTTCGTCGTCCCTGTCCTCCTTTCTCGAGAGTACGGTTCGCATTTGAATTAACGACCACCATGGCGCTGAAGGCTTCCAAACTCCGAAGAACAAATCTTCAGCCTCTGCTTGCCTTCAACATTGTTCATTTCATCTTATTTAGGTTTCCGTGATGAAATCATGAGGCAGTAAAATGGCGCGAATGGCTGCAATTTGTCTTGCGTTTAAAAGGAATCACCGGAGTTTTCCCCCTGACGTGTCCTTTATGCATCCGGATAATGAGATGGAATTACGAGGACGCCGAAACCAAAGTAGACGGGAGAGAGAGGAAAAGGACATGACAATTGTAGACACACCGTTCGTCTCCGAGGCTCTTGAAGACACCTGCTCTTTCAGCCGATCCTCCATGGTCCTTTTCAAAGCATTGGCGGCTGTGCGCTGGAATTTCTAGAGTTGCAGCGAAGCAGTGTTGCAAACTGATGGGTAATTTTTATCCATGCAGTGTTGCCATATGTTGAAAATTTGCTATCGTGCAGGGATATTCAGCGGGAATGCTCTAATGGAAGAGAAGTAATGTCTCTGAAACTTTTTTTATGTTCATTTATGTAGAACGTAGCATTTATTTGCCGAATTTGGTTGTGGGGTGTGAGACAGCAAAGTGTAACCTCACTTCAACGCAGTACAGCCTGGACCGCATTTTGCAGACTTACGATACTATGACGTATGGGCATACGTGCACTAACATTTCTGTAAAGGCTTGTGTTCTGAGCTGTCCATATTTGTTTGTAACTGTCTTTACATAAATTTAATCTTGTCAGCATTCCTCATCTTCATGATTATCCAAAAGTGGCAAAAAAATTAAGTAAAGTAAAACAAAACATCAACGAAACCAATTTCATATTTATCATTGTAATTTCCTGCGGTGGCAACAGGAAATGTTATATCCATCAAATCATTATTCGTGTTTTATGTTGGATTTTTATATAATTTGGACTATTTATGATTATGCATTTTGTTTATGAACAAAACATATCTTACGAGGAATTCGCAAAAACATGTTCACCATTGCACCACAATAAAATATAAGCAAAACGGCAGGCGTCTGACTGCTAGAGGCACGTTCACATTCGATTCTCGGAATAGGAGATCTCAGCCAGTCATTTCTCCGCCGATGTCTCTTGACGACACACGCAGGGTCTCTGGGAGACGGGAATAAATGTCGTCGAAGCATGGTGTTGATCACATCACCTACACCATAGCCGTGATAAAGAACATGTGGAGTCCTCTCATTACACGACTTTTAAGCTTTCAGGGAAAAGTGTACAGGCAGTGCACAGTGTACATTTCTATTGCAATAACACAGCTTTTTGGAAAGTGTGTTATGATGAAGTATGAGAACATTTGGTGACGGAACTGAGTGCCACATTTTCGTGGGTGTTTTATCGTATACGTAATCTAATCTATCTTTGTTTTTGTTTCTGTTATTTGACGTCACTGTTCTATATCTTGAGGATGAATTGTCATAATCAGCTAAACATAATGATGAACACATTTTTTAGCCAGGGGTTCGAATCTAGAAAACCGTCTCGTCGTGGCGATGAAGATAAAGAACGTAAAAATATGAGGTTATCATGTGTGATTTCAAATAGCCATATTGCTAATAATTTTTAAATGTGCACGGGATCATATTTTGTTACTTTTTCGTCCACTTTCACCAGCTCGCTACCGAAGTTTTCGGATTCATATCCAAGCCTGGAAATTGTCTGTGTCCTTTCATCAATTTAATCTAGTCATCATTCATCTTCATTTTCGTTACCATCCAAAAGTGACAGAAAAGCGACGATAGATACCGTGATGGTTTTATGACAAAGGGAAATTTTTAGAATTCAGTGGGAATTTTTACACACAGTAGGGATTTTTTGTAATCAGAGATGGCAATACTTTAACCGAGCAGAAACTCCTTGAGGGGTAAAACAAAAGGACGCCTGTCCCTCACTTGGCTGTAAAAGGGGGTTTCAGCAACGCCTACAGCTCCCAGGAATCTCTCCTGAAAGTCTCAGGATGACGAATGAGGGGGCCCGGGGTACGCAAAGAAATATTATGGCGTTGCCTTTCACTTTTGGAGGGATTTGTAGCTAACTAATGTCCCTGCCTTTCAGAGCATCTCTGCCGCGCTCTCCTGGCATAATTTCAGTCCCCCTGAAAGAGCATCTCCCTTTCAGAAATTCTGAAATCGATTCGCACTACGTCAGAACGTTGCGTCGTCTTTTGTGCAATGCAATCCCACCCTTTGGCATTCATAACTTGCTGTGCGCAGAATTATTGAGCGGGGGACATGAAAAAACGATTAACGTTGATGAAGAGCTTGGAATATTTGCCCGTGTTCACCACAGTGCTCAAGGTTGATCAATACTCTAAATAAAATTGAAATATTCTCGTGAGAATCACTTAGGAACTTCGCCAACCCACTCGCCGAGACGGTCTTGTTAAACACGAGACCGAGAAAGAGATAATCCTCTGCAGAATCGAGACAAGACAAACGCTTAGTACTCTTAACCTTGTTCGAAATTTGGTATAATATTTGAGAAATTTACAAAAACCAAATTTAGTTTACCATATGACTTTTTCAGGTATTTCAAGTCATGTATTATGATTACAGTAATTACAGTGTCAATATATTTAGGATGGAGTTTCGTTTTTCGAGTGTTCGTAGCTTCTAAAAGAAGCGTCAAACTGAAAAACGTTATTCAGGATTGTTGTTTGTCTCAAAAACTTCTATGCACGTGCTCCAAAACCGGGGAACAAAGTAGGTGCCAAAACAGGGGGGACAAAGACAGTATATTTCCCTTTGAAGATAAGGTTTAGCATAGTGCGGGAGCAAAAATGGCAAAAAGTGGGGGGGGGGGGGTGGCAACAGCCCCCCTCGTCAACCCCTAATCGCCGCCACTGGTATGTACATGTAGCGAGACTCGAGACGAGACGAGAATGATTCTGTGTAAAGTCTCGATTCGTTTCGAGAACATCTCTTGTAGCCAGGTAACCTGAACATTTCGACAATGAAAATCATTGCATTGTTATCAGTGATGTGCCGTAGACTATAAGTTAACTTCTACATGCGTTGTCTACACGTAATCTACGCGTAGATTACATTGGGTTGTAGTTTACATATACCACGTAGACAATCTAAAGTGCATTAAAATTAATTTTCAAGGGTTTCATCAAAAGAAAGTGACATTTTGAAATATATTGGTTCCTAACGAACTGAAAATAAGAAGGAAGAAAATAAATAGTATACAAGAAAGACAACAGATGGCAGTCGTGAGGCAAGAGTGGTATTTTCCCCATAAAACACTAGAATATTTCCTATGTTAGGTTTCTTCCTAGGTGAGAAATTGTTCGAATTTGGAAGGAAGAGTATGAAACGTTCTCCTCACACATCAGCAACTGATACGCAGTATAATTTTCTTTCAATTCCACGGCGCCCTTTGATAAGTTATCACCTTTCGCCATGTTGTTTACATAGATTACGTCGTCTACGTGTATACAATTGTCTTTATGTAGAATGTAGACTATCGTTGTTTACGCGTAGACGCACACCACTGATTGTTATCCATTGTTTGTATTCTCCTTTTATAGTGTTAGACTCACCATCGTCGATATGGTACAATTTGTTTGTATTTAAAGGTTCAGTTTCCAATACATTTGTCTAGTTTAGTTGTCAATCTGGATGTTCGGATGGGTTATAATTTGTTAACATTTTTAAGAGTATGTAACATGCAATTGTAAAGGGGGACGTTTTTCATTTTGAATTAAATCAGGGATTTGCCGTAGACTATAAGTTTACGTCTACATGCGTTATCTACACGTAATCTACGCGTAGATTACATTGGGTTGTAGTTTACATAGACCACGTAGACAATCTAAAGTGCATTAAAATTAATTTTCAAGGCTTTCATGAAAGAAAAGTGACATTTTCAACTATATTGGTTCCTAACGAAATGAAAAGAATACTATTTACAACAAAATGTATCTTCTCTTCTATCACCAACTATGGAAGAAGATAAATAGTATGCAAAAAACAACAACAGACGGCAGTCGTGAGGCAAGAGTGATCTTTTCCCCATAAAACACTAGAATATTTCCTATATTACGTTACTTCCTAGGTAAGAAATTTGTTCGAATTTGGAAGGAAGAGTATGAAAAGTTCTCCTTACACATCAGCAACTGATACGCAATATTATTTTGTTCTACTTCCACGGCGCCCTTTGCTAAGTTATCACCTTTCGCCATGTTGTTTACATAGATTACGTCATTACGTGTATAAAATAGTCTACGTGTAGAATGTAGACTATCGTTGTTGACGCGTAGACGCACATCACTGAATCCAATGTCTGTGAAATAGAGGGGGAAGGGGTATGTTTGTAATGTATAGCATATTATAATGGACAAAAAACAGCTTAAAAGCTGTTAGGTCCCAAAATAAAAGAATGAATGAATCTGGTCTGTTTTTCGTTGTTGTGTGTTTTACTTGTTGACGAATGAACTGGTATCAATCTTTTTTGAATCTGCATATGCACGATCATTCGAAATTAAAGCATATAATTGTGGGACAGTGTGCAATGTCATTTTTATTCCTATGATTTACGTCTAACGCGTCACTAACATTTTTTTCTTTATCTTTCAGGTAAGTGTTCTCATATGATGACCTATGGTATGCTGTAGATGTATCTGTATTTCGTAAGTACGGATGTTTACTCTTTGGCAGCAATGTGAAACAATGCATTAGTCTTCCCATTGTTGTTATTTGATTGAACTATTTCAAGAGCCATTGTTGTTAAATGACTTTAATGGGGAGAAATGTTTCTTAAGTTCTGTATACATACATTTTTACTAATTAATTATGTATCTTGACGATGTTTGTGTATTGAGTAAATAAACCATCATCTTCAGAAAAGCCCAGGCACCTGGCGGCGTATCTTACGACGTAATCATTCAATTCATCCTCATCGTAAAAAAAAATAGAAACGAATTGAATTTGTTTGTGATGTGAGTCGTCACAGATTCATACATGACAAGTAGTTCAATTTTCTCCATCGAGTTCTCCACTTTTTATTAATGGTATACCACTACCACATTCACGTTTCCTAGCTTCCATCATAGTTTTACTTATATCACTAGTGTTTTTATTTTTAATAAACCCCATACAGGAATTTTTACTCTCCCTTTCAACATATTTTCCCCTCTTTGTCCTGTAGAAAAGTTAACCAAAGCATTGTAAATTAGAAATTCCCTAACGAGCGTAATAAGCAGTTATGTTACTTTGTAGTAAGAGGTTAGGAGGCTCATTGTACAGTGGTTGGGATTTCACTACAAACTTTAGGCGCAGTCACAACCAATCAAAATCAAATACATTTACAAAAGCAGATCATTATTTTATTTCATTGAATTGAACACTTGAAGTTTTAATCCACTTCATGCATAGAAAGGCTAATCGGGACTGCACCTTCGTCATCGGAGAGGGCGTTATTAATTTATTTCATGAATATTTGTAGTGATGAAGTACAGAAATCTCTTATTTACATAATTGTTATAGTAATTTACATAACCAAAAATACAATACATGACAGCAGCATAGAAAATAATACAAATTAAAATTATACAGAAATTAATAAGTTGAAAGTTAAACATATTTTGCAGTTGTTGTATGAATTAAATAATACAAGCACAGGGTGGTTACTCACCGGGAATTCCTTGAATTCCGGGAATTATATGTGAATTTTTGGGTCCGGGAATTCTACAAAGCTGCGTGGAAAATAGAACAGAATTCTCTGTCCTTTGCAGAACAATCTATCTGACAAATGGAAGATTATTACAATGTAATTAGTTGATTAGGTAATTTTGAGTTTGAAATTCTTGTATAATTAAATAGAATTCGTATATTATTATATCCCGTAATATGTAACTTGTGTTTTTGTACATGTGTTTTGAATCTCTGTGTGTGTGTATACGTACATAGGAAAACTTAGGGTGAATCGGGTCAAAAAAAATCAAACAATGTAAATATTTCCTATAGTTTCATTCAAATGTTAAATTTTATCGGGAATATGGTAATAAAGCAATCCTTTAACTATAATTTCCAGTAATTAATAATTTCTTAACTTCTCTTATTTTTTCCCCGAACCATTTAAACTTCAATTCTGCATGACCCTATTCGGCCTTAAATTTTCCACAAATAAACTTTATTCTCCCTTGTGCAGTCACACCTTTCCTGTGATATCCGTCTTTAGATTTTCTTGCCACAGTAGGCTACCCAATCAACCAATTTCACAAAAATAGAGTTGTTGTATTAGTACTTCACATAAAAGGACCCACAAACAGGATTGTTTCCTTCAACGCTGACGCAAATTTGAGTAACTGAGATACCAGCTCATCCTTCTGCTCCACGTTCAAAGTAGCTAACCCCTTTTTCTCAGGAATTTTCCCTATCGACTGTGTATTCCTTTTGAAGACAGAAATAAGGAACACCCAAGAGTTCTGCGGCATGCCGTTTGTTCCAAAGTTCCCTCAATACCTTAATCGCTTTCTGCATGTTCTCCTCATTCCACGAAGTTGACTTTTACCTTGTATATTTCCCCATCTATAGGAGATAAATTAATTTAAAAGGCTCTTTCAGGGCAAATGGGCATATCTTATGTTGACCCTATTCGCCTAAAAATGCAACATTTTTCTGTTCATCAGTTGGATATACTGTACCAACGACAAAGATGGCGGTAAATCTTATAATCTCTTCTACGACAACTAAATACCATGTTATGCACAAATCGTCTTTGAAATAAGGCATGTACGTAGTAGAGTACAATGCAAATAAATACAAAGAGCCATTTTTAAAAGACGCTTTGCCTCGTCTACTTACATGTAACAAGAATATTATTTGTAGTTTTTGTCAGCTCCAAATACACTATTTCTTGGTAGCTTCTACGTTTAACAGATGCTACAAGTTCCAAGTTTCACTTCCAGATCGAAACATTTCCTTCAGTTCGTTTGGTTTTGAGTTGGGAGAGAGAATTTCAAAAGTGACCCGATTCACCCTAAGTTACCCTATATATACCGTTTAATTTAATTTAATTAGAATTGTTTAATACATTGGATTCACACAGACTCTTTATATTAATGTATTTGTATGTGTGTGGGTGGGGGCAGGTAATAATACATAAAGTTGAAATGGAGAAAACATCTGCTTGTACCCATGAATTTTGGGAAAATTCATGGGTACAAGCTGGGAATTATACTTGAATGTTATCAAGATCTTAGAGTAGCCACACAGAAGCAATTGTTATATTTCATACGGACGCGACATAGAGTATAGTATTGCCCGGGGAAGAAACTTTGCTCCCGCCCCCCATGTGACGTCATAGGGCCCTCTGGAGAACCACTTGTCCAGTGCAAGTTTTGGTTTGATAAAGAGGGACGGGGATTTGGTGAAGGTTTCTTTCCCGATACGGGGTCCGAAGAAGGGAAGAATCGTCTGAGATCTGGTGTAACGCTCTCGCCGTATTCAGCTCACGGTTGTCTCTCCCCCGATGTCTCGGAGGACCGCAACTTCCTTCCCCCTCCCCCGCCAAGTTCCGACTGTGTTAAGGGGGCAGGGAGGGGGGAAGCTGTATTGTGATGACGTTTCGAGGGATAGCAAGGCGAGGGCAAGATGCGTTACGGTCTCTCGAGTTCGTGTAACTGAAAGATTAAACCGGGGGGCGTCTCCGGAACAGTATCTGAAGGTCCGTGAATGATAACCATGTAACATTTTACCAACACCTTCTCATATACAAGGCCTGCGAAAACTCGTCTCTTTACATGTTACGTCATCAAACCCAGGTCATGGATCAAAACTCGATATCAGCATTACAGTCGCAAATATATGTTAAATGGGCGGGAAAATTGTCTTAGTTTGAACGTAGTACGTAGATAAAGTACAAAGTCGCATTTTAGCGACAGAAATGTTGATTACGTGTTGAAATTCATGACCTACCGCTGATGACGCTCATGTAAACAGAGTGGCCGCACTGGCCTCCTATGTATGAAGTTGTGGCCGTAACTTCTTGTTGTATTTATCGTACCTTTTATCTTTTCTTGACACACTCAGGTAAACGGCCTGAGAGAATGTCATGGCTGAATGGTATGGTTTGAGTCGCTGCAAGATACCCATCGATTTCTTCGGGTCGTTATTTATCCTCACTGCCGTGATTAACCTAAAGAAGTAGACAATCTTACCGAGGCCTGATTAGAAGAAATTCACATTCATTCATTGCCGCCTGTGTATTATGCAAGCCACTATACTCCAGTTTCGTGTGGGTTGCATAAGACACAGGAAAATTTAGTCGACCAGCATATGAAAATAAAATTTATGAAGATTTTTCAGCTGATATTGAAAGCAAGGCTTTTATTCAAATAAATATTAGTGTAGATTTTCAAGTTTCAAGTATGCTTGATAAATCATTAGTTTCGCAGTCTTTTTGACTATTTACGGATCTTGAGATACCCTTACAGATCGATATTTTCTTTTGGTCGCATGGTAACGTTACATAACGATAGTTCACAGTCTATATTTACAAATGAATTAATAAAGAAGATGGTAACTGTGTTGAATTAATAAATAAGCTTGAGTCCAGGTCTTCTTATTGTATTGCAATTTCTTTTATTTTTCCCTGCGCTCCTTGGCGATATACAGCCTTAGTTTTTTATCTTACTGACCTCTGCGGGGTTGAAGTGACGCATTACGAAGTCGGAGGTCACACGTTCAAATCCTGATTAATGTGTTAATAGAACAATGCTTCTTATTTTTAATTCTTATACTTTACCGTTACCTTCCATTTTCATTTTCGCCTTAATTACCCAGATACAGAAAATTAGATTGAGTGATAGGCCACTTTTCCTCGCATAACAGAGATGGATAGTGTGAACACTGAGTGTGGAGAGGAGAGATTATAAAAACTTTTTCCTCTTTTCTGGATACCTGAGCAAGTACAATTGTAATAAGATTGTGATACTGTTCTTGAATGATTACAATAATTTTATATGTAAAACTACACACAACTCCGTTTCAAAATCATTTATATTTCGCCAAGCGCAGTGGAGATTTCTACTTCTCAATTTTCAGCATTCTTGGCGCACTAATAGTAACTCATATGGTACTATAATATTCAAGACTTACACTAAGCATATGTGTTATTTGCGAACACGTAAAACCTGCCTCTATTTAAAAATCATTTAACTATGTTCGAGATTACAGTAAATTTCGGAATATTTGTATCACCACTGTACCTGCATGTAATGATTTAAATGAAGAAAAAAAAATACTGGATTTCCACGTGGTACATGATTGTTCATCATAGCTTTCGAGTTAATGAGCAATATATTCTAGAGTCAGTAGAAATTTAGCACTGTTTTAACGTTATTTAAATACACTCTAAATGTATATAAATTTACCCTCCTTCTGTAACATATTCGAAATAATAATGAATATAAAAGGATTCATATCATGTAACATGGTCTTCCAATAAAGGGTATATGTTGTAGAAATTTTAGTGAATGTGTAAGTAATTCCATATGAACAGCTATTTTGTAGTTAGCAAGTAGACTATACAAATAAAGTAGGAATAAAAGTTGCAAGCTTGAACAATATTTTCATATTTCAGAGCGAAATTCCTTTTTTGGCCTCGGGTGTGTAATATTACGAGTAACTAATTCCAGGCAGTTTTCCTTTCTTTCTGGGGCATTACATTTCATAATGGCTAATAAATATTTATATAAATTGACAGTCAGTTGTTATAAATTTCATGCAATATGGGAATAACATATCGAGATTTAATCATTACAGTGCTCAATCTGGAGCAGTATGTGCAATTGAGGGTTCATAACTCGTCGATAAGAGTGGGAATCGTGTGCTTTTTTCTTTCATTCTTTTGTTTATGGAATATCATTGTATCTCTTCTTCCCCGCGTTGTATTTGTCTCTTGCTTTACGTTTTCTTTGTACGAGTCTTGAATTATATTTGCTTGCTTTCTGTCGACCAGCGCGGAGTCTATCGCTACGTTATCAGTGTGACGCGTCGCTATCTGGATGTGAGATGCATTCGTTGTGGTCTACTTGGAAGCTAGATTTGTCTTTTCTACAATGGAGTAAAATTTGCGGCATCGCAGCGTAAGAAAAAGGGGGAACAGAATATTCATTCAGCTCTCTTTCACGTATAACAGTTGATGAGCAATCAGCTAAAGTGTGAAAGAAATATTAAATACTGTATATGTTTCAACTTCATAATCAACTTCTTGTTACTGATATTAGTATTTTTGAACATAAAAGAAAATTGAAGTGTGGCCGTGAGATAGAACCAGTGCAAATTGCCTCGTTAAGGTTCCTAACTGACGTAAACGACAATCATAAAAATTAACGCAAATTTTACTTTCAAATTACAATTTGTCATTGAAATTTCAGTTTCAAATTTCACTACTAAAAAAATGTTGTGAATCCAGATATTTATCTAGATTTGTTTTGTTAATATCATTGGCATCCCAGGTAATGAACAATAGTCTAAGTGTCTGTATGACATATCGTTACGTATAGCCATTAAACGGAATGGATATAACCAATTTCTTTACCCGTCGACAAATCCAGAGTGTCATTGGGTTACCCAATCAGGACGCCTAAGCAGCGGACAAAAGTGAAATTGATTGACTGCTCGAAACGCAGAATATTAAATTCATATTCCTCACGGACTATAGCTGAGACTGAATTTCATAATTTCGTCACAAAAAATGGATCCTTGTTGCAAATTAGATCTTAGCAGTGGCGTAGCGTTATAGTACGCCCGTACGCCCGGCGTTCCCAGATTTAAAATTTCAAAAATACTAAAATGCTGTGATTATAAAGTAAAACGTGACTAATTTCAAATATGTTTGACCTTCATGGCATTATAATAGCTATTTTTCGCAATCCGCTTGCAACGCTCCACTCTCAACACTCGTTCTAGCATCTCTTTTCAATGCCTTTTCCAGCCGGACGCCGAGCAGGTTCGGCGTACAGGACTCCTATATTCCTTGCTGCCTTTATGGAGGGAAAGCTTCCATTTCTACAGCACGCGCGTAAATGGGCTCTCTTACGCCAGCGTACGAGAGGTCTACCGTGATTGGTTCATGCGACCCTTCCTGCCTTCTGAAGCAGACGACAGCGGTAGAATTCCTACCCGGTTCTTCGCTCTCATGCAACTCGTGCTATGTGATGCTGCAATACGCAATATTGACTGACGTAACTTTACCAATCTCAAATATACTGCTTCTTAATGATCACTGCATTGTATGATTTATCACACGAACAGCGATGTGCATTAGAAACTAAAAGATCAACACAGTTTTTGTGAAGTAAGTTGGTGAAGTCCTCGTGGTAGAAATTCAGCCTGTTGCTGCTCTACCACTTAACCCGCAAAACTATTAATTTTTTTTATTGTATTTTTTCGTTATTATCTAACTGCTTAATATTGTGTCAATGGAAATGTTTAGCATTCATTTGAAAACTCTTAACATCGAATGGTCTCTGGACAAAATTATTTTAAAATGTTTATCAGCATTCTCAAGATGTAATAAACAGTGGTCTGAATTACTAATCGGCACTGTTACGTCAGTAGAGTGTACGATATTTGGATCATCCACTCTGCTTTGCACAGTGCGCCAAGACGACAGAGGTCCCTGGTTCAAATCCCAGCGTGAGCACGGGTGTTCTTTGTCAGTGTCCCTTCATCAATATCATCACTCATATTCATATTCGCGATTAACCAAAAGTGGTAGAAAACCAAAAGTGGTAGAAAAGCGAAGTAAAATAAACCAAATCAATGAGTAGTTGGATCAACCACAACAATGACGTCTGCTGTTGTTCAAAGGCGCTTGTGATTCAGGTAGGTTTTCTAATGACTTGCGTCATGCAGAAAGGTATAAAACACCAGAGTTCAAAACATTTGTGGCATAGTGAGGCATCTAATTGTCTAGCTAAAACATGCATGTATGATGTTTTATTGAAAACCCAGCTGACTTCAGGCAAATAAACAATACCTGTGGCGACTAATACCATAAGTAAATTATTAAGCAAGAAAGGGCCGATCCTTCCTTCGGACTTGGCGTTCCCACCCGAAATGTCCATGCTACGCACTGGATCTTAGAACTGAAATACGACAATTGTGAAGGTCACGCAAAGAAAACTGCGTATGTAAACACACACACTCGCACGTGGAATTGTATCTTTCTACAAGGGCTGGACAAATATTATATATAATGTGTAAATAGAATAGAAATGGGAATCCATTTACCGAAACTGAAGGCGCTATGGCTCAGAAGCTTGAATGTGCTACTCAGGAAGAATTTTTTGGTTGCATGCGCCTTCTCTCAAACAGCCTGTATGATTATTACTAGGATGTTTTCCTGCCCAGATACTTAGGGAACCACAAAGTTGGAAGTCGGATGATCCGGATTGTACGGAACATCTGGTGGAATCTTCTGTTCAAGTTCCTTGGTGGTGGCCGAGGTACGAGCTGCTATGTGTTGACGGGCGTTATCGTGGAGAGATGGCACTGACGTTTGCGGCCCTGGCGGTTTGAACTGCATTTTCGAGACGTGTCGAGAAATATTGAGTTTATTGTGCGACGATCTGTGACAAAATCCGCCAAAAAAAACTGTATAGACAGCTACTTCCAACTGATCAATACCACCTATACTGATCGAATTTCCAACTGGCGTCTGGGAAACAACCAATCAGCGATCAGTTTAATTCTGTTCGACTGACATCGGGCATTTTCGAGACACAAGGTATTGAAAGTCCCTGGCGGGACGAAACAAATGAGCGTCGGATACGCCGTATGTTGCCAAACGTACTGAAAAAGGGGAGGAGTGTTGATCACCGCCGTTAATGGATAACAGTTGTACAATTGTACACAAAGCACGGAAGATTAGTACACAAGACACCCAAACATTGTACAAGCTAATAAAAAAAACAACTGACAAAAAGAGACGTACGCTTGACAACATTGTAACGGGAGAACGATGTTACCCCTACAGCTTGCACTTCGTAACTCAGGTTGTTGACTCCCATTGACACCTCCGAAGACAATTGGTGGACAGATGAAGCTATGTAGCAAAATACAGGTCAGCTGCCAGTTGGGCCTGCAATCGGTGTAAAAAGACTCACATGTTGGTTCAACGACCTCCAGCCCTCTTCCTTCTTAATCTACCTGGGGCTAATAATACTAGTTGGAAACTTCCCTTTGCATATGTTAAGTATTCACACAATCCTCTCCGGCGCTTGTTCAGTGACAGGTGATACCGTTGCCCAGAGGACACCCCGTGACAATGCCATTGTCTATTTATGGAAACGCCCTTTAATTTTACGACTGAGCCTTCGCGTTTATTGCGGCTGTAAACTTGTCTGGGGTCTACCCTTTCGGCAAGGGTCTCCGCTGTGCACGGGTGGGCGTGTTTGCGAATTTACAACCAAATCCAAAATGTCATTTCCATCATCCCTCTCGTTCAACTATGGCTGCAGGAACTGCCGGACCTTTGACTCGTGTCAGGGACAATTCTTTCCAAACCGTGTCTCGTTTAGGAACATGATGGAGCTTCGTTTAGTACGTTACATGATCCAAACTGTGGCAAATCGACACTCAATTGGACAGAGGTTCTTGATCAATCAGGTTGGCTTTCGTCATTCGAGACTAGGTTTTGATTTACATGTTACTTGTGTCTGCAATGGTTTCTAGAACCATATAGTTGTGTTCATTCGAGGAGTAGAATGGTCATATTTATAACGACTTTCGCTCTGTATTAATTAGGCTTTGTCGTCCTCCGAATATCGTGACAATACCTTTAGGTACTTCCGAGATGTTCAGGGGTCAAGGAGCTATTGATTATTAACTTCTGACATTATTCTGATTGTTTTGGTTTATTTTACACTAGTGCTTCGCTTTTCTGTCACTTTTGAATAATCGTGAAGCTGAGGATGATGAAATTGATGAAGGGACACTCACAATGAATAACCATGCCCAGGCCGGATTTCGAACCAGGGATCCGCCGCCCCCCGTGGCCGAGTGATTAGCACATCGCGCTACGATGCCAGGGGTCCCGGATTCGAATCCCGGCCTGGGCATGGATATTTGTCAGTGTCGTTTCATCAGTTTGACACGTTCGTGCCAGGTTCAACCGTAGGATATTAATAGCCATAAGAATATATTTAACTCAATACAAATTGAGAATGAGCAACATGAGACTGCATATTGGTATACGCATGATACCTCCAAGGGCACGGGGAAAACATTTAGATTTGCAGTACATAGAAACAAAAACACAGAACTTACTTTTTAACATATGAATTCAGAATCTATTTATCTTGATTATGCAATTTAAAAGAACCAAAGTTGTACATCATAACGAAACTCACAAAATATCACAGTAACAGCACAATTTTTCATCATGCACTTCCATTAATCTCCTAACTCCCAGCAACAAGATTCATATATACCAGGCGAGATGGTGTACTTCAACAGTCTGTTCATACGTCCGGAAAGGACATGTCAAGTTCATCATATCATCACTCATACCCATCTTTGCATATTAGCCAAAAGTGGTACAAAGCGAAGTAAAATAAAGCCAATCAATAGATTAATCGAACTCGAGTTCCCAGTTGCCGTAGCGCGCTGTGCTAACAGCTCCGCCACGAGTGGTCCCATGTTTGCACCAAGAATACGTTAGATAATAGCAGTCCACAGACGATGGGAACTGTACGATCAAACTTTATATGGCTTTATGACAGTGGTTCCCAAAGTGTGCGCCGCGGCTTACAGGGGCGCCGTGAAATGTTCCAATATTTTCACTGAAATGACAGTAATTCTTCTTATACATATGATTGTTCAAAATGTGTGTTTATTTAGTGCTTTTTTGGAATAAAATGTTTCTGAATATGAAATACTTAGTTATTTTTTTAACTTAAGGCAAGCAACCTAACCACACTATTTCAAATTTGCATCGACAATTTCCGATGTGAAATCCCCTTACTGATTTGCAAATCTTGAAATGTGTCATGACACTATTTCCATCACTTGCAGATCAAAATCTGACTAATTTTCCTACTCTGCACGAAAGCTGGTGGAATTTTAGAGTTATAATCTAATTACTTGTGTGGGTTCAAAGTTTAAGTGAGTTTTCATGACAACAACAGTACATTCAGCTATTTACGTAAGACTTGAAGGTAATAATGGATAGCCTAGAGATTTAAATATTCTGATGTAAAAAAGTGTAGAGAGAAATGAAATTTTCGTGCTGTATCGAAATTTACCGATCATTAATACATCCATCACCACGGCCGTATTTATTGGAAAATAATGAGAAGGGTTCAGCTTTCAGTAGTCCGAGGATAGTAAAATTAAAATACCTGCATTTCAACTAATAGCTATTTATCATGGATGTTATTCATTAATGGTAAACTGGCTAATAATTACATTATTATTGAATTTAAATAGTTTTCAATGATATTTCTAAACATCTCTGTACATATAGACGTGCTCTAATTATATTAACAATTACAATATTTTTAATTATGCGTACATTGAGATTTTTATTTGTAAAATTTTCAAATTATATATCAAAATATCTATGTGCGTTTTTAATAGTTTTTCGAACATTTTACTATTTTGCAGCTTATTTTTAACGTAATAAATATTGTTAAAGTTATTCTGAAGATACGAATAAAATAAAATTACTCTACATCATTCATTATAAATTATACTTTCGCAGGCCCCCGTGGCGGAGTGGTTAGCACATCGCGCTACGAAGCCAGGGGTCCCGGGTTCGAATCCCGGTCTGGGCATGGATGTTTGTGAGTGTCCATTCATCAATTTCATCATATCATCACTCATCCCCATCTTCGCAAATTAGCCAAAAGTGGCACAAAAGGCGAAGTAAAATAAAGCAAATGAATCAATTATAAGTTATACGTTCAAAATGATTTCAGATGTTACAATGATTTGGTCAACTGTTGATGCGATTATTCGATTAATGTAAAATATTCATTAAATCAATGGAAGGGGTTTCAATGGTCTTTATTCTTGGGCGAGGTTCAGCAAATGCTGATGGACCCGTTAAACCCCCCTTCCCTTATATTCTGCCATGTCCATTACTTTAGGAAGCAGCTGAAACTGTTACGTCTTAAGCGGACGGCTACACTATGTCAAGAAACTGAAGCTAAAATTTCGACTCACATGCTGTAAATATCCGCTTTTTATACAGGAAAGAACAAAATCGATACGAGTTGAACTTTCGCCAGAAGATCAGAGAAATATGTAATTACCTCATATATCGATTAAGTGGGAGGAGAAGGGGTTAGATTATAAAGGGCCACTACAAAAGAAAAGTGGAAAATCCATGCGCCATACTGAAGCAGAGAGAGTTCCTCCATTGCCTTCTGTTAAGAGAATAAATTATGAGTCCGGCAAGAGGTAGGAATTCTCACGAGGAAGCAGAACCCGAACAAAGAACTTGGGACCGTCTTTGAAGACGAGAATATTCACTACGCTAGCGAGCAGTTCTAATCAGTAACTTCGGCAAAACTTTCCACCGCCATAAAAGCTCTTGGGGATGTAGGCGGCCTTCAATACCGATGTCTAACTTTGGTTTAAGGGGGAGGAGGAGGGGGGGCATCTTGGCATCCTAAACCCCTTTCCTATGAGAGAATAAAACACGGTGGAATAGAAGAGTACAAAGTTCAAACTTAGCACAAGCTTAAAACTATACCATCTCTGTCGGGATGGTCCAATATCTTCTTTCTCCTCCGCGGGGAATTTCTCCCTCCACTCTTTGGCGTCCTTCCACTCAATAGCTTTACTTTCTCGATTCTTTCAATTGGAAACGGCAGCGATATACTTTCAGGACCAATCATTTCCTTCCCCTGTTTCTCCCGATGGAGATATAAAATATGGCCTCCAATTTGACCAAAGGACAAATGTCATATATCGGTGAGCTACGGCCCGGGACCGGGAACTTTCGTTCAATTAACAAACAACTTCTCCTCCGGGAGGTTGGGGGGCGCAAGAAGCTGTAGGGAATTTCCGGTCCGGGTACGCTGGCGTAACAGTGGGTTCTAATGAAGATGAACGCGTCGCCTTACAGACCCGATTCCTTGTGACGTATTTACCATTATGCTGTTTATGGCGGAGGTAGAAAGGTAGCAGCAGGGTGGTTCCTATGTCGCATTTACGCACACCAATGCTGTATTTTATCTTTTTGGTGACCGATTAAATCTATGATGTGCTCTGGAAAAATATATAAGGGGCTTTCCCAGTATCACCACGCTCAGTATTATCACATATAATTTAGATTTGGTGTACAAAAAAAGGGTCTTCGACAATTGTATATTCTAAGGGTTGACAATTTAACTACCTTAATATTATATTTTAGCATAGTCAGAGGCCTTTTGTGTGACGTACGAAAAATAAATGTTATTTTCAATAGTTTATTGAAGAAACTCGAACAGAACATTTGATTATATATAACATTTTAACTTTTATCAACAGGAAATTTCCAAACAACAATTCAATTCGTCAATTGTATGACATATCATATATACATCTGATTGACATTAATAATTCTAATTATAAATACAATTATACTTATACAGGTCAACAACACGTGTACCAGATTGTAGTT
Source organism: Lepisma saccharinum (assembly GCF_977018435.1). Lineage (NCBI taxonomy): Eukaryota > Metazoa > Arthropoda > Insecta > Zygentoma > Lepismatidae > Lepisma > Lepisma saccharinum. The sequence goes on along the minus strand of NC_139237.1, from coordinate 51,586,666 downwards.
TTTTTTTAATGTTTTAGAGTTGGTTCAATGTTTTAATTCTCATTTTTACATTGAAAATAGCAAGACTTAAAATAGACTTACAACCACATCGTCGTCTTGTAATCAAGGGGTCCTGGGTTCGATACCTGGTGGAGGCAAATAGTGTTTCGGATCGTGCATAGGTTGCCTCCATTAGCCTATCTGTGCATAAATTGAACTTCAAACAAAACTCGTAGTGCGACGTGCAACTGCTAATTTCGGGCACTAGTCCGTGACGTTTTTGACCATACCTTCGAAATGCTACTAGTCTGAGATGCCCAGCGTGAACTCAGAGAGAGAGAGAGAACTCTTAGCATCTTCGGACAGACACACACACACAGACATATACCTGCGAAGCAGAGAAAAGCTCCCGGGGTTAAGAGTGTATTATCCCGAACACGGTTCCCGGAACTGTACGGAAAAGGCCCATGTAACTATGCGAGGGCTCCTCCGGGTTAATTAAGGAGAAGGCGAAAACCGGAGCGAGAATTCTTCGGGCGATGCTCAATTTCTTCGTCCGCTCCCTGTTCCGGCGGGGGAGATGCGTTTTATCTCGATGACCGGAGGATAATCAAAGGTCATTTTTGACTGCGATGCAGGGAGACCGAGACGTTGGAAGGTGTGGTCCTATTTCACGAGGTTTTTCCAGGCTACGACGAGCGAAACTGGGAAAATGGGGACCGTGCGAGGCGACGCTGACCGAGTTATCTCGAGCAAGATAGTTGCTAAGGGCCGATTTGCATTCAACGAAGCCAGGAGAATGTGGAGAAACGGCCTGCTAACTATCCCAATAAACATGATGATAACGCGAGTGGCTGGAGTGGAAATCCAGGAAATAGTTTCCGTGAGGGTGTTCCCCGCTCCTTCATATTTCCCTTTTCTTCCCCCTTCTAAGGGTTCCACCAGAAATGGTGTCGAAAGCAACATGGGAACGGGGTAGTGCCATAATAACAGTTCAGTGAAAATGGAGTCGGAAGTTGGAACTTGTCTTCCTGGAGCTCGAAGGTTGATATTAACGCACTATTGGTCTTCCTCTGTCTCTGCTCAAAGCCTCAGAAAGAGAGTGTAGTATAGGGTAACATTCTGACAAGCGAAAGTCTTTGAGTTCCCAGAATTCTGTAGTCGAACAGGTGGAGAGAGACAGTTTCTATTCAAATTTTCGTTATTTCACGTCGCTTTTATACCTCAATCGCGACGATGAGGATGATATGACGAGCACAACGATTCTTCAATGCCTGACCAGGGGACATGTGGTTCTGTAACCTTTATCCGACAAGTCCGTCACGGAGGCTGGCAGGTGGAGAAGAGTTATTACTACTATATGAAGAATAGATTATTACTATTAATATTATGTCCTCTCCGCCTTGTATTCAAGGGTTCACGGGCTCAATACCCGGTGGAGTCACATGCCACAGAGGTTCGGATCCCACTTTAAACTGTAGGCCTAGTCCCGATTAGCCCTTCTATGCATAGTGTGGACTTAAACACTCAAACTATTAATACTATTCCCTGGAAAAGTTTACTTACACCGCTTCTCGGGAATCTGTGGATCAGGGCCGCACATAACAGTAGAGAAGGGGAGAAAGCGAGTGGGCGGAGCAAAGCAGTGCTCGTTGCTGCAAACGCCTGGTAGCTGCAGCCGTGTTTTTCTATCAGTGCAGTCACTTCCTCTCTCACTCGTTCATTGGCAGAGCTCTCTCGAGTATTGGAGGATTATTTTCTTTTGTTTGCTTTCGACAGAGTTTAGGCGTAGTAGATGCAATAAATTCGTCAAGGCATCATAAGGTTATATATCCTGTCATAGATGATCCTAGACAACAGCAAAAGAAAACTACTCGAATATTCACGTGACTTATCTACAAGAAATTCTAAGTAAATGTAAGTTTTCATAATATTCGGAACATGTCTCCTCTGCCAATCTTTTTCTTCCTTTCTCTCTCCATGAATTATGTTCTTTGTTTTAAGCGCCTCGACGGCTTAGCACGTTGTCTCGCCGGCATCATGTTCCCGGTTGGACTCCCGGGATGCGAATTGGCATCCTTGTGCGAGTACCCCTTCATCAATTTAATATAATCAACATTCATCCTCCACGACGCAATTATCCAAAATTGATAAGAAAGTCACGGTAAACAAGCAAATTACTTATTTTCCTCTTCTCTCCGATTACTTATCTTCCAATTTTATTCTTCACCTCTGCCACATTTCTTTTTACCGTCTTTATTTTTCCTCAATCTCTTCGTTGGTAGACGATTTTTTCTATCCATTGTTCCACTCCTTTTCTTTATCATTCTTCCTCCTCCTCTCATCTTTTCTTCTGTGTTCTACTTTATCTTCCATCACTATTTCTTTATTATTCCTATTTTTCTACTAAGAGAATCGTGATCTCCACTTCATGAAATTGACAGAAGCTTTCACAGATTGATGTTTCCTAACAGTATACCTTCATACAAAATGGATAATTCCAAGTTTTGTCAAAGCTCTATGGGGGTTCGTTGCCCCCCGTCCCCTTCTCCCATCCCCGCAATCGGTAAGCGACAGTTAAAAGGGCCATTTTCCAGTGAAAAGTGCCCCTAACGCTCCCCCCCCCCCATTGGTGTCTCCTCCCGTGGAACGGTTGCTTTTATACAATCCCCATTTTGTTTTTCTCCATTTCTGAAACAGATCGATGTGGCGAGGAACCGAAGGCAGGCGGAAAGCCAAAAAGTTTACCAGTGCATTAATAAAACTTCAATCCATACAGGCATGGCAGGGGTGATTTTTTTCTACGCCCCCCCCCCCCCCCTCTAGCCGCATGTGTTTGGATTTCAATGAAAGGGTTCGTCGCTAGGAGATGGGGTGGGGAGGTGAAATGCTTTCCACTCACGAATGGATTTTTTTTAAAAAAAACTTACGGTGGGGTCAGTGACTATTTAAAATTCTTGATTCTTAAAAGTTCGATGGAATAAAATTGATTTGTAGTGTTGTTTTCTTGTATTTTCTGTTGAGCGTTACCCTTATCACTTACCAGTATAGTGCAGCATCATCATGTTTCTATTCCAGACAAATCTGCCGTTCGTATTTTGTGGATGCTGAGTTGTAACTTGGTTTGATTGATTAATTTTGTTTATTTTACTTTGCTTTTCTTCAACTTTTTGGCTAATCGCGAAGTTGAGGATGGGTGATGATATGATGAAATTGATGAAGCCATATCTTAGAGAACACCCACGCCCACGGTAGAATTTGTACCTGGGATCTCAAACGTCGGAGCGCGCTTTTATAACCACTCCACCACGGACGACGGAACTTGTAGCTGGGAGCACAATATACACAGAGAAGTAATTCCATCAGTTTAAACCAAGAATGCATAACATCTGTAGCTCAGGCAAAATATTTAAGTGCATCATTGTAAAAGATGCATCACATGATGAAGTTTGTCGTTAGCATTATATACTGTAAACCTGATTCTTGGCAAAGGCCAAGAAACTAACTTTAGTGCATCAGCCGATGTATTCCTGGTGCATCAAATAAATTTGATTTAGTTCTGTGTTCAGGTACCGAAAGAGCAAAGAGGAAAAATGTTGGAAATAAGTCAATGTCGCGGTGCACCTGGAATTTGTTAGCACCCTGTTGAAGCAATATCATTGCTAGCTGCTGTAGAAACAGACCTACAAAATTCAATTTCCGTAAGAGCCGTATTAAATGTATATATGCCTAAAACACTTATTATGTACGATTTGTTCAAGATTATGTTATGTATAGAGTGATCACAAAGTTTTGAATCAACGAGAGAGCTGATGTACAGGCATTTCATTAATACAACAGGGGAGCCACATGTCCGCCACCTGTCCCATATGTCAACATGTTACCTTAAATTCTCTTCAAAACATGATGATCAAGAGTAGCCGTTTATAATTGGTTATCCTATCCCAGATATGATCCAGACCCAGGATTTCCACCGTTCACAAAGCTCACATTGTAAAATTCTGAATACGGCGTCCATTGTATTTGTTCATATACAAATATCATCCGCACTCGGTCGTCTATCGCCGGTATCATAGCTCAGATTTAATCAGAAAACAATAATGCAATTGTTTCCAGAAATAATGCTGACCCTATATAAGTTAACGAGTATTGATAGAATGTATAGGAAGGTGCTTTGAAAATCGGTAATGATCAAAATTGGAAAATTCGTGTTAACGTTTTAATGAAGTGATTATGATAATATCTGTACTAAGCTGCTTTAGAAATGCTATTGTATTACCGTGTCCTCTGTACGTCGTCATAATTACTCAACATAGAGTAACGGATTGTAAAATACGTAATAGAAAAGAGACATACCAACAATGCAAATTGGTAATTTCAAACTTTTTATCGCAGGGCTTGATAAGCGAGATCTATCTGAAGATAAGGGTGCACATTGTTGTATTTTTGCTATGGATTTCTTAACTGTACGAAGGAACTCAAGGAGAACAGTGTACCACAATATTATAATCATGTATATTCTGTACACCACACGATGATGTTTGAGCGGGAGGGAGGGGTGCTCTTCTCGCGCGCGATGTAGAATCTATAGCGACGAGTTTGTGTAGTGTTGCCCACGAGACGAGACGAGACGAGACTTTGGTCTGTCCCGTCCCGTCTCGTGAAAATGCTGTCTCGTCTCGTGTCTCGTCTCGAAAATATTCGTTTGTCCCGTCTCGTGTCCCGTCTCGAAGGGTTCTGTCCCGTCTCGTCTCGTCCCGTCTCGTTTTGTCCCGTCTCGTCTCGTAAAAGTGATCCGGGATATCATGCCAACAAAAGTCAAAAGTAGCAGAAACACGAAAATTTTTTCTGGAAAGTGGGATAAAGCTCCAAATATTTTACCCATTGCGTGGTGAGAATAAATAAGGTTCGTTAATCATGAGGACATTAAAAATGCAGTTTGTTGGTTACTGATTGCTAGGTATCTTATGAAATCTACCTTGTGGTTTTTCTCGCTTCATACAACTGTCTATCCATCGTACATTTATACCAAGTTTGTTAGAACCTGTCCCGTTTCCCTCGCTAGCGATCGCTCGACAGTTTTGGTGCCAATGAGAAACGAGAAAAAAGTCGTCTGCTGGGCAGCGAGGAGCGAATGGAAGCCAGAAGAGAGGAAGGAGCTTACGTAGACGTTGTTGCCACCTTGCGTATTTTAATTTGCTGCCTAGCTTTGGCTTTTTCCAGCACGGAGTTCAGGCGGTCTTCAGCAGCAACACCGCTTGGTTTATGCTAGAAAAGCCAGCGATCAGCTACCGCGGGAAGCCGGACAGGTTGTAACAAACACGGTATAAGTGAGTGCTCTTTTTCATTACTGCTATACCTTTTGGAAGTCTTGAAATGTTTTCCAATAGACCTTCTTTCTTTCTGAATGTCGAACTTCCGTGCACTATGAAAATGTACATTTTTTCTTTAAATTCTAAGCTTGGCGCTGGGGAGCAACAAAAAAGTTTTTAAATGTGTAGTACGAACACAAAAGACTATTTAAAATTTCAATATTTAGTATATTACAAATAGAAAGTGTTTCTTTGTGATATTGTGCTGTTTCTTATGCCCAGCTTATGACGCACATACTTCTTTGTTTTCCCTTTAGCCTCTAAGTCCGGTACCACAACCGCTTGATCTAATTTATCCTTCGGCAGGCACGCATCTACAAATATATGTCGGGGGAGGGTGTCTGAGCCAAGTGTTTCAGAAAAAATGATAATAATAACATTAACGACAACAATTAAGCAAATGTTTAAATTAATGCATTAATATAATTCATAGGTCTATTCACTTGAATACGTAAATTAATTAATTCTATTATTGTTATTGCATGACATGTTACAAAGATGGTAGAAGAATAGTAATATAACAGCACAAATATTAGCTAATATCTAGCTTACGTGTAGTTAAGATCGCCAAAATCTGCATAAAAACAGCTGTCCTGGCAAGAAAATTAATGTCAAAAAAGGTGATGAATTTAATATTTGCTGAATAACAAAAAAAGATGTTACATCCAGTTGACGAAAAATAAAGTTCCTGATTAATATTTTATGCTCATTATTATAAGTAGTAGCTTACATAAAACTTCATTGATACTGTCATTCAAAGCAGTATGATCCCAATATAATCCTTGTTTTCTAGTAAGTTCGGCAGGAATATGTAACCCTCGATTATGCTAAACAAATATATATATATATTTTTTTAGCTAGAGCAAGGCCCCAGGAGGTTGCAAGAAGCCTTTCCTGCAAAAGTGTATGTTTTACGAAGCGAAGAAACGTGACAAAACCACCACGTATGGAAGGCAAACCTGCATTAATTTTATATCGCACGTTTACAGAGCCGTGCCTCCTGAAGTTATAAAAATCCCAACTTCAATGATTCTTTTAGACATGCTATGTAGTAATAACGTCGATGTCTTGTAATGAAGGGTCCTCGCGTCGATACTCAATGGAGGCACAAAGTGGATCGGATCGCACTTTAAACTGTAGGTCGGTTCGCGATTTAGCCTATTTGCGAATCAAGTGGACTTAAAAAAAACCAAAAAGAAACAATATCAACCTTAAGAATATTAGAATAAACTAATTCAGCCGCAGGTAAGTCAAATTTCACATATCCTTCTTCATCCTCGTTCATAGACTTCCTGCAATACTCTTGTGTTGCATCCCACCAGGTGCGAAAAATGTGAAGTTATTATTTCCCCGTACTGCGTTATTTCTTTTCATAACAGTAAGACTAAATTCTAGTTTTATCTGAACTTTTAAAAAATGTGCAAAATACGTCTCTATCTTTAAACAACCACCCTTTCCCATGTATGTGTAAAATAATCCCACTCTGTCTCAGAAACCCTCTACCTAAGATCAAATGAAGGAAACAAGTCTCAAGTCTCAACAATTATAAATTTTTGCTTAAATTTCCTATCATTTATGCAAACAGTAGCACATATCCTTTGGTGCAACACTGTCAACTTTCCTCGTCCTAATAAATTTACTTCCAACCAGTGACGGCGCCAGGGAAATTTGACTGTGGGGGGGGGGGGGGAAGGCTAGCAACAAAATATTGTAAGGGGGCAGTCACGTTAAAACGCCCGAAAACACTACACATATATATACTTATATAATAATAATTATAATAATAATTATTATTATATTCATGTATGGTGTTTTGTGTGTGTCTTTTATTTAGAGTGGACGTTTACTGCCTAAATTTACTTCTTGATTACGAGTTTATCTCCACATGATTCGTTTTAATAAAGACATTAATTCTTTTTTATTGGTAAGTTGCGTTGACTCTAGTGGCCTTTTTCAGTATTGAAAGACATTCATAATTTTATAATTCATCGTCTTTCTTGAGATGAAACTACTGATATAAATATTTAAGTTATAAGATAATAATATAAATGATGAAAATAATGCTTCTAAGAGTTTAATTTTCTTGCAAAATAAACGTGACGTTGGAAGAAATGAATCTTCTTAAGTATTAGAAACAATGTGAGGCACTTCTCCTGTAGGAGAATTCTGTTCTATGTGCTTTGGAGAACACATTGCGCACCTTTGGTACGTCCAGGACTTGACATTTCTTCTCAATAACAAGGACAGCCAAATGAGGCAGTTTGCATCCAGCATCCTGTTTCGAGCAAGCCTTTTCAAATATTTTAAGGACAACAATCTTCGTAACGCTGAAGAGTTTTGGGCAAAATTTGTGTTTCACCTTTCAGGGAAACGTTATCACAGGATAAAAAATCAGACAAAGGTTACAGTTATCTCATAATTCAAGAAATATTCTGACCCTGGCAATACTTACTCTTACTCTACCACTCCAACGTACGTCTGTGCTACCCAATTACAGGCACCTATGGAGTTCGTGGGAAGAAGTTCTTCGATTTTGATATGTACGAGAAAGAGCGAACCTGCATCTAATGATTGAAGAGTGGCAAATCCTAATAAGCGTTCTTTTACCTGCCCGCGATATGTTTTGAATCGAATTTTAAGTGTAATTTGCATTTTAAGGTTCACGTTCAATACATTTCCAAATAATATCTATCCCATCATTAACTTCAAGAGTATCGAAGAAATTCCCTTTGTTAAGGTTTCCTCAGACTCATCATCTCGAAATTCAAATCCCTGAATAGTAAGAAACCGCGATGAATCCACAACAACTGACATGGAGTGTCGGGTTTTCTTCGATCACCTTTGGTCCTGGGTTCGATACCCAGTGGAGGCACTTTAAACTATAAGCCCAGTCCCGATTGGCCTTTCTGTGCATAAAGTGGACTTAAAACACCAAATCAACCAACCAACCAAATCTTGAATCAACGTTGAATGGCTTTTAATAATTAGCGTTGTCACTAACGACCACGATTAGAATAATTTGCGCGTACTACAGATGATGTCTTGTGGTCCTGAAAATTTTCGTGATGTTTTAAAACCATCCACATTCAACACTTTTTCCCAGTTTTTAAGACTGGTTAAAACTTAAGTTAATCTCGGTTATTACAGGACATAAATGAATGAGAAATCACCTATGCCCAGGTCGGCGCTCGAATCTTGGACGAAAGTCACACACACATAGCTATATATATACTAAACAAATTAATATGTGTTAATCAAGTTGGTATTATAAGCAAGAAAGTGATATCATGCAGAATACACCACTTTGAAAAGGTGAAAATCGTCATACTCTTATAAATGAACTCTCTTATTATTCGATATTTAAATAACTTCAGTTGGAGGGCCCGGGGGGCGAAGTGTCTGACATGGGGCGTCCCCTTGTCTCCTCTGGCGTCGTCACTGCTTCCAACCCTCTAATAACTTCGCTTCTGATAGCCTCACCTTCCAAATGGAAGCTTGTGTGTTGGCGAATAGTACAAAGAACTTGTGTTCACTGTCCCTCTTTCATTCAAAGTCTGCCGTTTTCCTTTTCAGCTTTTCCTGCAAAACTTCCTGTCAGCAAGCAAACCAAATTACAGAATTTTTATTGCCCCTCCCTTGCATCAACTTTCATTTTTACTTTAGACCTGGATTTATGGCACGTACCCGCTACTGCAGGTCAACCTCGCCCTATGTTTGGTGTTTGCCCCCTGAAGCAACGGTGTCCATTGTTCAAAGCGAAACCTCTGTCAGTGGGGAACGGCGAAAAATAGTCTCGGAATACACCCTGGTCGTAAACAAGCTCCCGCCACCCTGACATCGTTGTCAGCTTCCCTCTAAAGTTCGATAAAACTACTTTGTGAAATGTGTTTAATAACGAGTGAAAATGTAGACAGCAGATACTACATGTATTTTGCTCATAAACTTGAAGGCTAAATTTACAGAATAAAAAGAACAGCTACAACATTCCTTAATCTGATTTACAGAAAGGCTAATCGGGACTGGACCCACAGTTTAAAGTGGGGTTCAAATCACAATGTGCCTTCACCGGGTATCGAACCCGGGACCCCTTGATTACAAGGCGACGATGCTACCACTGTACCATCGGGGAGTCTCCTCATAGAACAAAGTTTCCTTCTACGACGATTATACAGTACTTAGTGCACTTCCTTCATTGTCTCAGTATTTCGTTATTACAATCCAAGGAATAGTATTCTCCTTAAATAAGAAATAAAGAAATAATAAAAACATTGGAAATAATCTTCAAACGGACGTAAAAAAATCGAATCCAACCACCTGCAGAATGCCTGAGGGAAACAACAAGAATTTTCTCAACAAAGACATATCCGAAATTTCCATAACATTCTAATAATTTCGCAACCCGTGCAAATAATCATGTGGTAAAATCTTGTCGGGGTTCCCTGTAAACACTAAAATCACCAAATTACTTCTTTCCATAATACCCGTATTTTCTCCTCCTCTTTAGCTCTCAACTGTTCGGAGTGGCATAATGCAAGATTATTTGTCCCTAATTATCTCCTTCTCTTAGTCTTGCTAATATCTTGGACTCGTTAATAACTTTCCCAACAACTCCTTATCCATGTTTCCTACAATGCTTTTCCTACTTCCTAATAACAATTACTTCTGTACACCCTTTGATGTAAAAATTAAATAATAATAATAAACCCTATCCGTCGGTCCGTTTATCTTTCCAAGCTATAGAGCTGAGACTATTTTTACAAGATATACCTCGGACGCAGACATTCCACGATGTGTTGGCCCCTCCTTCCACCTTCTCTACCTGCCCTTTTACTTGATGTTATTCAGAATTGTATTAGTATCTGGAATACTATCGTAACATAAAGTTATTAACCTGGAATATTTTTTTTAAAAAAATGGGGAGTAACGCTGTGTTCGAAAGAGTATAGGAAATAAGTTTAGGTATTCATTCATGCCTCTCTCTAGAATATTCTTCTTATTTTGACTTAATACACGCTTATCAACGTTTCTAATTGAAATACTTTATTCCAAGCAAACAAGTATTTGCAAGTGATTAAAAATTTTGCTTTTATTTTTTCGAGACATTCGAGACGAGACGAGACTTTTCAAAAGCCGTCCCGTCCCGTCTCGTGTCTCGTCTCGAAAACGAGACGAGAAAGGCATTCCGTCTCGTCCCGTCTCGAATTTCAAAAGGCTTGTCCCGTCTCGTGTCTCGTCTCGAAAACGAGACGAGACACGAGACGAGACGGGACATGTCCCGTCCCGTGAGCAACACTAAGTTTGTGGTAATCCTCTACTAGTAGTTACTCACTTTTTTAAAAATTAAAGTGGCTATTGATTTTAGTAGATTAATTTTCATTTTAAATATTCGGTAATAGTAATAGTTGTGGAGCAGGCCTCCCCAATGTCGCCTTGTAATGAAGAATTCAAATTCCTGTGGAGGCTATTTTATACAGTGCTTGGCATACTACTTAACTATACGTGGAGTCCTTATTAGCCTATGAGAGTGACTGAACCTTATGGATATAACTATTCCACTTTGGTGTACGTCGATAGTAAATCGTCGGAAACAGTAGGATTGTATTCATGGATAAAGTGTAAAATACTGCAGCTTGTCTTTTGAAATTTCGTCGATCCTTTTTGTGTACTCATATCGCATGTGTGCTTACAGTAAATCGCGAAGATGACGTAACAATTTAGCACATTTAAGTTGGCAGTGCTGCGAAGAGGGCAACCAAAAGAGACGGGGGGTGGCGTTTGGTGTTTTGCGGGAGCGTAGGGATAGAAGCGGGGGGAGGATTTTTGGCACAGTGCCTTCCCTCACGTCAAACCCCCGAAACTAAATTGAAAATTGGGGGGAAAGAGATGTAAAGCAGTGGTTGGGAGACAGACGCATTAAGATTGCACTTTACTCGGCGTTGAAGTCTTCAAAAGATCCCCCCCCCCCACCAACATCTCTTGGTGCGAGCACTACATTTGCTAGCCGGTTTCTTCATAGCGTTGTATGTCCGTCCTATTAGCTGCCTTCTGAAACCTGCAGAAATCCGACTTTTCATTTCACCGATGATTTGTTGCCATGGAAGGGGCCTATTTTCTGTTTCGGTTGCTGCCTGAAGCGTTCAAAAACGCTGTTCCGTCTAGCGCTTTTGTATCGTTAAAAAAGGGGGGGGGGCATTTTCTCAGTGAGGCTTGGATTTGTACTAATTGCCTGCATTGGGACAGAGCGGCGTTTATTATTGTAATGTGTTTTTCCCAAGTGAAAAATAAAGTCCTGTGTTCTCCCTGGAGGTAGGATGTAAACTCTGGCATCTGCACCAATCTCGAGGTGAAGAACACGAGTGAGTGTGTGTGTTTGAGTTTTAAGTTTTTAAGTCCACTTCATGCACAGATAGACTAATCGGGACTGGGCTTACAGTTAATAGTAGGATCCAAACCACTAAGTGCCCCACCGGGTACCGAACCCGGGAACGTTTGCTTACAAGGCGACGACATTACCACTACTCACTCCATTGGGGAGATCCCGAATGTATATGTGCGTGTGTGTGTTTTGCCAGTTTCATGCCCAAAGGGGTCATAATCCCCTTTTGGCCCAGTATTCCTAAAAAGAACGTCAAGGACAGGAAATATGGCAAAATGAGGTGCGACTACTAAAACAAATGTATACGTAACACCCCACTTTCAAAAATCCTGGGCACGCCACTGTGTGTTCTATAAGGATTAATAAAGATACCATTTTGCTTGTAAATGTTAGGTTCAAAGTTCGGCGACGTCAATGAGCAGAAAGACACTACTAAGGAAGATTTCAGACCGAAGTGACAGCGGGTGTTCACAACAAGCGACAAAGACACGAGCCTCCTCAGCCTACAAACAAATATTCACCGCACATGCCAGAACAACAGAACGAGGCGACACGATGCACGCTATTGAGAAAACGGCCTGGCCAGAGCGACACACAAGCGACAAGTGACACGTGGACCTTGTCGTTTCTCTTCGGTTCGAGTCGAAAGCTTGCATTGATTGCTGAGGTTCGCCTCCAAGCGACACGTGTCACATGGCGCTTATCGGCTCGGTCTGAAAGATCACTAGAATGTGGAAGAACAACCACGATACGAAAATCCGCGTCCAGGGCCTCTTTTAAAGATCCACAACACGTTCTGGGAGATTGAAATTGGCATTTTTCCGCATTATGTCAATACCAAAACTCAGTGGCGTGGCGTGACTTTTTCAAAAGTGTTACCGGCTATCAGTATGACAATTATGCCTGCTAGATGTTATCACCCCTCCCGGTAAAGAAAACATGTCTTCGAGCTCGATATTTGTTCATTTCGTTCTTGTTTTGCAATCAGCACAGTGGTTTAGCAACAAACACTCCTAGAAAGAACTACCACTCGTGAGACAGTTGCCACGAAAATCCAATGAATAGTGGTAGACCCTTGTCAATTCTTCATCTGTCTCTGTTTCTTTGCAATGAAGTGCGAAGGGGAAGAAGAAGAACCACACTTTTCTCGGGTCAGTTTGGCGTTTGTGTGGCGAGCACTGAGCAGACGACAGAACTCCGCTCCTTTGTGGAAGGGAAGCCCAGCTGTACGTACTACTGTAGCCAACTTAGTATTTTGGAGCAAGGTTTGTCCAAATCACGAATCACACCCAGGAACTATATTTTCGTCTATTACCTAACTGGTCTCAGTTGTAGTTTAATCCAGCCTTGGCTTTGCAGTCTACCTCTAGTTCCTTCACAGAAATGGTATTCCTATTTTAGGCGGGATTTAGCTCTTTTCTGCCAATCCGATGTGCCAACACTGGCTGATCCGGTAGGTATGAACGGCAACAGGGCCCCTTAACAGGCATAATAATAACCCCATAGCACACCATGCCCCAAAGTCATCCTCCGCTCTTTCCTTGCATTGGCGCCCTCTTCTCCCTTGTTGCCTCTTCAGGGTAGCGGAACGGCCTCCCTCTTCGCTTCTGTCGGCTGCAGAAAAAATGTCCTAGGCAATATCTACTCGACGGCAACGGTGTTCATTAACGTATTTAACAATGTTGTCATTTTATTGAAACAACTTTTTAATTCTTTACATTTTGCTGTTACCTACGGTAACACCGGCTACATGCTCTGCCAAAACTGGTCGCGGTCTGCGACCAGAATTCGGTGATTGAAACAAGTTTGAACCTGTCGAATGGATATATTGTGTCTTATTAGGGCAGGTTAGTCCGGTATAGCGTACTATAGGGTGGGAAATAACCTTTTGCTAGGGGTCTGCAGGAAAAAGTAACAACAATTAAGAAATTATGGTAATACCAAATGTTTACTACGACAATTGTGGTTACAAAAACAAAATTAAAAGTTAGTTCACGACAAAGCACCTTGCTCCAAGCAAATGCTAAAAACCAAGACCTTCTTCGGCGAAGTGGCATTGACTTCTTCAGCAGTTCTGAATGGCCGGGTGCATCACCGGACCTGAATGCAGCGGAGCACTTTGGGGCTATTCTGAAGGACGCAGTTGAGTCCTTGATGATAGTGGAACGCGGACCGGACCGCTATTCCCGGCCAACACTCTTTGCACATCTGGAACAAGTCCTCCGTGACATGGAATGGAATACGGACTATTTGCGAATCTTCTGAGCTCCTACCCTTATCGTCTTCGTGCTGTGAGAGAAGCAAACGGTGGACATACTAACTTTTAATTTTGTTTTTGTAACCACAATTGGCGTAGTAAACATTTGGTATTACCATCATTTCTTATTTGTTGTTACTTTTTACTGTGGACCCCTAGCAAAAGGTTATTTCCCACCCTGTACACTACTGTTAAGCACCTAACTTTCCTGAACCTTACATAACCTACCTACTCTAGACTAACCTAATCTATCGACAGGTTGAAATATGTCTCGCATCGTATCTTGGTGGTAGAGAGAGACGACCATGGGGTATTTCGATATTTTCAGAAAACCACAACTCGTTATGGTTATTTTCTTCGCCAGCCATAACACAACATAATAATAATAACAATGATAAATATGTCTAAATTCGTTGTAGATATTTAAAACCAACCATGGACTCGAATTTTCATGTTTTACTAATGCTTTTTTTATCCTCACTGAATGTTTCCGGTGCTTGAGCTTGCTGTATATGAAAAAGAGAACGTGACATTTTTTAAGGTGTTGCTGCTCAATTGTGTACTTCTATCATTGCCGCCAGTTGTCGCTAGTAATAAAAGTGGCGACTTGTGAAACACATTTTGAACAAGTTTGCAAGAGGAATATCGTACTGTTTACGACGCTTTCACGGGTTGCTTACGTTTAGGAAAGAGTAGTGGATTTTTACCGTGTGAAGTTCGGGAACAAAAGCCACCATTTTCAAGTAGCGGCAACTGGTGAATGATGGTACATCACGCTTCAACAGCAGATGGAGCTGAGGTTAGTGTATTAGAATGCAGTTACTTCTATTATACGAGGAATAATGACTATAAGTTTGAGGAATATCAATAAGTAATACGATGAAGAAACATCTTACAGAGATATGAATGTGATATTCAGAGTAAGCCCTGCTAATCCTCAGGTGGAGGAACGTTTTCTGAAAAGCTTATCGTTTCGTAAGAACAGACATCACTTATTCAGCCTTAACGTGAGGTGCAGAAATCGCCTTAGGGAAGGAAGTGGTTAAGTACGGATAAAAAGTGAGTTCAACAAAGTTTCTAGATAAATAAAACACTACCTTCGCACTTTGAACGGTAATTTCCGGCTTAGACCAAGGTGGAAGTGGAATTATTAACTTCTCGAGTGAAGAAAGAATGTTTGATGACTTATGAACTCAATCATTAACAAGAACTGTGCTACTCCTAGGCTCAAAGGGATATTTGAAACTTAATTTCATAAAATCTGCATTGGTAGTAAGGTATTGCGTATTCTCAGCATCAGCTATATTAGAAACACCACCTTCCTGGCGGATGCCAAAGCCTACTTTGTTTTGCATTCACCTATGGCCATATCCGTTATATCAGTAAAGATTATGCCTCTTACCACAAAGCTCGTCAATTTGTGATTTCAGGAACATGGATACCAGTCGCCACAACACCCGCCAGATCTAAACCTTATCAAACGCTAAGAAATCTACAGGATCTTCATTATTTAAAGTTTGAAATGTTACTGAATAAGTCACGAAGTACTATCAGGTCGTAGACCGCCACTTTGTGTATATCTTAAGCTTGTGGACTTGCTTTAGAATGTTCTTATGGGGTTCTAACCTTGAACCTTTCAGTGTGCATTTCACATATCGAAATACGTCACTACGCGGCGGCTTGATTATAGTTGTTCCATGGAAAGTTACAATAGAATGGGTTAAGGGTTCCAAAACAAGTTTTTGCAAACTAGCAAGTGAAGATTACTATAATATTTTACTTAACTTGAGGGTATTTCTGAGGCGGCGGCGGCTTGAAGCCGATAACCCCTTTAATACACCACCGGGTCCTGCATCAACCTCTGAATGGAAGCTCACCCAAAATGCTTCGCATCTGATCAAAGCCTCTTGCGAGCGGCATGCGAGAGCTGCCTCCCGCACACACACAACAATGATTAATGCATCCAGCATTGTTGAGTCGTGTAATTAATAATTTCTTCACCCCCGACAGGCTCCGGCCAGAAGCCAACGTGCATTCATATGCAAATAGTGCTTCGTGCGTTTAATGACATGTTACGCAATCAGCCAACATCAATCTTTTTGTCCGCAAGATCGTTGACTGGATTTCTTGATCGCACTTCGATAAATTGACCTCATTTGAGGATTTAAGCGATAACGATTTTTACGACAGGACGCACGTTGCGAATCGCACACTCAGATGCTAGTTTCTTTGTGTTTTGAGGTGCTTATTCTGCCTTCGTCCAGTCTGTAGAGCGTCCGACTGCTTTTTCCCCTCCATGCACTCACTTCGCCTCACGTGTTTATTGGTGATTTCCGGAGCCACTACTTGCGAGGGCGAGTTTTCAAAATAACAGGCAGTTTCGAAAACGAAGTCAAAGATCTAGCACCTTGTCAGGGATGAAAACTGGCCTTTGTTTCCAGAGAGGGTGTAGGGGTAGTAGGCGACATCTCTATTCGCTCTCAGATAAAAACAACCAGGTAGATGAGAGGTCACTGTAAATAAACGTACAATATAATTTGTGGAAGCGTTTGTGGCATCAGGTATATGTATTATCTCAGTACTTGCATAGAGCGAGTGAGGAAAAAGATGCAATAATTTAGTTTCGTCTGTTGACAATTCTCATCCATTCCTTCGTCGCAATTGGCATAGGGAGCCAGAGAGCAACGCGCCAGGATTGCAAAGTAAACACAGCTTGTTTTTTGAACTATCAAATCTCTTCTAGCAGATGGGGCAACATGCTCTGTTAAATTTCATGTAATAGAGACGCCAAGAGAAAATATCATATTTCATGCGGAACATTGCATGTAGGTAACAGCCGCTGTACGTGAGGATATGAATTTTTTTGCACTATTTGAGACTGTCGTGCTCCTGTGTAGTGTTTGTTTTCTATTGCTAAAACTGTAAAATGCACTTTGGCGCCAGCATGCAGGTCAAATGTTAAACGGCGCTTATTTTTTACTGAAAATAAGTTGCAATTATGCACTGCTTCATTAAAATTTAGTACACACAGTTTTCGAGGTTTTTTAGAACAATATGTTCTGTAGCATTGAGATAGAACCGCGTTTAAGGGTGATGTCACTAAAATGTCACTTTTTTTTACTTTCCTCACAAGGTCTCAGATTCCGTAGTGGTAACGTTGTCGCCTTGTAATCAAGGGATCCCGGGTTGGATACCCATGGAACCACTTTGGACCATACTTCGGAACCCATTGTAAACTGCAGGTCCAGTGTATAAAGTGAACTTATTCATACAAACAATTCAAACTCTTCCATAAAATCGCTATTCGCAAACCAATCAAGTACTCGACAGGACTTCTATTGGTCGCGAACCACCAATGGATATGGCACCAGTTACAAAATTTGATTTACGACCTTTCGAAAATGTTCTATCTTGTTCTCTCTCTCTCTCTCTCTCTCTCTCTCTTGTGTGTCCCTTCATCAATTTCATCTACACTCTGTCCCGTAAATATCTGGAGCAAGCGAACGATTGATTTATTGATTGATTTTTTGTTTTAAGTCTACTTTATGCACAGTAAGGCTAATCGGGACTGTACCTACAGTTTGAAGTGGGATCCAAACCACTTGTGCCTCCACCGGGTAGCAAGCGAACGATAACAAATCTTTACGCAAGAACCGACTCGAGAGGTGAGGTAAAGCCCCCTTGCATGTAGCACCGTGCCATGAAGGGGATGTGGAGTTAGTGTCCCATACATTCTCGACCTCTGGTATTTTGGAGGTGATGTGATCATCGTTACGCCCTGACCTCCTTTACGCCGCAGGGCTCGCTAAGCGTGCGGTGGGTCCCGGAGCCGCTTTATGCCGGGACAATGCCATAAAAATTCCGACCTTAGATTTCCCAGCCCGGGAATCGAATCCTGGTCTACCGCGTGGCAGTCAAACACCCTAGCGACTAGACCACCGCGGCTCGACCAATTAACGCGTCAGAGTGGAAGGGAGTTCATGTAAGGATAAACACGGCTACAGCGTCTCTGCCGTTATGCGCGGCCTTGCCCCACAGATTCCCGAGAGAGACTGTAATAACAATTCATCCTCATCGTCACGATTGGTCAAGAGTGGCAAGAAAGCGGCGCAAACAATACGCACCAAAGATGTTTCGCAAATTGTTGACCAGAGTGAGATGATCATGGAGGTTTCTCGTACGGTGGAAGAGAGCGCTGAGGAGGGGAATTTCCCCCCATCCCCGTCTTTCTCAGCGGGAGGAAGGAATTGCTGACTGGTCAAATTCGAAACTAGGTTCTGCGAGGAAACAGTTGCTACCTGCTCTACGCGGCCTCTTCATTTTCCCTTTAGCAGATTAGCCTTTCAAATGCCCCGTGCTCAACATTCCTAGATTGCATGTACGGAATCGGATCTCTTGAGAAACTTTGGTGTGCTCCCTTTTTTTTGTCTTTTCGCCTAAAAATAAAAGAGAGAGAGAGAGAGAGGTGGTAGATGAGAAAGATGGCGGAAACTTGCTGAAACGCAAGTCTTCCAGATCATTCTCCAGCGTTGCCTGCGAAAGCAAAGCATCCCGGAGAACTTCCAGAGCTGGAATGTTCTAGATTGGTCCATTCCGAGCTCTCGACAACCGGCTTGCAGCCCCCTCCCTCCCCACTTCCCCGCTACATCCGGATCACCACCTTACTACAAACATTTGCAAACAAGCACATACACGCTTTCCGTTCCGGCACAGCCAATCACCAGGCCTTGTTCTTATGTTTCGAAATGCATTCTGGTCTTTGTTCGGAAACTTTTTTTTTTCATTCTTCTTCTTCTCGCTACGGGCTTCTGGTATTTTTCAGTAAGCGCTCCGAGTTCCTATCGCCTCTTCTATAGTGCTTTCACGTCTTCGCGCATTCATATTGGACTATTTTTCCAATTTCATTTCCTCCAGCTAAACTGCAGGCTCCTCCTTGTTGACGTCAGTGGCGTATTTAAGATTGTGTTTCCCCCAAATGACCTCGACCCAAATATGTAATTATTCTGATCACAACAGAACAAAGTATGCACTTAAAGTGGCACAAAATGTACCAAAATTTAAGAATTACCCCCTCCCCCCCCAAGTATCCTTTTTAAAGGCACCCGAAATATGCCTTAAAAAGTAAACATTGAAATCAAAGGGAGAAAAACTATAAGAAGTGCAAGGATAGCAATTCAAATGAAATAGATATCATATTAAGATTTTTTTTTAAAATATATTTATAATTGCAGATTGAAACAAATATGTTCCAGTTCATTTTCCTTTCCAAAATTAAACGTTTTCGAGATAATAAGTACCCCTTTGTCCGCCATTTTCCAAAATGGCGCATTATGCATAGGTCTGATCCATCAGGTATTTTAATACATTAATGAACGTTGATGAGAGAATCAACCTAGTAGAGACACGGTAGAGGGATACATACAAGACCCTCTTTTGTTCATTCTTGAATTATGATCACAAGAATACATTGCAGTATAAAGTTAGAAATGGCCACAATATATATAACTTTGCCCTGGAATACTGTGAATGGATTTTACGTGCAAAACAGTGAGTTTCTTTCCTTCTTTTTCTCCCTTCGCCATTTTCTGTCCATTTTCTTCTTCCCTAGAAAAGAGAGTCTTTTACGATTACGCGACCGTGCCTCCATCTGTGACCGATGTGTGGAACTAAAGGTGGTGGATTTTTCGCATCCTAATTGCCATCACATCATTTCGCACGGGTTCATCTGCTTCGCCTTCCAGGTCGCTTAACTTAACTGTCTCGCCTTCTCATTCCTAGAATTGGGGGGCGGAGAGGGGGGAGCCCCCAGGCAGCCCCTCAATTATCTTTTCCGGACTTCGATCCGATTTTAAAGAGGTTAGAATTTTGTCCTCTTTGTCACGTACTTCCATCTTGTTCTTAAGCGATCGATATTCGACCCCCCCTTTCCCTCCATCGGGGTGGAATCGCGACAAAATTCCCCCACCCCCTCTCTCTAGCAACTACAAACCTTATGAATAGAATCGGGATCTCTTTTAGCAGCATTAAGACACTATTATATAGCCGAACCGACTGGATGAGTTTTGGGCATGTCTCAAGAAGGAATTTTTGAAAATTTCTAAATCTAATTCTAAGACTGCTGTTTAGATATTTGTTGCGTATTTAATGTACCTGAGGGCCGACTGAATGTACGAACCCACCAAAAGAAGCTTATCATTACCTGCTCAATTAAACAAATTCTTATTTTAAGAAAATACTACTCATGTAGTAAGGAAAGGAGCTCGATTATCAGATAAAAAAGTAGAGTGCTGCCCAGTGCTTTACACCACGCCATGAAGGTATATACTTGGTGTTGATTTAAGGCCCTACACATTCTTGATCACTGCCGAAGGGGGGGGGGGTGATGTGGTAAACACCACGCCCCTGGCCGCCTTTACCCCCCAGAGTTTCCTCCACGAACCCACTTTATACGACGCTGGGATGGGCGCCGGAGCCGCTTCAACAGGTGGGAAAAATCCCTGTTCACCCTCGCCGGGATCGAACCCGGGTCCCTCGCATTGGAGTCAGATACCCTAACGACTTATTTTTTAAAGGAATACAACTATAATATCTTCGACAAACACAAACATCCATGTCCTAACCGGGATTCACACCCGGGACTTCTGCCGTCGTAGCACGCTGTGCTAACCACTCCGCCACGGAGGCCGACATCGGCTGAGCTACCGCGGCTATCAGGTAGTGCTCTAATATCAGATACCACTGTTTCTCGCCAATCAAGTGTTGCACTCGAGCAGCGATAACTATAAAAAATAGGTCTTATGTGAACATAGCGTCAGTCTTTGTGTAAGGCAAATGCGTGATATTGTAATGTTTCTTTTACCAAGAGTTGAGAGTTTTTGCAGTCTCAAATTCGCCTGCATTCTTCACTGATAGGGGTAGTAAGAGTTTAGTATTCAAAATGCGCAGTGTAGCGTGTGAAATGTTTACATTAGTTTTTTCTTGGTGTAAGAGTTCTACGAAATTCCGTTTGATGGCGCCGCATATGTGAAGAAGCAGTGCCCTAATATCGCTTACACAAGGGTGCTACATATCGCATATCCGATATTTGAACACCTCTTCCCTGTTTCTTATTCTATATGCTAAGGAAGATGTGGAACTCTATATTAGAGAGACACCCTTGGTTCTGAGGAACCAAGTACAATCAAATCAATCACACCAAAAAAGAATATTTTTCTGCTCCCTGAATGTTCTTTCCCTGATCATATAGTATAACCTTAGACTTCACACATCGTATACTCCCGTTCAGATAAAGTGGCAATTTTCCCGTTGTCTAAAGAATTCATGCAATAATAATAATAATATTATAGTAGTATTTTCTTTGATCCATTTTCATAAACATGAAAAATATTAAATTATTCGCTACCAGAGGAGGTATTGTGGTGAACCAACAGCGTATAATCAGCTGTTTGCACTTCATTGTGTTACTAGGGTCAGCATACATGTGTCACTTGATATTTGAGGTCTGTGTGCTTTTCCAGAGAGCGGATGAAAATATGTGCAATGTCATTGTGTTGTCCAAATGTGTACTAAGCTCACATCAGCAATGTCCCTCTTTCCTTATGCATTATTTATTATTCCAGGAAATTAGTCCTCGATCTTCAAATAAGTATGTTGTGAAAACAGGTTGATTTTATTCCATTTTTATGGACAAGGTATCATAAATTTTATCTGAAGTCTGAAGTATGCAATCTAATAATCGAAGAGACCTTTTCACACTCGAATGGTCATTTGGCAAATATTAAAATATATTTCTTTGAGATTGTTATTACGTAGGAGAAGTATAGAATTCGAACAAAAATAACTGTTTCAAATTTATTCGTTATCAGGATAAGTTATTTATCGCAGCTCCAATAGCACTTCTTCTGTAAAGATTATATTATTCTGGTATTCATGGGAGGGGAAATGAATGTAAATACACACAGAACCAAAAACGTGTCAATTGACACATATATATTTTGATTTCAATAACACGTTAACGTGCATAAGTTGCAATTGATGCACCTTTTCGTGTGTCAAAATACACATAGGAATGTATTAAATTGTATTTTTATGAGATGAAGTTCAGTG
Source organism: Lepisma saccharinum (assembly GCF_977018435.1). Lineage (NCBI taxonomy): Eukaryota > Metazoa > Arthropoda > Insecta > Zygentoma > Lepismatidae > Lepisma > Lepisma saccharinum. The sequence goes on along the minus strand of NC_139237.1, from coordinate 51,564,576 downwards.
TGATGCACTAAAATGTATCAATTTGGAAGATCAGACAAGATCATTTCGAAGATAACAAACTTTCACATTTAATGCATGAATTGACACAGCTAAATGTGTAATTTTGTTATCTTCGAAATGATCTTGTCTGATCTTCCAAATTGATACATTTTAATGCATCACCCTGAACTTCATCTCATAAAAATACAATTTAATACATTCCTATGTGTATTTTGACACACTAAAAGGTGCATCAATTGCAACTTATGCACGTTAACGTGTTATTGAAATCAAAATATATGTGTCAATTGACACGTTTTGGCGGAACTTTGAGAATGTACCTCAAGCTCACCCCGAAAGGAAATCGCATATCCGCCACTTCTTCAATTACTCAGGTTCAGAGTGAACTTTCACAATAAAATTCCAGCCGGCCACACCACCAAAGTTAGGGCGTAATGAAAACTTAAACCTAACGCCGTCGCAGTTCGGGTCAGACCGGGTTTAACTTGAGGCATGGCAACTTGAGCCTCAACCGCCCTCTTACGTCATGGCCCTCTCGATTAGGGCGACCTCTGGCCCCCTCAAAGTTTTGAATTACAAGACCGCTAAGTAACACTAAAGGATACTATGTCATAATTGGCGTTACATTCCGACCCGAGACCGTAATGGGAGGCAAAGGGTTACTCTGCCCTCAGGTGCGCGGAGGAGTACCACTGCGACAAAGGTTGGTCAACTTTTACGAGCTCATATGCGGGATGGTAAATTTTAACGATGTACTTGTAAGGAGTTTAGCATCCATGTGTGGCAGCGGCTCAAAATCTTTAGCTCGCCTGTCCATGCAAACTCTCAGACTTATTGAAGATGGTATTATTATTATTATTATTCCCCGGGTATTTCCATGCAATTACATATTTTTTGCTTCATATGCCGTCCAGCAGAAATTTCAAATATAGGCGAATTGCGATGTTATGAACAATACACACTGCAGGCCAAGAAGGTAGAGAATGGATTATATCAAACTTAGACTATATGCTAAATAAATACAGGCATGCGCATTAAGAAGATAGGAAATGGATTATGTCAAATTAGGCTATATGCTAAGTAAATACCGCCATGCATTAAGAAGATAGGAAATTGATTATGTCAAATTAGGCGATATGCTAAGTAAATACCGCCATGCATTAAGAAGATAGGCAATGGATTTTCATAAATTTGGACTATATACTAAATAAATACCGCCATGCATTAAGAAGATAGGCAATGGATTATGTCAAATTAGGCGATATGCTAAGTAAATACCGCCATGCATAGGAAAATGATTATGTCAAATTAGGCGATATGCTAAGTAAATACCGCCATGCATTAAGAAGATAGGCAATGGGTTCTGTCAAATTTAGAAATGTGCTAAATAAATACCGCCATGCATTAAGAAGATACGAAATTGATTATGTCAAATTAGGCTATATGCTAATGGATTCTGTCAAATTTAGACTATACCTATGCTATATAAATACCGCCATGCATTAAGAAGGTAGGAAATTGATTATGTGAAATTGGGCGATATGCTATGTAAATACCGTTATGCATTAAGAAGATAGGAAATGGATTCTGTGAAATTTAGACTATATGCTAAATAAATACGCCATGCATTAAGAAAATAGGAAATGGATCATATCAAATTAGCCTATATGCTAATGGATTCTGTCAAATTTAGACTATATGCTAAGTAAATACCGCCATGCATTAAGACGATAGAGACAATGGATAATGTTTATTTAAGACTACATGGAAATAATAAAGTGGAATTGACACTAAAATTCGAACAAATGCCATCTGCTCCTTACTGCTAATACTAATACTCCAGCCCACATGTGTTCCTGATCCTACAGCAGAACTTACAAACATTTTAAATTCCACACACACACTCAATTGTGACTCTGTATAATCTATGTAGAAACATTGGATCAAGCTTTGCAGTTTCCCCTCACTGCCATAATAGCGTTTTTACGAGAACTGCAATCTCATCTTGGGAGCCGAATAAGCTTTATCGTCCAAACGGAATACAATGGAGGTCCCGGTAGTTTCGAGGCGCGATTCGGACGTAGGAAGAAGATATTTCAGGGAGGAAGTCGGAGAAGTTGGTGCGGGCGGGACTTCAAGCGAGACAAAGGAGGAATGGCCTCGGCTATGTCACGGGTGGTTGGGAAGTACACAGCCCTTGAAGAGGAGCAAATGTTCAGAGCTGGATGTGTTCAGTTGGAGGTGTATATATAAGGGGAGGATGAGAACTCTCTTGAATTTCAAGGACTCTGCTACAGTATCAAGAAATAAACTCGAAAGATTTGTTTTTTATCACTATAATGGATTTAATTGAAGGGCTGCTTCTTGTGAGAAACACCGACTCTGAAGGGCAAACAATTTAATAAATTTTCACTAGGGATTTCTGCTGCCACTCATACTATGTTGATAGTGTTGGTAACTCTCACACATGGAATTTCATTTTTTTTTTTTTTTTTTGCAAGTGTGTGGTGAAAAGAAATGTGGCTCGGCGCTATCTCAACAAAAAAACTTTTGAGGGTAATTGAAGTGAGTAACTCAAATAGAAACCCCTCTTTCACGAATTTTGCAGACTAACGAGGCTGTGGTGTCTGGACTTGCAGCCACTATAATCCTCCGTGAGGCTTGCGTCGTGTCCTGTCCATATGAGTTTCATTTCATCTTATCCTAATCTTCGCGATTAGTCTAAAATGCGAGAAAAGCGAATAATGAAAATAAATCAATTAATCATCCTTAATCGTCTCTTATTAGGTAGTACAGTACCAAAAGGAAAACAATTCTTAAGCCCGTCTCCTACATTTTGCTCGATTCGAACACTACGCCCACAAAATAAGCAGAAGAAACTTGGAATAAGGGATTTTCTGCATGACATCCTTTGTACACTGCCGTGAAGTTTCGTTTATTAGGCAACGCAATCTATCAACACAACGTCCCAGGATTTCAATCTTTTAAGAAGAAACTCACATTATATGTGTTCCGGCCATACTTGTGATGATGTGATCAGCATCACGTCCGGCCGCCTTTACCCCTTCTGGTTGCCACCAGTTACGCATTAATGTGAGGCTGGCTAAGCCCCAGAGCCTCATTATGCAAGGACAAGACCGGAAAAATTCAGACCTTACATGAAGAAACATGAAGTCACCAGGTGCCAGTTCATTACAGGCTGGGTGACCCCCAGAGTTGCTCCATTAAAAATTCACACCTGAAATCTCCGTTCCCGCGATATCGAACTGGGTCATAAGCCTTAATCTTCACTATCTAAAATAGTCAAATAGATAAGCATCTGATGCTTAATTCGATCGATCTTTGTATGGGGAGGAAACTACAAAGACAAAAAGGAGTTGGTGACAATAGTAAGAGTGATTGAAGGAAGGGGGATGTGGGGAAAGGGAAGTGACTTTAAACCATTCCCACACTTACAAACAGGTTGAGGAGCTCATCTCTTGAGCCAACTGCATTTTGTGCATTTCATCTCCCAATTAAGATCTCCAAAGTTTCTTTATCGATTATTATTTTTTCCCCTCTTACTCCCAGAGAAGGAATATCCATCCAATTTCCGAAGATCTCTGAACTTCCAAAAGGTTAATGGTTGGGATATCAGGTTTCATCTCGGAGAGATTGAAACACGGCACAGGGTTGGCAATTAAGACCCTCGCGTTCTGTCATTAATGAAGGCAAAGGGAGAGAATTTCCCAAGGAATTACCAACCTGCTACTGCTAATCGAAATATGCACGCAAAAGTACGTTTGCAAAGGTAGGCTTTACCCTTGGCCCATTTGCTTGTAAGGCTTATAAACATGCTTTGTTGTTCAATTTCAAATACAAGTTGGTTTTCCAAATATAAGTTAGTGCATAAAAATCAATTAACGTATATTCCTGATTAATATTCAAGTTGTCGTACTTCTCTAACGAGCAAATCTGAAGTTGGTTTGTTAAAGCTCTTTCAGCATTCGGAAATATATATCCCTCATGTGTAAGCACATAGTGGTTCGGATCCCTCTTTAAACTGTAGGTCCATTCCCCATAGCCTTTCTGTGCATAAAGCGGACTTAAAGAAACAAAAACTCAAAATCTATCCCTGACCTCTATTATTCAGTGTTCACTTTCGACTTTTCTTTCTCTTTACGTTGTTAATTTATTATTCGCACCTTTGTATTTACAGAAGGAGCTCGTTGAATTTGTTTTTATTATATTCTTCTTTGTTCCATTCATCCACTTTTTCCTGACTGCTGCTAATGTTTTCATTTCTAGAGAAATTTGTTTGTTGTACGTATTCGGATGAATTTATATCTTCCTGGGCTCCCGAATTCACTCCTTTTTGGCAAGGTTTCTCGTTTCCATACGGGGGGTGAGTGAAGATCTGGCGTTCAAACCTGCACCCCACCCTGGTCCTGCCAATGTAGATTTTCTCTTCCCTTCTTTCTTCAGTAACAATTTTCATTATTCTCTCATGTCTCAACATCCTGCACCTTCTCTGAGCGATCGATTTCCACAAGCATCTTCTGCTATGTGAACCTTTCAAAACGTTCTTGCTTGTGGCTTTGTTTATCCATTCGATCTTCAATATTCTGCGGTAGCATCGTATTACGAGGGCTTTCATTAACAACAACGACATACTACTGCACATAGACCAAATCAAGACGAACTGCTTTTATCAATACAATATCATGTAAGCAAAGCACAGACAACTTCCTCAAATTATGCACGTATCGCTACTCACACGTGTCGGTTATCGTATTTGGTGATGTCCCAAAGCAGGACGCCCCAATTCAGGAACCAATATTTTCACGTAGGATATACGATGTACATTGTTCCCAACACAGGAACCACTGCCTCGAAAGGGAAGGGGGAGAGGTAAGGACCGGTTTTTGAGAGGTTTTTTTCGTTACTGCAATGGTGCGTACTGTATATCAATTTGCAGAAAAAGTACTGTGCTTTACTGGTAGTATCTTCATTCCTCTAATACATTTTTAGTATATCGCAGATATTTTGCTTGTAGGTTGAGATAGGTTTGGTTAGCAGTTAGACAGGTGTGCGTAATGTGAAATGTTTCACACGCCAATTCGTCCTCCTCCGAAGCAATTAGTAGGACGTCCTTTGCTAGGAAGATATTGCCCAACGGTACAGACCAATTCCTGAAATGGCACTGTTTTCATTGGAATCTCCAGAGTTAGTGAATTGGGAAGTTCTGAATCGGAAATAAATAATCGTATTTGGCAATAGAGGAAAACATTCTTCTTTCAGAAGTCTTGCACATTCCTTCCGTAAGATTTTTGTCTCTCCTCCCAAGAGACAGTGGCAAACATGAATTTATGCCGCATAATTGCATACAATTCACAATAGCTCAGTCTTGGACGTGGGAAGAACAGGGCAATTATCTCAGGTGGTTTCTTCCAGTCCCAACCTGCCCTTTCATCCCCAGCCTCCCTTACGCACGCGTATACGCAGAAAAGTTAAGACCTCCTAAACTTTTGGGCCGTGAGCAAATTACGGGTGCGTGCGCAAAAAATAAGATGCGTAAAATCCGCAGCTCCCTAAATACTGTCGGATTTCTACGTTGCGTGCAAAATTTAATAACTTCGACGTGTTTTTACGCAGGTGTATGGGCCGCTTAAACTGTAAATGTAAGCACAGTGCTAAAAGTTTCTGATATATACGAGGGGCGATCAGGTTGCTCCGACCCTAACATAGAAGGAATGACGTTATGATTGATTTTTTGTTTTGTTATTGTTTAGTGATCCTTTATATGCTTTCATTCTGAATTGCAAGTCTGACTAGAGTACAGTTTTCTTTTTACAGGGGTTTAACTGAGTGAAGTTGTGTCAATGTGCCAGAATGGAGAAAACTGAGGTGAGAGCGGTGATCAAATATTTTGTGAAGAAGAAGTGGACGGTATCCAAAATTCATGAGGACTTGGTGGATACACTAGGAGACACTGCTCCTTCATACAGTATGGTGAAGAGATGCTGTCGTGAGTTTAATTGTGGGAGAGAGTCGTATGAGGATGAACATGCAGGTGGAGCACCAAAAACTGTCATGACGACCGAAAACATTAACAAAGTCCACGATATCGTGCTGAAGGATCGTCGAATCACTATCCGTCATGTTGCTGAGTGTGTGGCCTGTCATATGGCACTGTGCAAAACATAATTACCCAGGAATTGCAAATGAAAAAAAAAATGCTGCAAGATGGGTCCCTCGAAACCTCACCCCAGATCAGAAGCGCACCCGAGTGCTCATCAGTCAAGAACTTCTTGACAAGTTTCGTGCTGATATAGAAGATTTCCTTGCCCGATATGTAACTATGGATGAAACATGGGTCCATCACTTCGACCCAGAAACAAAATCACAAAGCATGGAGTGGAAACACTCACATTCTCCACCAACGAAGAAGGTCAAGGTGCAAACGTCAGCCAAGAAGGTGATGGCCTCAATTTTCTGGGACTGCAAGGGAGTCCTTCTTGTGAACTATCTAAAAAGAGGCCAAACCATCACTGGCACATACTACAGTGACTTAATCAGGAAATTACGTGATTCCATCAAGAAAAAGAGGCGTGGACTGTTCACCCGTGGTGTGCTCCTTCACCAGGACAATGCACCTGTCCACACCTCACGCATTGCGAGGGCCGCTATCGCAGATGCATCGTTCGAATTGTTGCCTCACCCACCCTATTCCCCATATTTGGCCTCCAGTGATTTCCATTTCTTCAAACATTTGAAGAATGACATTCGTGGGCAAAAATTTTCTGATGATTCTGAGGTGATAGGGGCTGTGGACTAATGGTTAAATGACCAGTCGGAAGATTTTTTTTTGCAAGGTATCCAGGCGTTGGAGCACCGATGGGAAAAGTGCATTGGAGTTGCAGGGGAGTATGTTGAAAAATAAAAAATATTGAAACCCTATTGCCGCTCTTTCTATATTAGGGTCAGAGCAACCTGATCGCCCCTCGTACCTCGTGCCAAAGAGATCACTAGCAAAAAAATAAAAAGGGTTTGGAATATTTTTTGAGGGGGCAATTACATTTTATACTCACCAAAATATCATACAAAAATATATATTTGGGTACGAGAACATTTACTTTTGTAGATTCTCTTCTTTGTTTGTTGAGAAGACATCAATCTACGTAGCCCCTTCTAACGCCATCACTGAGTGGTACTCTGTATGTTTCCAGTATTCCCGATGTTAGAATGCAGTGGTTTAGATCTGGCGACCCGAGGGACCTGTAACATAGCAATGGTCAAATGTATTGTCAAGGGCAATGTGCGCATGCGCTTACGCAGCGTGAGCATCTACGAGGAGACACTTTGAGAGTTTTCCCTGATGAAGAAGACGGAATGAATAGCACAAAAAATTGACTGGAAAATGTGGATATTTCTACTCGTCCTTTTGCTGCTTTATTTCGCGCCATATAAACAAAGGGAAAGCATAATGCGTGCGAATTCTTTGTGGCATGCGGAGCGGAAGAAGATAGCGTTTCTCTTTTGTTTGTATTTCTGCGTTCTTTTTTTTTCATCCCCGCTCGGATTTATCCTACCTGATCCTCAGCGAACAAAAAATCCACCCTCAACATGCACACCGGGGGAGAGAGGGGCGGAAATTGTAATGTTTCATAACGATGACGGCGGAAAATCCACGGATAAAACTAACAAACGTGCAAGCCGACTTCAGGACCCAACTGCTGAATCCCACTCAGTGTTGCCAGCTGAGTGGAAATTTCACTATGCGCAACGATGGCTTTCACGGGAAACCAAGGAATCATGTACAACCAGCAACAATATTGTACTTGTGTATATGCAAAATAGTACACCAGAAATATAACAAATACAGATATAGAGTCACCTAGTGTGATAAAAACTGTCTCGATCAGAAAGCCTGTCTATCCGAGAGATTTTCAGATGGATATCACGGTGATCTATTGATATCTCAGAAACTCATAAGACTAGAAAGATGAAAGTTCATGTTCTTATCGAACGAACAAATATCAACAATGGAGAGTATAAATTGTCTTTAGTGATCTGACCATCTTTTCCCACGAGTAAGGAATCCAAATCTCAGAAATGTTGATAGCATTGTGTTTGAGCTTTGTTAGAGTTCACTTTCTCTACAGATTATTCAGATGGCCTTATCGGGAATGGACCTACAGTTTTCAAAGTGGGATCCGAACTACTATATGCCTCCACCGAATGTTGAACTCGGGATCCCTTGATTATGCGGCAACGACGTTACCACTACGCTATCAGGGAGGCCTTGGGGCATCGTGATATTATGCAAACCCGAGGAATGAACTCCTCTCATTCCCTTGAAACAGTACCTTGTAGATAGAGACATGTCAGCATGAACAAGATCTATACTTTCGTAGTAATGTAGAATGTAAATAACAGTTGGGCTGAAAAGTTCGTAGGCTGACTCATAGATGACGTTACTAGAATTAAATCCATGTGATTTTTACTTAGTACTAACTTTCAAAAGATACGTGTATAAATTTCACAGCTGCCGGATAATTAGTTCGTGAGATATAGCATTGTGAGTGAAGCAGCTTTTGTTATTGTGAAAAAATGGATAAAAAAGAATTTCGTGTGTTAATAAAGCATTGCTTTTTGGCGAAAAAAAATACTGTTGAAGCCAAGGCTTGGCTTGATAAACATTATTCGGACTCTGCACCAGGAAAATCAACCGTTGAGAAGTGGTTTGCTAAATTTAAACGAGGCGAAATGAGCATCGAAGACGATGCACGCAGTGGACGCCTCAAAGAGGCTGTTACAGACGAAAACATCAAAAAAGTTCACAAAATAATTTTAAATGATCGTAAAGTGAAGTTGATCGAGATAGCTGAGATTATTACATAGCGTTGTTGGAGCGTTTAAAGGATGAAATCACGAAAAAACGGCCCCATTTGAAGAAGAAAAAAGTGCTGTTTCATCAAGACAATGCACCGTGTCACAAATCAATGAAAACGATGGCAAAATTATATGAATTAGACTACGAATTGCTTCCCCATCCACCATATTCTCCAGATCTGGCCCCCAGTGACTTTTTCTTGTTTGCAGACCTTAAAAGAATGCTCGCTGGAAAGAAATTTAGCACTGATGAAGAGGTAATATCCGAAACTGAGGCCTATTTTGAGGCTAAAGAGAAATCGTACTATAAAAATGGCATCGAAAAATTGTATGACCGCTATAATCGTTGTATCGCCCTCGAAGGCAACTATATTGAATAATAAAATCGAATTTTGTCAAAAAAATATTTTTTACTATGTTAGCCTATGAACTTTTCAGCCCAACTGTTATGTTATGTAACAGAATATGCGTTGATTTATATATTGCTAATACAGCTTGGAATAAGCAAAAAACAGAGTTTTACATGTAGGGTACTCAGGTATTATTTCTTTAGAGAACGTTTTCTACTGCATTTATAATAACCGGATAAATGATGGAAAATAACAGTTATATATTCTTGAAGTTTCGAATGAAATTATTACTTATTTATACGTTTGTAAAGCTTTTTTCGAAAATAGTCTTCTACATATTTTTTGTTTGTTTTGTAATGTAATCATTTTTCAGTTCGTCAATTTTCACGCAGTTCTTGTTTTACTATTATGACATATATTGTGCTAGAAATAGGGAATATATTGTCAATGCATATGGCAACACTTGTTCCAATACTGCTTGCGAACACATCCAACACCAAGTGCTGGAATTTGATAACAAATATGTGTAGACTTGGGCACTAAGCTGTGATCAACATCCCCTTTCTAACCCACCTTCCCTCCCTGGCCCCACTACCCTCCACCCACCGGATCTTTCCCCTGCACATGCCTTAATTCTCGATCCGCCCCTTCCCCTAGGATGAAAGTACTAGAATTCCGATGCTCCTAGAATTCCAGATTCGTAAGCGCGCGATGGCGGAAGGAGGTGGTGCTGGTGGGTGGGAGGGAGGGGGGGGGGGTTTAAAGATTTTGGCAGTGAGTCATACTTCTACAAGGGAGGGTTCGTTCGAAACTTGCAAGCTCGATTTGGAGCGTGAGCAATATTTGAAAACAGCAGTTTGGCGTAGATTTTCTCTTTCATAACTTCGTTAGGAAAGATAGTTGGAGCTACGTTCACGGCACTCGTCTCAATGACGGAGTGGTGCGCTGCTTATCCAGAGATCATCACTTCATGCATCCTCATCGCTGCGATTAATTCAACAAGTAGCGAAGCGACGAGAAGTAACCGGAATAGCATTTCTTATTTTTGTTATTTAGGTTCGCTTTTATGCCACTTTTGGCTAATCGCGACGATGAGGATGATTGATTATAAGATGAACTTCATGAAGAGACATTCACCAACACGCATGCCCAGGTCGGGATTCGAAAGATGATAATGAGTGATCATTATAAGATGGAATTTGATGAGTGAAACCTGGGACCCGTAGCGTCTTAACGTTCTGTGATAATCACTCCGCTACGAGCCGGCCCCCCGTGGCGGAGTGGTTAGAACATCGCGCTACGACACCAGGGATCCCGGGTTCGAATCCTGGCCTGGGTATGGATGTTTGGGAGTGTCCATTCATCAATTTCATCATATCAACTCATCCACATCTTCGCAAATTAGTCAAAAGTGGCACAAGAAGCGAAGTAACATAAGGCAAATCAATCAATCAATCAATCTGTCCGCTACAAAGGTCGACAGGTTAATAACAGTAATAGAACGTAAATGAAGTAGAGAAGGTTCCATAATAATGTACTATTTGATTGATTTTAAAATTTTGGGTGCGTCTCCACGTCTGGTCATTTTGCAGCCTTCTGTGTACGCGGGGAAATATTCCCTATGCAACTTATTACTGTACTGCACACCCTACATACATCCCCTCATGTTATGGTATTAATTTATTAAATAAAAAATACTGCTATGGGCAGACCATACAGCATGCGTAGGATATGATGAAGATGCATGCTCCTTGTTGGGAAACCCGATGGTAAGAGCCCTGTGCGAACGCCAAGAGATAGCTGGAATAACAATTTGAAGATTGACTCATAAGGAACAGTCAGGAGTGAAATGGTCTTGCCCAGGAGAGGAACAGGTGAAAAGCTTTCCCTTCGAGACCGAGAACGAGGCAGGTACAGTCACAGGCAATAAAAATGGGACATTTAGATCCTGAAGTACTGGCTTTCATTGTAGGCGTTATGTGTGTTGCCTAACTCTACGGAGATAAGTGAATGTTAAGGCGAATAGGGACAATTACGCATCAGTTGTACATTTATTTCAATATCCTCGGATTGGGCACTGCTATTTATAAAAGGGATTAGTATGGAAGAGAGTAAGTGGAAATGGTTTTTCAAGTTGATTAGTAAGCTAGGCACCATGTTTGAAAAATATGATTAATAAGTATTTACAGAATCCCATGTATTCCTTATGGGAAATCAACTTCAACTTCAAATTACGGCTAATCAAATGGGAGTTTCGACTTTTCCTACTACTATGACATAGTTCAACGTGTCCTTCTTCCGTCCATGTACTTTTCCACTCATTAGATATTTCATATTCCGGAGAGAACGAATGACAGAATGGCCCCATAAGCGTAATGCATTTCTCCTTGCTTCCTACGGCCATCCTGACAGTGTTACCAAACACGATGTGCAAAAAAGAGCTCAATTTCACCATTAATAGAGCTAAAGGTGACTTTCAAGGAGCTAGAGTAACGAAGGCTGCATAAATTGCCTCCAGGGTAATTTTAGGTGTCAGAGGAGGGGGGCGCTGCTATTACCGTTAGCTTTAAAGTGATGGCAATTTATTCTTAGTTTTCACCGCCTAGATTTGGCGGCATCAGCCATCTCAATAATCCAATGATGTTCATATGAAATCGAAAATAAAGGATTCCCGAATAACAATATTGCCATCTTCACCTTAACCACGGCAGTATATAAATGTAGCTGGGGAGGTATTAGGGGGTGGGTGTCGCAGCCAATATAACAATATCACGTCGCGTGCAAAATGTATACTCATGACAAAGTCGGTCTTTGTGGGCCGGAGCCAGTGGTGGCATCATAGTGGGGCAGAGATCGGGTGCCACAGTTCGTAGCCAAACGAGTGCACGAAAGAGCCAGATCTGGATCCAATAGAATGGAGTTGGCAACAGCGATCGGCAGCTGCCGCAGCGAGAAAGACCTAGGGGAAATTATCCCTCTCCCCCTTAATTGCAGACTTTTAATAACATCTACCACTTCCGCCGTAGAGTTAGGCAACACACATAACGCCGTTCAGGCAAGCGATTATTTCAGGATCTAGGTTTCCAGTTATTATTGCCGATGACTGTACATACCTTTATAAGAAACAGATACACTGAACAATCTCTTGTCATCTCGTCTTGATACGGGCTACAGAACGATCGCAGTCTCTACGCAAGTACTGACTTGAGAGCCCTCGACCAATGATCTTGTGCGAGGAGACGGGATTGTGTGAAGGGAGAAGAGCGACTGCTGTTACCGACCTTTCCACCTCGTGTACTGCTCCTCTCCGCCCACTTGCTTTCTCCCCTTTTCTACCTTTATGCGCGGCCTTGCTCCAGAGATTCCCGGGACATGGTATAGTTCCATTTTGTGGACCAATCAGTGAAATGAAAGAAGTGAATTCAATGCGAAAGGCAATTTGGCAACACCGCGTACTCTTGCAGTGATGTCATGATTGGCAGAGGAAGGTCGTGCGCTCATGGTACAGTAAGCAACACCCAGCTTTATCGAAGAACACCTTTCCCGGAGGAATTTCGTAACGCTTCACCGGGTTTCAAACCGACGTCAACTTCTGAAAAGCAAAACATTGCCTCGGAAGGAGGCAACCCTCTGGGAATTCAGTTTCTTGAAGACAGAACCCCGGAGAGAAAGGAAAGATGTCCCGAAAGTATGTAAAGAAAAGACGGCGGATTACAAAGAGCGACTGCAGATGGTTAATCATAGATGGTAATGAAGACAAACGATCTCTACGTCAGACAAGATCGTGGAGGAAGCTGGGAGAATCTCTATGAAGTCGCCCTTTGTGCTTCATATCAGGGGAAGAACCGGGAATGTTCGTCGTGTGGAAGAATTCTCAGCCTCTATGCAGACGACACTTCACATTTTGGGTGGACAGATCAAAGATTGAAGAGGACAGCTGTATCTTATTTCAAACTCATTACGCTGCACTCCGTGCTCTAGTCGTTTGAGATCCCGGGTTAAAATCCAAGACTTCCGTATTTTGCATTTTATAATTTTTGGGACTGTATAAAATTGTTTATGGTGGTGTTTGCTTGATCGATTGATCTGGTTTATTTTACTTCGCTTTTCTGCCACTTTTCGGTTAATCGTGAAAAACGAACTCGGGACCCCTTTCATCGTAGGGGTGCGTGCAAGTATTTAATGTTGCTTCTGTGTGAGAATGGCTTCGAGACGAGACGAGATCCCGGTCTCGTACCGAGGTGTCAATTCCTGTCTCATTCTTGTCTCGATTTTAAACTTCCATCTCGATATCGTCTCGAAATATACAGTGTAAACAACATTTACGACAGCGTGTCACCGAACAAACATTTACAGCGTAAATAACTCATTTAGGCAAAAAAGAAACCCTCTTCTCAATGAAGTTATTCTCTGTGACGCTTCGTTTCGACGCTACGAACTCTTTAACAAACAACACTTTATTCTGGACATATGTATCCATTAGAGTGCTGCAATGAGCGTTTTCCGCTCGAGCGGCAAATAGTTTGCACGGGTAACTCTAGATGGCACACAGAATTGATAGTTCTTCCGCTCGAGCGAAAAGCGACCGAACGAGCGAAATACACTCGAACTCTCGAACCCTATTAGTACACGTATTTCCGTAATTTGTCTATGGTAATGGATCCTCAAATATGGATCGTGAAGTAAAATACGAAGTGATCATAGTCATCATCTCCACGTTAAAACGCAGTTTTGTGTATCTTACCGAGAAATGTGAAAATGAAATAGATGATTATGGGCTGAAACTACCTAGACTGACATTTTATATTTCTACGATTATTGTCACATTGAAATGATGTTCGATTGAATGTTATAACTGCATTTTATTATTTCGCAGAATATGATTATCCTTTTCGGTAAGTGAACATTAATGATGAACACGTACTTCTTGCACTGTGATATTTGTAATTGCTTAGGCAAGTCTGTCAGCATGTGTATCCATTTTACGTTTCGGTCTGTAGATATTGCATACTTTCATATGTGCTGTACTTGAGTCTTATATAATATACGAAATTATTATTTAGAATTGTAATTGCACAGAGTGGTTTCTTTCCATGTATGGGTTTTATGTTGACACTGTTGCATATTAGGCTCTGAAATACGGGACGTTGCCAATCATTACACTAGAGTGCGGTACGATCGAGCGTAGGAGATTCGAACGAGTTTGAGCAAGCAAAAGTGGCCCGATGCAGTACTCTAGTATCCATGCAATACGGATTTATAGTTGCCATGAATTGATCGATATTACAATTACTAGTAGTGTAATTGGGTTGTTTCTAAGTAACACTTTGTAGGTATGCTTTTTTTTATCAATTGAATATCACTTTTTGACATATTTTGACAATTTTTTTGTCAACGTTTTAGCGTTTAGTGATGTTTTTAGTACAATTTTCAATGTATTATTTTTTTTCCTACTCACACTTGGTAGGTATTTCACGATCTTACGTGATATAACTTAACCTATCCTTTTTTGTTACTTGTTGTTTCAAAATAGTACTTTGTAGGTATCCTTTTTTTTATCAATTGAATATTAGTTTTTGACATATTTTGACAATTTTTTTGTTGATGTTTTAGCGTTTAGCGATGTACATGATGAACCCCCAAACAGATTTTTCCTAAGTCTTACTGTTTCCAAGATAACACTACTTCCGGTCGCCATTTTGGATTTCCGAGCATAGGTTCTATTCATATTTTACTTACATATAGGTGTATGTGATGAATTCGCAAACAGATTTTTTCTAAGCCTTACTGTTTCCAAGATAACACCACTTCCGGTCGCCATTTTGGATTTCCGAGCATAGGTTCTATTTATATTTTACTTACATATAGGTGTACATGATGAAACACCAAACAGATTTTTCCTAAGTCTTACTGTTTCCAAGTTAACCCCACTTCCGGTCGCCATTTTGGATTTCCGAGCATAGGTTCTATTCATATTTTTTCTCATGTATAGGTGTATATGATGAATCACCAAACAGATTTTTCCTAAGTCTTACCGTTTCCAAGATAACACCACTTCCGGTCGCCATTTTGGATTTCCGAACATAGGTTCTATTCATACTTTTTCTCACGTATAGGTGTACATGATGAATCCCCAAACAGATTTTTCCTAAGTCTTACCGTTTCCAAGATAACACCACTTCCGGTCGCTATTTTGGATTTCCGAGCATAGGTTTTATTCATATTTTACTTACGTATAGGTGTACGTGATGAATTCGCAAACAGATTTTTTCTAAGTCTTACTGTTTCCAAGATAACCCCACTTCCGGTTGCCATTTTGGATTTCCGAACATAGGTTCTATTCATATTTTTTCTCATGTATAGGCGTACGTGATGAATCTGCAAACAGATTTTTTCTAAGTTTTACTGTTGGTGTAGTACAGTGGCACGGGTTCTGCGCCCGAAAATGAGGTATAGTGAGGTACACAGTGTTGCCAACCTCTTACTCGAAAAAATAACCAAGGTTTTTTTTTTTCGGTCTAACCTAACCTCAAACAAGGAGCTGGCAACCTTGCTTGAGGCTTTTCTCGCAGTGTTGCCAGCTGGGGCTTGGTGGGGCTCAGTGCCAACCTCTTACTCGAAAAGTTACCAAGGTTTTTATTTCTTGGGCTAATCTAACCTAACGCGAGGAGCTGGCAATCTTGCTTGAGGCTTTTCTCGCAGTGTTGCCAGCTGGGGCTCGGTGGGGCTTGCAGTGTTGCCAACCTCTTACTCGAAAAAAATGACCAAGGTTTTTATCTTGGTCTAACCTAACCTCAAGCAAGGAGCTGGCAATACTGCTTGAGGCTTGTCTTGCAGTGTTGCCAATATTTTACTCGAAAAGTTACCAAGGTTTTTATTTTGGTCTAACCTAACCTAAGGCAAGGAGCTGGCAATCTTGCTTGAGGCCTTACAGTGCATAAAGCAATTTGCCTACTGGTATTTTGCCATAGCTTTTTACAAAAAAAAAAAGAGAGGGGAAAGAGAGGGGAAAGTTAAACAACCGACAGTGTTGCCAACACCTACCTACAGCTTTTTCTTACTTGGCAAGGGCTTAGCCAAATTTATATATTGGCGTAACATACACACACTGGGCAATAGAGCCGGCAACAAACACACACTGCCGTAAAAGAGAGAGATGGATGGATGTGTGTGCGTGTGTGTGTATAATATGTAGCATTATTAACTAGATTATGTTGGCAACCCACCTGCAACTAAAAAATAGAGATGCCAATGTTGCTGTAAGATAAAGAGAGAGACTAAGCTGGCAACAGTGGTGAGCGAATGCGCCTTATTTTAAATTTTTTCCAAGTCCCGGGGGCCAATGTTTATATATATTGTGACCTTTGTAAACACCTCTCGGGGGAACGATGTGCCACACACGCGCGCGCTTTTTATTATTTCCGTATTGTGACGCAAACAAACAAATAATAATTGTTTTTTTTTTTAGATGGGGGTGTTTTTTGATATATTTTTTCGATAACTCTTACTATTTTCGAGATATTTGCAATTTTAAGATTTTTTTTAACGCTGGACTTAGAAAATTTTTGGTATATTTTTTTTTGTTCCATGACGACCTATGTTTATTTTGGTATGGGAGGACAGAGGACACCGAGACTCGACCGACACACTAAACCCAACCTCTCTATGCGTACTCTACGTCACCAAAAAAGGTTCAAGGTTCCAAATAACAATAGTTAGAGTTTCGCCAATCTAGTAAAGTGGATTGGTTGAAATCTCCAAGGCGTATTTTGCATTTTTTTTTTTCAAATATGAACACGTTAAAACTGAACTGTTTTGGATTTTTGAGTTTTGTATTCGCCCTGAGAAAATTCTATATAAAATAACGTACCTGAAAATTATATTCACAGTAGATTGATTTTTTTAGTTTTGTAATCACCTCAAGAAATTCTATATAAAATAACATACCTGAAAATTGTATCGCTATATACTAGATTTTTTGATTTCTGTGATTTTGGAGAAAGCAATGGCATCCACCACCAGTTTCAATCGTAAAAATGATAAAACTGAATGTGTTACTTGTGGGAAGCTAATCTCAAGGAACAATTTATCGGTACACAGGACAAGATGTAGCGAAACAGGTTCGAGAATTAATCGTTCGTTACCTTCTAAGTCTTGTGCTCGATGCGGAAAGATGATCAGCATTGCACATTTAAGTAAACACCTCAAAATTTGCAAACCATCGACCGGACAAGCATCGAAAAGGAAAATCGATAATTCAAAAACGGAAGCTTCCACTTCCAAGCAAATTAAATTATCTAATGAACGCAAACCAATTAGATCTGCATTCAACGACCAACTCCAGGATTTATCATTTAAGTCAGAGCCAGGCCGTGACATTCTAAGTTTCTTGGACGAAACAAAAACATCTGTACTAAATATTTTGAAAGATAAACTTGAAAACAACTCTATAAAAGTATACGTTGTTCTGTTTTCTGAATACGAGAAAGTTGATGGCACAACGAGTATTTTTTATCATCGTACAAAAAACCAGACTCTTCATTTGGCGGACGTCGAAAATTTGGACAACTTCTATTATAAAGTTTCCAACGAACTGGTTAAGAAACACGACGATTTCGAGGCTAAAGGGTCGGGATGGTCTCTGTGTGGAAGTCCTCACACGTTAACTGTTTACGTGAACCAATTCTTGCCTCTTTGCGCTTCCAGCTACGTTCCTCTTCCACCGAACATTCAACACAAGAGGGCTGTGTTAAATATACAGAACAGCGATAACAAGTGTTTTCTCTGGTGTATATTGGCTGCACTGCATCCTGTTTATTGGTCAAATAATCCAGAACAGGTTTCTCATTACAAGCAATACGAGTCCGAGTTTGAAAGTGTAATGTCTGACATTGAATACCCGGTGACATTGTCGAATATAACAAAGTTCGAAAATCGTGCAGGAAAACGCATTGCTATTAATGTATATTTTTTTACGTCAGATAAATATCTCGTGCATCCCGTCAGGATAAGCGATATCGACGATGACGATGCTCGTGTGATTAATCTTCTTCTAATTTCAAACGAGGATGTTCATCACTACACGCTAATTCGTTCTCTATCACGTTTGGTCAGAAGTCAATCAACCAAGCATGCAAACAACATTGAAGTTTGCCCGAGATGCCTAACCACGTTCGACGATCGTGACCGACGTGATCATCAAAATCTTCATAGTCGTCAAATTGCTATCGAGAAACTTGCCGAACATAAAATATATTGCGGTGACAACAGACCGGCTAGAATGTTGATGCCCGAAACGAACGAAGTCGAAGAATTCAAAATGCACAAGGCATTGTTAGAACATCCGGCCATCATCGTCGCAGATTTCGAGGCGTTCCTTAAACCACTCTCCTACTGCGAACCGGATCCTGAAATTTCCTCCACAACGCCGTACCAGCTTCATCAACCTAATAGTTTCGGCTATGTTGTTGTGCAACGTGATAAAATAACTGAAGCATATATATACCGCGGGCCAAATGTAATCGAGCACTTCCTGGAAAAAATGGTGGAGGAGGTTGAGGTAATTGGTAGCGTACTGCTTACATCAAAACCGATGGCACCTTTAACTGAAAATGAACTTCAAAATTACAATTCCACTGAGGTGTGTCCGGTATGTGATCAAAGTTTCACTGATGAGAACAAAAAAATATTCCACCACGATCATTTCAGCGGAAACTACATAGGTGGAATTTGCAACACGTGCAATCTTAAAATCCAGAAACCTATATTCATCCCCATATTTTTTCACAACGGAAGCGGATATGATTTTCACCACCTGGTGAGACATCTTGGCTACGATCCGAAACGTATAGGTGTCTTGGCCGAGAATGAAGAACGCTACATTAGTCTCAGCAAGCAAGTGTCGATTCCGGGAACGAAAAATACAATCGAGATGCGCTTCCTGGATTCGTATAGATTTCTCTCTGCAAGTCTGGATGCTTTAGCGAACAAACTCACCGACGATCAATTCAAAATAACTAGAGCTAGTTTTCCCAACGTAGACATAGAACTCGTTAGACGTAAAGGGGTTTATCCTTACGAATACGTTAGTGATGGTTCTAAATTTAACGACGACGCTCTTCCACTTCCAAGAGAATTTTACAGCAGACTCAGAGAGAAAGGAATCACGGACGAAGAATACCAACATGCGCAACTCATGTGGGAGAAATTAGAATGTAGGACACTCGGAGACTACCACGACGCATACTTAAAATTAGACGTGACGATACTCGCGGATGTTTTTCAAGCGTTCAGGAAAACGGCAACGAATATTTATAAATTAGATCCAGCGTATTTCTACAGTCTACCGGGATTAGCGTGGTCGGCAATGTTATTCCAGACAAAGGTCAAGCTGGAACTGATATCGGACGTTGACATGTTACTTTTCATCGAAAGAGGGATACGAGGTGGAATGGTGCAATGCGTACAGAGACATGCAAAAGCTAATAACGTACACATGAAAGAAGATTACGATTCAAATCGAGCATCGAATTACATCTTCTACGCCGACGTTAATAACCTCTACGGACATGCCATGGTTCAGAAACTTCCTTACGGGGGATTCGAATGGTTAGATCCCACTTCGATAGACATTATTCATTTCGACGATAGCGAGTGTGGTTTCTTCGCAGAGGTAGATCTCCAATTCTCCGACCACCTGCACGACACGTTTTCGGATTTGCCTCCGACTCCCGAAATCAAATGTCTACCCGACTCGATTCAAGACAAGCTTTTGTTAACATTGGACCCTAAACAGAGATACGTTGTCCACTACAAGAATCTTCGGTTTTTGATTGGGAAGGGTGTTCAGATAGTAAATGTTAGAAGAATACTAAAGTTTAAACATTCCACGTGGTTAAGACCTTACATAGAAACTAACACACAACATAGAACGGCTGCCACTTCCGATTTAGACAAGGACTTCTTTAAATTAATGAACAATGCGGTGTACGGAAAGACCATGGAGAATGTTAGAAAGCACGTAGACGTGAAATTAATTTCCGATAAGAATAAATGTCGGAAGTGGATAGCCGATCCTAGATTCAAGTCTAGAAAAATTTACAACGAGAATTTGGCACTTTTCAATTTAGATATAAAATTGATGAAATTCAGAAAACCAATTTACGTTGGCGCAACGGTTCTCGACTTGTCAAAACTTTACATGTTCGAATTTCATTACGACGTGATGAAACCCTTCTACAATGATAAGATATCACTTTTGTACACGGACACCGACAGCTTCATTTACAGCATACACACACCTAACCTATACGAAGACATAAAAAATCCTTCCATGCTCGAGTATTTCGATACTTCGGCGTATCCTCAACCCAACAGATTTGGGATTCCATCTCGTAACAAAAAAGTCCTAGGTAAACTGAAAGATGAATGTAACGGTGATATTATTGTCGAGTTCGCGGGTTTGCGTTCGAAGATGTATGCCATGAGAACAGAGAGTAGCGTCACGAAGAAAGCAAAAGGTGTGGGCAAAAATACGGTGGAGAACAAACTCACCTTCCACGATTACATCGATTGCCTTTACTCACAATCGACGATACTAAGTATAGAACAAAGAATCCAAAGTGTAGACCACGTGATTACAACAAACGAAGTTAGGAAAGTAGCATTAGATTCGCATGACGATAAAAGATGTATTTTGTCTTGTGGAATCCACACGTTGCCTTGGGGACACTATCGTTTAGAAATTAGTAAAAATTGTAGGCAATGCAAATGAAAAAAAATAAACTTAAATAACTATAACTAAAATAAAAAAAAAACTTTAACTGTCTCAAATTATCACATACACAATAAATAACTAGCAAGGACAATGAATCTCTTTGGTTTCCGAAAGCAAACAATGGAGACTGTACACCGCACGGCAGATCATGAATTTCTACCTTCCATGTTATCTGAACTCAACGGTCTGTTGATCAATCAATTTTCGGAACGTTGCTCTTCTTGCTGGAACAGTGACGATTTCGGATTCGCGACGATCGACATGACGAGGAAACCCAACGACGGAAAATACAGAAACAAAATCAACGACTTTCTAAACGTTGCGACGTTGTAAAAGAAACGTTTCTTACAACGTCGCAACGTTTAGAAAGTCGTTGATTTTGTTTCTGT